>NC_135930.1:11417972-12017972 GCF_964058835.1 Carex rostrata | reverse complement strand
GTTCGGTTCGGTTCAGTTCTATTCTTAATTTAGTAATTTATTTAATAATATTAGTGGTTAGTAAATTTAGATTGTTATTTTTTTTTTTAAATATCATGCATGCAAAATGTCAACCAGTCGTGATCAGGGTGGCCCTTCACATGCTGCAGCTGCACATGATGATTTTGGTTTTGAATCGGCATGGTCAGCAAATAATTTTAGCAATTTATTATGGATGCCGCATGACCAACATAAGGTCTCACGAATCCATGATGATGTAAGTTACTCCATGAATCATATAATTTTGTTTTTTTTATAGAATGATATAACTATTTGAATTACAACATTTTACTTTAATTAAATTGTATAACATTGACAGGATTACAGAGATGTAGGAGTGGACCCTCGAGGTATCTGGACTGGGATTAAGTACAACGACCTTTGCAAACCATTCTTGCTTAGACTCGGTTTGTATCAGGTTTCTCAAATGGCTCACATAAAAATTGATCCAGCACTCCTCGCTGGTCTCGTGGAGCGATGGAGACCAGAGACCCACAGTTTTCATCTTCCCGTGGGAGAGATGACAATTACGCTGCAGGATGTTTCTTGTCTCTGGGCGCTGCCGATCGTAGGGTTACCGGTGACAGGTGCTTCATACCGTACTTGGTCTATCTTAGTGGATCAACTTCTTGGAAATGGGACCGCAAGTGCAGTGCTTAAAAAGAAAAAGAGATCGGGGCCAAACGACACGCAAGAGGTTCGAACGACTTCTGGGTATGCTATAAGTTTGAAGGAGTTGCCTATTCGATTTGCTGCAATGCCAAATACGCACCCGGGTGAGCCGACAGAGGAGCAGATACGCCAGTACACAAGGGCGTATGTACTCGATTTTTTCGGGTCTATGTTTTTTGCTGATTCGTCGGGAGATTCGGTTCCGGCAATGTATTTGCAATTTCTACAAGATCTTGATTCCCCGGAACAGTACAACTGGGGTGGAGCTGTTCTAGCTTATCTCTACAGAAGCCTTTGTGTTGCGGTTCAGCGTAAAACAAAGCTTATGTCAGGGCCAACTGTGCTTCTACAACATTGGTGTTGGTCTCGTTTACCGACCGGCTGTCCTCGTCCCTTAAATGATTGGAGTCCAAATTGGGCCAATCCAAATGAGCTAGAGTGTCCAGCATTCGGAGATAAGTGGTGTTGTCTCCATGATTATCGCCAAGGTCACAATCGGAGTGGAGTTAGTTACTTCCGCAACGAACTGCAGAAGCTCGAAGATTACATGGTACAATGGATGAATAAATTATATATTATTATTATTACATTAATAAAAACTAATATTAATTAAATTATTTTACAAAAAATACTGAATAACACAGCATAAAATATAATTTTAATGTTACCTGTTTGAAATTTAATTTCGCTATCAACAACAATCACCTCTCTCTGTCTGAGTCTGATGAGCTTCTGTCTCTGTCTGAACGTTATCTTCGTCTTCTGCTATTTAAGTGAAAGTGAGCGAGACTTCTGCGTGGGGAAGATTAAAACGACGGCTGGAGTATAAAAGAATCCCCGGACGGGTTTAAGCATAGCGTCCGGGTATTTTTTATTTTTGCGCCGGAACGGGTTCGAGCAAACCGTCCGGACTTTTTCTTTTTTTTTTTGGCGCCGGGACGGGACGGGATAAAGCAAACCGTCCGGGTTTCTTTTTCTTTTTTTTACGGTGAAGTGGATTAACGTAGTGATTAACGGAAAATAACCCGGACGGGATAATTAGACCCGTCCGGTGGGACGGGTTTACAAAACCCGGTCTACCTACTTTTCGCAAAAACTCAAAGGTATTCCTCTTTTTCGATATTTAATTTATTTTATTTCTATTAATAAAAAATTCGGATCTAATTACCACTGACTGAGAGGCGCATGCATGGAGGAAGAATAAAAACATTAGTACTGAGCTTTACATATACTACTAGATAAAAGTTTGGGAGCTAGTAGCCTAGTATTGACTCACTCATAAGAGCGCCAAAAATAAGGTAGAACTAGAAAGGAACAAACACATGAGCGAGAATGGCGTAAGGCAGCAACACTATGTCGACACAGAATTGACATGCGGTTACCACGTTATCTAAATCCAACACTTTTCCAGTTATCTCCAGAGCAAGAGTGCACAAGGCCGTGGTCCCAGAATCTCCCAAAAGGAGACCACTGGAGGACACATGGTATCAATGGGAGACCACGGGAGGACACGGGAGAACCCAGAACCCCCTACTTTCTTTCTTATAATATAACCAATAAAACCATTCATTTCTCAAATTTAAATTCTAATCAAAGAATATATGTTCAATCAAATTTTACATACTTCACACTGCACTACATTTTGGCATGGTATTGGAAATTGCTCTAATCAAAGGAAATCTATCCTTGTTGCAAAATATGATGTAAATGATTTAGCTAATACCGGATTTTTCTTCATTTTGAACTACTATATTATATTAGATTTAGTGCAAATCTTTGATATGAGAATTAGTCGAATTGTTGACAATGGTGTTTCTACTCCTTTTTAGTTAGATAAATAGCATGGTATTGAAAATTGCTCTTTATATTATGTTTTTTCTAAACTTTTTAGAATCTCTTCTAATCCTAATATTACTGTAGCAGAGGTGTTTACTAATTTCCCTTTTAACTTGCAATTTAATAGGCAATTTATGAGTATTATATTATCTGAATGAATCCAATTATTAGGCCTTTTCCCTTCTCATTCTTTAAACTCTTCACCTATCAGAATCATTCGGAGATGGACTTCTTCTAAATCTCTATATAAATGGCTTTCTTTTAGAGGTGTTACAACCAATACTTACAATACTCTTTGAATGGCTAAAATACCACTTAAGATTAAGGTTAAGGTTTTTGTTTGGTTACTTAGACGAGATAAAATCCTAACTAAATACAATCTACAATCTAGAGGATGGCAGAGTAATGTAGATTAAAAAGTTAAGTGACTAAAAATGAACAAATTAAACTTGAGTGACTAATTTGTGAGAAAGTTTAGTCACCTCCAGCGAAATTTACTTTGAAAACAATCATGAAAAACAAACTAGCAGATCCATGTGGTTGGGCCCATTGATGGGCAAGCCAGATGTTGGGGATTGCTCTTTCATCTCCCGTTAGCATGCCTCAAACAGATGAAACCCTTTTATGACTGAATAAAACATACAGATTGAAAAGAATGACACTAGCTCTAAGTCTACGCACTGATGAAATTAGTTTACTTTGAATTATACAGGACATTAGAAATGAGGAAAGCTGAGACTCGTACATGTCAGTATTCTGTTTAGTGTTCACATTCAATTTAAGACAGAAGAAAAAGAAAGATTGCTACTTGTAGGAAGAATGAACATATTGAGAAACTTCTCGGCAGAGCCTCAAAACCATCAAACGACCAGTTGGAAGCCTTTGAACTAGAGCCTTAATTTCCTTTAAAAGCACCTCATCAAATGTAGTCATAGTTGCGTCTATCTCAATGTGCAACTCAGACGACACAGATGGATACATCGCACTGCTCACAATAATAATAAACCAAAATGTTAAAACCACCAACTAATACTACAATGGATTCATTGATAGCATCCAACATTATTGCACCTGCTACTAACAAGTAACAACCCATCATTCTTTAGCTATGGATTAACAGAAAGGTATGGTCCAGCTTGAATAAAGCAAATGGTTCAAACTAGACTATCCTTGATATCTTTATACAAGGTCAACCGAGTACCTAAAAGTTGGCTTATGTGGATAGAAAACTTGGAACTAGACTCTTAACTCTGCTTCAGTTTGGTCTTAAAAAAGTAATGACGGGTTGGTTAGATGTATGCTGCATACATCCATTTCAATACAATAAACATCCAGTGCTATTTACAATTATCTTATAAAATGTGAGAAGCTTTTCATGCTTTTACAAATTCAAAGAATGATTGGGAGTAGTTTGCAATATAACATTATTACACAAAAGCATCTCATGAAAGGTAACTCACAATCTAAGGTCGGACAGGTCGAGAGAAAGAACCACCTTTCTCCCCCTCTTAAAGTTCACGAAGCACAACTGCAACTCCAGCATATCTGCACAAAGGAAAATCAAGTTATATTGTATCTCTTCATATTAGTTTTAGCTCTAGTTTAATAAAAATACGACTCTTAACACAATTTTTCTTTTGCCGACAGATATTATTTTCTATTTCTATTTTTAATCGGCTGTTTTTTTTTATAAGATAGCTTTCCAATATAATATAGAAAATGCAATACTCCCCTAAAGTCAAGCTCATACAGGATGCCTAATCAGAATTTTTAATCATTTTAAAAGAATCTTAACAGTTGTAATTTTATGTTAGCCATAACTAAATTGTTGTGACCACAAAGGGAAATACATGAAACCTGCAAGCCAATAGAAAAAAAGAGAGGATGAAAATAGAAAACAAACTTGTATTGCTGAGCTTGCAATTGAAATTTGCAGAGATCAGATTGAAAAGCTCCCTTTTAGCTGCTTGGACTTCATGAAGCACATGAATCACATTGCCTAAAAGCAAGCTCGTCTCCTGGTATAACATAGGTTTGCATTTGGTAAATCTAGTTAGCAAAGCTGACAAAATTCAAGGAGAGGACATTTTCAACCGTACTCAATATCACACCCCCACAAAATATGCAAAAGCATCCTCTATACCCCACTCCCTATTTTCTGCAAAATAGAACCTATCATGAAGCAGAACCAGTTGGGGTGCTCATTTTAAATAAGCACAACAAGGCGGCACTTAACAAGTTAATACCGTGATAAGAAAAAAAAGCTATATCCACTGTGCAATATACAAAGCAAGGGAAAAAAAAAAGAGAGATATTCAACCATTTCTTACCAGTGTCTCTTGATGAAGAAGTTCCAAACTATCAATATTACGGCCAGTTAATTTAGCTTTAAAAACAAACTCGATCGTAGAATATGCATTCATGTCCCTAAAAGCCTGGAAAACAACAAATCTAATATAAGACAGAAAGAGGATAGGATATAAACACTCTGTACATGAATTTTTTCATGTGTACCCCTCGGATATAAACACACTGTACAACAGATCACACAAGACCCTCCATAGCATAATAATAAGTCATGCATACAAACAATGACGAAGCCAGAATAATTTAGCGGGGCCAATATAATATTTCATAATCAGTAAATTGATTAAAATTAGCACTATTTTAGTTGATAATCAGTAAATGGCGAGGCTAGCCAGAAATTTAGCCTGCATATGTAAAATGTAAAAGATTTTGGCAACCTGTAGTATTTTAGCCTTGTTCAATGTGGTGTTCACCAATATACCGCCTGACTTGCTGATACCTAATGTAAACCTGCAAATAAACAATTGACAATAAAAGCTAATGCAAAAAATAAGCATATAAGTTCAGGAAACTTGCAGAAAAACCTCCAAACCTTTGATTTTTGCAAGAAACATAAATTTCAAAGTGGATAACAAATAATTCAACAAATACTGTAAATAACTTAGAAACGCTTGTTGGACAAATTTCACCCTCATTAACTTTTGAAACAAGAAGTTGCTTAATTTCTTTATTTTAAAAAAATTTGCCAAGCAATTAAGACATGAGTTCCATAAATGAGATAATGTGAAAGAAGTCATGGTTTTTTTTTTTTTTCAAGAACTACATTAAGAGATCCATTTAGTTTTGGGTCATTGAAATTACGATAACCATGGACAGCTTTGCACAGAGAATTTGATGGTGAAACTTGCAAAAAACCTTAAGAATAAACACATGTAATGCAATTTCACAAGCAAAACAAAACAAAACAAAGCATGACCAAATAGGAACAAAATAAGTGTGCAAGGACTAACAGATATACTACCTCTGGAAAAGTAAATTATAGTCGAGTACAATTTCCCACCACTTGTCCTGTTTGACTATGTCATGCAGCTTCCAAAGCTAGGAGAATATGAATTACAAGCATGGTTAGATAAAAAGTAAGGATTGCAGTTTACAAAAACTCTAAATAAGCATCATCAACAGACCCATCAAAAAGACAAATCTTTGAACTAAAACAAAAAGTGACCCTCAACCTTGCAACCTTTCCTTGATTAAACCTCAGTCCTCACCAGCTTTGGACTAAACTGTAAAACTAACCAAAAACAGAGCAAAGGAACAAAAGAAAAATAAATAGATCACATGTTGGTAGACCCACAAGAGCACTCCTTCGAGCGATAGCATAGCCATTTCAAAAACCCAAACCTAGACAGCCGCCGTCCCCCCCACCCCCATCCCACCCTTCCACACCCACCACTACCACTGCACACACTCCAATTTGTCCTTCCCATCCCTTCTAGACCTTACCCTCTACATCAAACCCTCCCCTCTCTCTCTCGCTTGGCTCTACCTCCTAGAGCGAAGAGGAAAATGAGAGTGAGGGGAGGGACCAGAGCCTAGAGCACGGTATCATCGGAGCTCGGAGCGTAGAGTCCTCATCTTAATCGGAGCGCGGCAGCGGTCGAAAGAGTGGATCCGGTCGTCAAGCGAATGGGGATTAAGGTATTAGGGTGATTATGAGTGTATATAAGTAGGATTAAAAGAGTAGCTCTAGGATTTTAGAGGGTGATTAAGGGTAATTAGAGTAATTTTGAGTAATTTCGAGAATTTCGTGAGAATAAAGAAGTAGATCTAGGAATTAGAGTCACTTGACTTGTTGTAAACACGTTCTTTTATCAATGAAATTGTTAGTAGGCATTAAAGCCACTAACCTTTAAAAAAAAAAAATAGTTCACATGTTTTTCATCTGCTGATGTAAACATACAGTGAACAATAGTATACCCAATATTTCCATGTTTTACTAGTATATATCAGTGTTGTAAAAAACGGCCGTTTAGGCCGATTAGTCATTGGCGGTGATCAAACCGTCATATATTTTTCCAATTAATCGACCGATTATTCCCGATTAATAGCTTGGCGGTACCCTATCCGTCCGACGAGCACATACTGTTATTTACAACACTGGTATATATATATGATATTTCTCCTTCCACAGGGGAAGGCATTATTTTCTGTGGTTTCACAGCTATTACATGTATAAGCGTCCCCAATTAATGATGCTTTAAACTATTAAGATTTTCAAAATATCAATATTACCTTCACATCTCCTTGCACAATGCTGTGTGTATTTTTCAATTTTAGATGCTCCTTTGCAATGTTGATTATATCATCACAGCTGAGATCTACAATCTTACAGGAAACACGAAAAGCAGCACCCAGATTTATAATTTTTTGTTGAATTGCTTTCAAAGCCTGCCTCTTTGAAATTAATCTGTCTTGTTCATCCTACAAAACAATAACTATTTTTAAAGATGATCTCTAACTACCATAGCATACAACAGCAATTAGACACGCATGCACACACATATCCACATTGCAAATTTATGAATATAGAAAACCAGTTAGGGCACAAAAGGATTATGTTAGTTCAACATAGCATTTCTCAGCTACATGCTTAAGATGGCGTACCTGAGTAAGAGAGATTGAATTTGTTGGAAAGCAATCATGTTCTTTATATGCCTCCTTTGAACTTGAACAACAAAGATCTGAAATCCTTGATTTCAAAAGATGGCACTCCTGAACCCGTTTGCGCGCCAACTCTGCTTTACTCTACAAAAGAATAATGTAAACTTGAGTTAGAAAAGAAATTTTTCTAAACACAAACTAAACTCCATCGTTCTATAATTGCACAATGCACCTGAGATTTTGGCATTTGCCGACAACAATCTTTAGATGAACAACCTTTTTAGTTAAACCTGACTATGGGGAGTTTTCTTGAGACAAACTTTCCCCTTCCAATAATATTCTAAGTTTGGAAAGGCACATTACTTAACTTAAATTTATGTCTCATTCCACAGGTGACTAGGGACCCTTTGTACTCAAAATTCCCACCTGCTCAATTTTCGGTCCATTGCAAATTAGTTCTTACTATCAAGTACAATGAAAGATTAAGCATCAAGTAATGTTATTCACTTGTTTTGTCGTTAAGCTTTCTACAAATACCAAAATCATGGATGCTTACAGCAAGTAGGGGTTTAATGGGGAGGCTTTTGCAAAGAGAAAGAAATAGACTATAAATGTATCATTCCATTCATCCAAATGGAGGTGGGCAAACAAGTATACATACACATAGTTTGTTGAGTTTCAAGCGTTTCAATTCCAACTTTGCCTTCTCATATAGAAGCTTATCATGCAATGATCTTGCATCAGCAAGCCTACAAGTCAATATGTCAGTACATTCCATCTGTCACCTCAACGAGAAACAACTTCCTCGTATAATTTCCATCGAAATAAACATATTCATTTCCCTATTAATTGAATATTATGTTGTTATAAAAAGTTACAAGTACCCAACAAAGTTTTTAATGATATGCAAGTTTTTTATATCTAACTAGTGTTATATGTGTCTGCAATATAGATTAACTACGTACCCTCGTGTGAAATCATGTGGTATCTAGGTGTAATGGAACGGACTACTGACAATTGATACTAACAGCATTTTTTATTGCTTCAATCAGCAACTACAAGTACCAAGAGAATATTTAGAAAGAGGATAAATTTCCAAGGACTGCAAAACCTCCAAATTTCATGTATATATTAATACCTCAATAAAACCAGCCAACAATCAGAGATGTCCCTGCTGCTACTATTCCATCAATATGTGATTAGTTTGTTATCTGAAAGGTTACACGGTTTTTCTTTCTTTCTTTTGGAGTTAAACTTTGGTCCTCAATCAGTAAGAAAAAAAAAATTTAATTTAACTTATTGAGTTTGCTGGCAAAGTAATGGAGCGGATACGTTTTATATTTTACTTGAATAGTGGGATATGAGATAGTTTATTAGGTTTTAAGGTGTCCCTGGATGCCTTCACATTTTTCAGGAATATACATGATATTTTGAGATTTTACAGGGCAACAGATGAAATTCCACCTAGAAGAAACCTCTGGTAATTTATTTCTCAAGCATTTATGTCATTGCCAACTTATAGTAAAAAAACTTGAGGGTACCTTTGTTGCCGTTGATCAGCAGAATCACAGTTTATCTAGAAAATCAGAGGATTCAAAACAAGACATTAATTGAAGAAATAGTCGAATGTTCAACTAAAACAAAACAAAAAAACACTGTGGAATAAATACTGATGATATAAAAAGTAACGATACTGTAGACCAATCACCCGATCCAACCAATACCAGAAGTGGGTTCAAAACTTTTTCTCGATTTAATTTAAGATGCAACATAGGAACTCTGGTCTAGTTTAAAAGGCCTAATTCAGACAAATATTAGATAGAATTAACACAAACATACCAGGAAAGCAGAAAGCCTCTCGTACTTTCTAGACAACTGAAGCTTCTCCATCATACCACTCAACAAATCAAGCTTTAATTGAAAAATGAGAGGGGAAAATGCATTATATACAGCCAGCAGTGGATTTAATGTATTTCAGAGTTCAGAGAAAGAATATAAGTGACAGAAATACAAGAGAAGAAAAATATAAACATTTACCAAATTAGAAAACCCAACTAAATGCAAACTTAATGAGAAAAAACAACAAGGACAATTTAAAACCTTTGATAATGAAGTTACATGACAAAAATCACAAAAGACAACCTGAAGAATATAGAAATCTCATTCTTGGAGGAAAGCATAATGAAAATTAACATACCTCCTGTACAGTAAGCTTCTGAATAGATGGTGAAAGTGACAACCTTGTGATCTCTGACATGTCCTCAGCCAACTGCAAAGCAAAGGACAACTAAAGTCACTTCAACTTTACAAGAGTCATGGATCTTCTCTACATGCAGTTCATTTTGTGGGATATTTAAATGTTTGACCACAGCAAAATAAGTCTAGATTATAAAAAGGAAATTATACAGGTTTATTTATGTTGGAGCTGGCCACCACGCTTGGCCCGTCTACACTTAATTCTTGGCTTGTTTTTGAAAAAATAAAACGAAGACCCAATTTTCCCAAACATACCTTCAATTTACTTTAATAGAATTCAAAATCATCAGAGTTCAACAAACTTTAGCATGCCACCAGTTAAACCCACAGAGTAGGTCAACTTTTATTATTTTACAATAACATCTAACTGAATCAGTTGGCACTACCACCACTAGTTTACCTTGCTCCAATCAAGACTGCAATTTTGAGGGTGTCCATCATGCTCCTGGCTCTCATAAGCTAATGGCTTGGCACGCTTTGCTGGGTGATCTTCTATACTCCCAAGAAATTGTTGCAATTTCCTCTTTCTCTCCTCCAAATCAAACTGTTGGTTAGAGATGACTTTTTCAACAGGGGGGTGAGAAGGTGGCAGATTCTCATTCTCAAAATCCAAACGGGTTGAGGCTATGCTCCCCTTCGGGAACTCTCTAAGAATGGATTCCTCGATAGCAGAAATTCTTTCGCTTTGTTTAAAGAGCTCTGACATAATATAAGGCGACTGACGTGTTTCACCAAGCGGAGCCATTTTGGTATGAGGTGAAGTTTCTTCATTAACTAATGCCACTTTTGGGGTGACCATGGGGAGTTTACGTTCAGGATGTTGAACAGTCGTAAGTGGAGATGACAAAGCAATGGCAGATTCTACTTGTGGAATGGTATTGGAACAAAAATCCACGTGCATGTCCTCCGAATGGTCCTGCAAAGACAGTTTGAAAGATTTCAAATCCAACCACCAACAATCAGATTTTCAAAATCATGAAATTGTTTGGTAAGCTCAGGGTTGTGTTTCATGTTGAAATGGTGACAGCTGAGAGGGGAACAGACTGGTGTGGATCTGGTACCAATCAGTACATGCAGCACTCAACCTGAGCGACCTAACTGTATACACTATACGCTGAGGTCCAAGGCTGCATTTCTTAGCCTCTGTAATCAGTAAGGGAGGTCTGTAGAAGCTTCTCTAAACCACTAATAATATTTCTACCAACTCGTATGGCATGACAACAAACCCAAATGTGTCACTTATCTAATTAAAACCACATACTAAAACACTATTAGTGGGCTTACTCTATTGGTTATAATTAAGAATTGCAATGAATAAATGGGAGAAGAGAACCCTGAGACCCCTTACCTCATCTTTCTCATTAGCTGGTTTGTCATCAAATGCACATGTACCGAACATCTGGAATTCATTAGAATTAACATTCTTTTCCATTGAAGCATCAATTGCATGCGAAACCTCCCCTGTTACAAGCTTAGCATCATTATCGTTTCTATCAATTGAAACATCAGTTGGATGAGAATCCTCCATTTGAGGAAGCTTAGCACCATAAACATTTTGAACCTTGGGCACATCAACTGGAAAAGAAACCTCTCCCATTACAAGCTTGGAAACATCACTATTCTTATCAATAAATACATCAATTGGATGAAACTCCTCCCTTTGTACAAGCTTAGCACCAGTTTCAACCATGGACACATCAACTGGAAGAGAAACCTCTCCTGTTACAAGCTTGGCACGATCACTGTTCTCGTCAATAGATCCATCAATTGGATGAGGATCCATCCCTTTTAAAATCTTCACACCATCACCATTTTGATTCATTAAAACATCAACTGGACCAGAAATCCCCTCTATTAGAGACTTAGCACCATTATAATTCTCATCAATTGAAAAATGAACTGGATGAGAATCCTCCCCTGTTAGAGGTTTAGCACCATCACCATTTTGATCCATTGAGACATCAACTGGATGAGAAACATCCCCTGCTGGAGGCTTGGCACTATCACCGTTCTCGTCAATTGAAACATCAATTGGATGTGAAACCTCCCCCATTAGAGACCTAGCACCATCACCGTTCTTATCAATTGAAACATCAATTGGACGGGCAACCTCCTCTGATAGAGGTTTTCCTGCATCACCATCCTTATAAATTGAGAAATCAATTGAATGAGGATCTTTCCCTGTTGGAGGCTTAGCACCATCAGCATTCTGTTCAACTGAAGCATCAGTTGGATGACAGACCTCTGCTGCTAGAAGCCTAGCACCATCACCTTTTGGATCCATCTGAACATCAATTGGACAAGAAACCGGAGAAATGGGGTTCATGGAGTCATCAACCTTACGTAAAATGTCATTCAGAGTAGCTGATAGCCCCCCATAGTCATACTCGCTTGAGTAATTGGCTACCGAGCTGAAATCACCGAGGCCGGCACTAGACATACCAGCAGAGAACCTCAACTTGCCAGCCGTGTCATTTGCTCCAGACAATTCATCGATGCTGCCTCTGACAAAGGGAGGTTTGTTGTCCACGCTAGGTGTAATGAGGAGGCTATCGGCCAAGTTTGCAGAATGGTCATTTGCTCCAGACAGTTCATTGATGCTGCCTCTGACAAAGGGAGTTTTGTTGTCCCCACTTGGTGTCATGAGGAGGCTACCGGCCGAGTTTGCAGAGCGGTCATCCCCACCAATGTTACGGAAGTGAAGCGAAAAAGCAGTTGAATCGAGAGTTATATCATTGGTCACATTGTTAATATCTTCTGACATTCCTGAGTCTGATGCCCCCCCTGAGTCCATGAAGCTCCTGGAGACAGGTCCAAAGAAGTTGTCATCTGGCCAAAACACAAAAAAGGTACCGAGAACAAAATAAGCATAATTTCTCTTATTTTTATCTGAGAATCTAATTGTTATCTCCACAATTCCATAGTCCCTTTCTCTTTTGTTGGCTAGTTATTGAGTACTCGTGCAGAACAGTTCTTACATGGAACACGTCACTGCTCCCCATTATTTAAGCAATGACAAAAAATATTACATTACCCTCGACTTCTAACTCCATCATTCTTAAACTCTTTCCATACTTTGATTTCTCATTCCAAAATTAAACAAAATTGTAATGTACTTTCTTAGTAAAAAAAAAAGAACATAATATACTTAATTTATGAAATATGGGAAACAGCAGTGTGACCAATATAATGAACTGGCGCACACAGGCAGCATTGTGCTGAATGGCAAGACTTTCTTTCCAAAATTGAAATAGCAACGGTAGCTGAATTAAGAACAACAACTTTTAGAAGAGAATAATTGTGTGTGCGTGTGTTGTGTTGAGTAGGGAGAAAATTGGGGATGGAGATTGGGGAGAAGATAAAAAGGTTATTAAGAAGAGATGAACCATCATTAGACGCAACAGAGGCAGCAGAAGCACTGCCGGGGGAGGAATCAATCATGCCCCTTATAAACCTGACAGGAGGCACAGCCAATCCGTCTTCATATTCCTGGTCGTCATCGTCGAGGTCGTCGCCATCCTCCCTGGAGTCCCTGGACGAATCATCACAGCCGGAGTCGGAGTGAGGCGACAGCCTTGAGCTACTGTCGCTCTTGGGAGGCGTGCCCGACGAATCATCCCGATCGAAAAAACGGACGGCAGTCGTCTCGGCGAAGCTCACGCGGCGGTCTCTCCTCCGACCCAATGTCTCCCCGTCGATTGTGTTGAAATCCATTTCGGATCGGATCGGACCGCCTGGCAGAACAGTCAATGTGAGGGTGAGGGTTAGGGTTTTCCTCGTCTCTTTCCTTTTTGGAGGGAAGGCGAGAGTACTTGGTTTTCGATTTTCGAGCTCTCAGAGTTGGTCTTGTTTGGTCAAGTCAAGCCATTATTACTCATGTAGGCCTGAAAAAAGTGTATTTGGGCCGAAACCGAAATCTCATCGGCCTAACATGATCTGATTATTCTGAGATCAATTCATAGGTATGACCGTATGAACATGTCCAAATCCTCTGCTGCACAATCTACAATGGTTCTTGTTTCGTGTTGCTGACATATGGGTCTCGTTATGTTTTAACTCTAGAACTATAATGATTGATCACATGATAATTATGTGGATCAATATGTTCAATTTTTTTAAGTAAAAATTGGATATCAAGCCACCTAATTATTTAATATTTATAAGAGATATTTTTATTCGAGTTTTGAACCCGCCAGCATGTCTTTGTTTGATTTGTCTATTAACGGTATTTGAAAAACATCACTTGCACCATTTGCAAAAAGTGTCGACAAATAGAATGAACAGTGCACTTCTCAACGACTAACAACGGATGAGATGCATGGTTTCCACTTTGGACGGGATGATTCAACCTGTCCACTGTGGACGATCAAACCGGGCATAAGGTTTGAACGTAGGGAGGAGAATTGAGTATGGAACTGCAGATTGCTAGTTGAGCTGAAGCTTACCAAAATAAATGGCTTTCTTCGAAAAAATAATGGTAGACAGTAGAAGGTGTTGTGAAAATGTTAGATATTTATTAACCTTTTTTGCTAGTTAACTAACTTTATTGATTACTTCTATCCGTAACGAATAATATTTTTAAAGCGCTGGAAAAAATGAGTGGAAAAAAAACATGTGGCCGACGTGTTTATAATAGTGTAAAAACTGAAAAAAAAAAAAAAAAATGTTATGAACGGAATGATTTATAATGGACGTGTGAGCCGATGCGTTTCTCCAGAACAATAATCTTCATTTCTCTATTTCATTATTAAGAACATTGAGTGTTCGATCCGTCAGCAGCTACGATTGAAACATGAAATTTTAATCTCAGCTCTTCAATTACATAATTTGTCTTCTTTTAATTGAATACACCTGAATAATGTGTAGAAGTCTAAATTTAATTAAAAACATACTCGCCGCACGATGCATTACAATTAAAATCAAATTAAGTATGAAATTTAGTAATATAATATTTTTTCTTATTTCATTTATTTCTTATTTCTCTCTCTCCAATTTAACGATATAATTATGTTTCTTTATTTCTTTCATTCCTTATTTATCTTGTATATTTCTATAGCTTTGCTGTGAGAAATCTATAAATAATTAAATGTTATCAATTTTGTTTGAACGTTAAAAATGAATTGTATATCCATAGTCTGATTGTTCAATCCGAATTTATTAATGAATCTGCAAAAAATAATTTTGGTATTTTATTAGATCAAATTAGGTAAGTCACGAAGGAGGGTCCACTTAATTTATTATATTCGCATTAATATTTTATTGGATCCGATTTCAAATTCCCTATTGATCCGATAAATAATATTTACAAAAAAATATTCTCTACTTTTAAATAGCAAATAATTGTTGTAATTTATTATAAATTCTATCTCGCCGCTTCATACAACTCAGTTGCATATAGTTGTGTTCTTAATTAGTACTTTTATACTGTAGCATGTCATTAATTATCTATAACTTTATATATATTCATAAAAAATTCAAAATATAATTTGAATCTGACTCAAACTTTATAGAAAAAATGCTACTACACCGCAAGCAAAAAAAAAATTTCCACATTCCTTGTCTGTTGATAGAAAAAGAAGACAATCAATACTTCTTTTATCTCTTTCTTTTTTTTCATTTGTGTTTTTTATTTATATTTATATATTTTTTCTTAATTATGAGTGAAATATCAATAAAAAATTATATTCTATTCAATTTAATAATATTTTCATTGCAATGTATAGATACGATACTAACAATCGTTAATTTTCGTATGGGCCGGTACGAGCCTCCCCGGATATGCTACCTCTAGAATTTTATCTTTTTTAATGCTACGAATAAAATAATCGGTCAACCTGTCAGTCTCTGTTATATATACCGAATTTTTTATTAATAGAAAATAAATAAATAAAATATTGAAATAGGGGATAGCTTTTGAGTTTTGTCGAGAAATAAGTAAAACGGGTTTAGTTATCCCGTCCAGCGGGACGGGTCTAATTATCCCCTCCGGGTTAATTTTAGTTAACAACAACGCTAACCAAACTCAGCAGAGAGGAAAGGAAAAAAAAAACCCGGACAATATAATCTAACCCGTCCAGCGTAAAAAAAAATTTGGACGAGTTAAGGAATCCCGTCCCCCAGCATTATATCTGGTCGGTGACAACTCGTTCACATTGGGATAAGAATGCAGATAAAGGTCTTGTCTCGGTGTTTGTTGTGTCTGATAGGGTTAGAACAAATTGGGACCCACATAGTTATCACTGTGTTGGATTTGTCGAGGGTCTTGCCTCGGTGTTTGCTGTGTCTGATAGGGTTCAAAGAAACTGGGACTCGCATAGTTATTACTGTATTGGGTCTGTTGAGGTTATGGATATGTTTCCCGTACCATACTATCAACGAATAACTGCGATTACATTTCACCGGTGATTGGAACCAACTCGATGTATAAATCGAGAAAAGTATACTGGGTTTGGGCGCACATGCTTTGGGTATAAAACCTCTCCAACTCTGATTGCACACGATTTCTATTTTCTCATAATAACGTTGGACTGTTGTACCAACATTAACCCGTGCATGTGCTTTTAGGTTATACTCATTCTCAGAATATCCAAGTTGGCAATAAATTTCACCTTTCACATCATACCGACCGTATTTATCAGTCATACTCAATGAGAATCGATGACTAATACTATACTCTACTCCTTTATGACGTGTCGTATTTCACCACCAAAATAAATCCTCAGCATCAACATGATTAATTATTTTTATAAATTAACCTACACAATAATGAATAAATCACATATTATTATTATTATTATTATTACAATACTAAAAACTAACATTAATTAAATTATTTTACAATAGTTACTAAATGATACAGCAGAAAATAACAAAATCATTTAATTGAACAAATATAAAGTTCAATAACTACGTAAAAACAAATTAAATTTGATAACATTTTAGTGATATCCTACAAAATTTATCTATTGAAATATATTTGTAACTAATGAATACGATTGGTATTAATTAAATTATTCTACAATAGTTACTAAATGACACAACAAAAAATATAATTAAGGAGTTACCTGTTTGAAATCTGACTTCGCTATCGACAACAGTCACCTCTATCTCTGTCTGTCTGAGCCTTCTGTCTCTGCTTTCGGATGAGCTTTCTTTGCCTTCTGTCTGTCTGAAGCTGCTTCTTCGCTTGTTGTGTAAGTAGGGCATCTGGACGGTATACATAAACCCGTCTCGTCCGCATTTTTTTTAAACTCCGGACGGGTTTGAGTACACCCGTCCAGATTTTTCTTTTTTTCTTTTTTCTTTTACTTACCCCGGACGAGTTTGAGTACATCGTCCGGCTTTTTTTTTTTTTTTACTTACCCCGGATGGGTCTGCTTGTACCGTCCGGCTGTTTTTTTTTTTTTTTTTTAGCACTGAGGTTAAGAGTCGGTAATTAGGGGATGTAATCCGGACGGGAAAATAGTACCGTCCGTTGGGACGGGATAAGCGGACCCGTTCTACTTATTTTTCGACAAAAACCAAAACCTATATCCTTTTTCGATATTTTATTAATAAAAAATCGGATTATATATACGGTGTTAGATAATCTGGAAACCCCTCAAAAAAAAAAAAAAAAAAAATCTGGAACAGAGAACACTGACCCGAGTTGTAGGGTCTTAACTCTCCAAGTCCAGTCACGTGATTACCTGCACGACCAAAAGAGGCCAGGATCACAGTGGACAAATGTTTGAATCCATTTCCTCTAAGGTAACAGAATACTTCTGTTTAGATTTGTACGGTCCCCTATCCGATTCCGGGCCGAGGTGAAATTTAACAGACTATTTATATTTAGATCCACACCGTTTAATATTCGCGTTCATTCCAATTTAACGGTGTGGATCTAAATATAAATAGTCTGTTACCTTAGGTGATACGAATTCCAAATGTTTGGGCGCGCTGATGAAATTTCTCCCGCTCCGTCAATTCCTAATCCCAAATAAAATCCTACAAATGCGACAGTGACCGTCGAAAAGTTCCCCAGCCAATCACAGCCGTTGCGCAGCGTCCCTCTCGGATTTCCTTTACAAATCCGCCATCGCCACCCACCCCTCCCTCTTCCCGTCTCTTTCTCTTCTCCCGACCAAAAAAAAAAACAAGGAAAAAGAACAGTAGGAAGAAATGCCCAAGGAGAAGAAAGAGAGGAGAATCCTTGCTTTTACTGGAGCAGCGGCGCTTGTAGCCGTTGGACTAAATCTTCTCCTCTCCGCCATTAATACCCACCGGAAGAACACTAAGAAGAAAGGTACTTCAACTATCACGTAAAGTTAGTTCTTACTTTCGGTACATATACTTTAATTAGCATTTCTTAATCCGAATTCGGTGGCAGGCCTACCTGGCTCAAGTGTGCTAGTCGACCTTTCTGCGTCAGAGATCTCCAAATTGGCTGATTGTATCATTGCAAAATCAAAGGAAACTTATGATCGCGTGGCCTCAATTCCCCTTGAAAAGGTACAGTCATGAGTTTAAGGGAAATTACTTTGAGAAGGGTCTTATTTTGGAAGGTTGTGTTGTGTAGGTTTGCTACGATAATGTGGTGTCTCCTTTGGCTGACTTGGAAGCGCAACAGTTTCCTTTAATTCAATCATGTGTTTTTCAATGGATGGTATCTGCATCAGTTGAAGCTAGAAATGCCAGTTTGGAAGCTGAGAAGCGGTTAGATGCCCACTTTCTGCTGTCCAGGTGCATTCTTCATTTCTTCCTATCAAGTTTCTCTATTGTAGACATGAAGTGGCACAATTAAAAATATCAGTGTGTTTTGGGGTTGCAATTAGAGAAATCTATTTCAAATTGTTCCATAATTCATAGAAATCTTGATTTCAATTAATTTGGCAAATATGGAAAATAGAGGGTCTAAGAATTTTTCTTTATTCTGATATCTTAATTAAAATGAAAATGGGAAAAATGGGTATTGCGAAATACAATCAAGGGTTTATGCCATGAAGCAATTAAACAAACTGAATTGTTATTATCTGTCATTGACAATTAGGACAATATGTATACTTCTCTTCCTTTGACTACTCGATTGCACAAAACCTTATTTACTTTCTTTAGTCCAATCTAAAATTGCATTGGATCGGGTTTAGCTGTTTAGGTGTGACTTAACTCAAACAGGAAAGCTTATCAGGTTATACCTTCAGTTCCTTCACATAAATTGTGATGCATTTGTGTTATAAGTGCTTAATGTATCTTGCAAGGTATCAGAAAGCGCGAGGATGTTTATCGAGTCATTAAGACATTACTAGATAAGGGGGGAAGGATAAAACTAGCAGCAAAACGATACATCCAGAATATGGTATGGAATATCTCTTTACTTTCACTGGCTTCTCACTGTTATTGGGCAAAAGCAAGTAGATGATAGACATTGATTATTTGTAGAAGATGTAATGATTCAACACATATAATCTAATCAGCATTGAAAGCTTTGTAGCATGATACTGATTATCCTGAGCCGAGGAATCAAATTTTATATGCTGAATTTGATCTTTATTTTACAATTATTATTGTGTATATTAGGCTACTATCAGTGCTAGTATTCTTAAAAGTGATTAACAAAGGAGCACTAATGATTTACTTTTGGCTTTAATTTTTTCTTGAAAATTTTCTTCCCGATAAATTCATCAATGTTCAGTGACAGGTTAAAGAAATGGAGCGGCATGGTACAAGACTTTCACCGAGCAAGAGAATTGAAATGGAGAGGATAAAATCTCAACTTGATGAGCTAAGTCTCAGATACATTGAAAATCTCAGCAGTGGTCCTAAATACCTGCTCTTAAGTGAGCAAGAGTTGGCAGGCATGCCCCATGAATTCATCAAGGTTGGCTTTAAAACACATCCACATCTCTATCCAAGCCGAGATAATTTCTGAGCTTTGCATTTCCCCTTGCCTTGGGTACCTAAAAATGTAGAGGGTTGAACTTTTTGAAGAAAATTATATTACCCTGTTCTCATTTTTTTTCTAGGAAAACATTATTTTTGGATGCCTTAATAAGGGTTTATTCCCAAGAGGGTGTGTTTGGGGATAGTTAAAAATTTCCTTAATCCTTGTAATAATTATTTCAAGTGTACTTCAAAAAAAATATTTGAAGAGATCACACATGCACACAAAAAGAACGAAGGCAAGGAGAAAAACAAAGAATGGTTGTACATAATTAGTAAAGGGTTTCAACAAGGAACATGTTACTTTTATGTAATGCTACTATGGGAATCCCATTTATTGCTATTATGGGTCTTTGAGATTCTCAATTCGTATATTTTTCAGGACTTGGAAAACATAGATGGCAAAAGGAAGATTCTCTTGACAAATTATCATGTTACACCAATACTCGAGCATTGCAAGGTGCAAGGATGATACTTGTACATTTATGCCTGAAAATGAATGCTGCTTTTTCTCAAATGCAAATAGTCAACTTATTGTAATTTGTACCTTGGTGACCTTTCATTGATCAGTAGGTGCTAGTCACTTGAGTATCTAATAGATTTATTGGAGATGGTTATAATGGGAATCAAGCCTTTTTGTCCTTGTTAATGTCTTATATATTAATTTAGTTTTTCAGAAATTAGGATCTGGGTACCAGGATGCAGTTTTTTTTTTTACCAACTATCATGATTTTGGTTTGTTCTTCAAGGTTGGGTCTACTAGGAAGTTGATCGCTACTGCTTATGGACAGAGAGGTGGGAAAGAAAACCTTCACATCTTAAAAAAAATGGTAATTGTTTAATGAACTTGATGCTGCCCGGTTCACTTCATAACTATCTAATCTTATCACTTATCAACCATACTTTGTAATAATCTCATTGCAGGTACAGTTGCGCATTAAGTTTGCACAGTTACTTGGGTACCCAAACTATGCAGATTTTGCCACAGAGTTGAGAATGGCAAGGTCATCGGCAAAGGTTCATGCTTATTTCTTGTTTGGCTTATGCCACTCCTAATTAAGAATTGCAAGGTCACTGGCAAATGTAAATGTTTTCTTGGAGTTTCTAGTCAAGGGCGCATTTCCTTTGTTTTTTGTTTTCCAAGAATTACCAAGTATACTAGGGTTTGTGGTTTGCTATAATTGCTACTTGCCCCTGTATTCTTCAGCTTATTTGCATGTACCATCCATCTGTAAAGTTATAGTTTAAATAGATAAAAATTGAGTTTATATTTGTCTATCAAATTTTCCATAAAGCAGTCCTTGCAACATGGGTGTCAAATCTAAATTAGCATGCTTGATTTTTGTACAATCAAGACTTTGGAAAACACTCAAGTTCATTGCCAGTTTGTTAACACTATCAGGTATCTATAGGTCATATATGCTTTATGAACAATATCAGGTATTCCAATTTTTGGAAGAGGTCTCATCCAATCTTACTGAGCTCGCAGAGAGAGAGCTCAATCTGCTCAAAGATCTGAAGGTTAAAGACGAGAACTAGAAATATTTAAATTCTTCAATTTCTCTCTCTCCTCCCTTATTATTATGTTCTTTTTCTAAAGCTAGAGAAAGGAAGAGGGTGACGTCCCGCTTGGCATGCAAGATTTGCCGTATTACATGAAGAGGGCTGAAGAAGAACACCTTGCTTTTGATTTTGATTTTGGAGAAGTCAAGCATTATTTCCCTGTCAATATTGTTTTATCAGGAATCTTGAAGATATACCAGGATCTTTTTGGTAGAAACTTTTCTTAAAAGATTCTTTATATAAGCAATTGCTGGGAAGTTATATTCCTTAAGTTTATGGTTTTGGGCAATTGATGGCAATTGCTGGCCTTTCCTGATCAAGGTTGTCAATACCTCTTGTAAGATTAATTGTAGACTCCTGATTAGGCCAATATCTCTCATTCAGAAGTAATAAAAGCTTAAATATTCAGTTTCTTATTAAAACTAATCTATTTGACAACTTAAAAATGCCATGCCATTGGATTAGCCCCACAATCCAATAGTTTATCGGTGATCTGGTGTCTGAGCTGACTCTGATTCTGATTCTTTTTTTACATAAGACATTGCTGGCATGACTGAATCTCAACCTGTCCATTGCCACGTTAGTTTTGGTGCATGGTTTATTTGATTTCTTCAAACAGCAGCTGATTTCTGACTTCAATAGTTGTTGTTGAATTTAACATTTTCAACTATCTAATCCAACCAGCTGGCCTTTTGTAAAACTCTTAATAAATACCTAGAACTCATTCCTGAGCCAATGCCCTTATTTTCATGACCTGATAACCCTAAAGCCTGAAGTCGTGGTGCTGTTCTGTTAGGTCCAGTTGTGACCAGCATGTCTTGTATATACTGGTAATATTTTCAATTTAATTGATATATCTAACATCACTAGTGTTCTTATGTGATGAGTTCAGGCCTTAGATTCGAACAAATAACAGATGCTGAGGTCTGGCATGACACTGTTCAGCTGTTCTCTGTTCATGATGGTACTGCTAGTGAACTCTTGGGTTACTTTTATCTTGATATATTTTCCAGGTTAGCAGTCTTTTTTTCTTTATTAGCTGTTTTTTCCCTCTGATTTTAGTTATTTGATTTTACTTTATTCGATAAACAGGGAAGGCAAATATGCCCACACCTGTGTTGTGCCTCTCCAAAATGGCTGTTCAACTTCAGATGGTACAAGGAAGGTAGTATTCTCATTTTAAACTATAAAATTAAAAAGGAAAATGTGTCTCTGTTGCTGGTTAGTGATTCACAAATGCATATATAGATTAATGTAACAAGATCCACTGCTTTATCCTTTTAATACTTGTTTAACAAAAAACATCACATGGGACACAATTATTTTGCACTTCTTTTATTTATGAAATGAATCTGACCTACATCAAAAAATGTCCCTTACTTATTTAGTGACTTATCAGTTCTGCATATCTGTACTGCATCAGATGATGACACACAGCCAGCTTAATTGACTTTATACTGCATACTGGACCAAATATACACGAGTGACCAAAATATCAATCATCTCCTATTCTGTTTGAAGTTCCAATTTTTGTCACTTGAAATCCAATTTGTATTATTTAGGCTTGTTGTTTGTCTTTGAGAAATTAATGATCTGGGTGAGTGTTGACAAGGATTTTGATTTTTCTTTTATCTAATGACAAAAGTTAGGGTCCAAGAAGGTATCAATTTTGCATGCTTAAGTGACCAAAATGGGAATCTTGGAACTTCAAGATAAAAAAACGAGAACCCAATTAATCATTTTTTTTATTAACCAGTATACATTTTCAAACAATTTTCCATGTGGTTCTGGTCAAGGACTTAGTTTTCTAATTTCCTGGCTAGGTTGCAGTTGCACTATTATTATCACAGTGTCCTAATGAAAAGGATGGAAATACAGCTCTACTAAGATTCACCGAGGTTGTCACCCTCTTTCATGAGTTTAGCCATGTGGTAAGTTAAATTTTCTTTGTTTTATAATACCTTATATTGAGGATTATGCTGTCGTCAGGCCCTTAGAATTATCAAACTTCAGTCAATATATGACTATCAAAGATGAGGAAAAGGGTTACCAAATTAGAATTTTAGTTAGAATTAGAATATATGACTATCAAAGATCCTAATTACCCTGAATCTTGCAATTAACACCAAAAGAACCTGTCCAGGACCCATTTAGGGAGGATTCAAGATCAGTAGTCTACTCAGTATGTGTACAACTTTGGCTGGTACATGCTGGTTTTGAACCTGACAATTTTTAGTATCCAACAAGCTTGGTTGCTTTAAGTTATATTAGTCATTTTTTATTTTTTCTAATTGAGCTCTCTTGTTGAATTCCATTTTATTCTTGAAAAGCACATGAGCATCTAGTTAAATTTGATAGGTACATCACATATGTAACATTGCCACCTTTTCTAAGTTTTCGGGGCTTTGCTCAGATGGTGATTTTGTGGAAGTTCCTGGTCTTCTTCTTGAAAATTGGTATGCCTGTTACGTTTTTCTAGTTCCATTTCACAAAATTGAATCTCTTACTGGAACATGCATTTACATTCTCTAGGTGTTATGAGAGTGTCTCTTTGAAAATGTTGTCTGGATTCCATCAGGTAAGTTTATCATTTTGAGAAACCCTTATTATAAGTAAAATCTCATATAACCAGAAGAGCTATTAATGTTAAATCATAAATTGCACAACTATGTATGCAGCTTTGGTAAGAAATGTAAAAAAACAATGAGCCTAAAGTAACATGTTTGCTTTCAATATTTCTTTTATTGGCATTTCTCTTTTTCATCTTATTATTGTAGGACATTACAAAATCTATCACAAGTGAAATGTGCAAATCTCTGAAAATAAGGCGAGATATGTTTTCTGGCTTGAAGATTAAACAAGAAATTCTTCTTTGTAAGTTTTTGAGTGATTTTGATGTTCTATTCCTCCAAAGTAACTTGTTAGGCAATGGATTTGTTTGCACATTTTTTGCATCTTTCTCTATTGAAACAGCATTTAATACAGTTTTACGCCAGATCAAGAGGGATGGCAAATGATCTGGGGTGTTATGGTTTAAGGTTATTGTCCTGAAATTTCTGATACATTGTTTCTTAACGGATCAGATTGGCTAACTTTTATCGGTATGGTTCAAGTTGGGATTTCGGGAAAGATTTCAGGACAGTCTGGCTAAAGGTTGCTTAATTTTAGGTCAGGTCAGGTTGGCTCAACTTCACACCTGATTGCATGTGGTTTTGTTGCCAGTTGATTTGTTGCATGTGGTCTTGTTGCCAGTTGATTTAGATTCGGCTGTGTTGGTTTCTAGTCGGTGGCCCTTGGTTCTCTGGTTGGATCAGGGTCAGATCCACCTTTATCACCCTGCATATCTTAGACAAGTTTTTTTTTTAAATATATATAATGCAACTTAGTTTAGCAGTTGTCTGTTTCTGTTAACAGGCCTTCTTGACCAGACAGTACACTCAAGGGAGGATGTTGACATAATAGAGCTGGTGAATGATATGCATCCAAAGGTAAAGCCTCGCCTGTTTTAATTTTGGTAAATACAAAGTTAAAGACCTGTGTTTATTTTTTTATTTTAGGTGATGATGGGGATACCTTTATTAGAAGACACAAACCCTGCCTCGTGCTTCCCAAGACTAGCTGTTGGCTATGAATCAGTTTGTTACAGTTACATATGGAGTCAGGTATGGATTTGTTGCAGTACTTATTGCCAGAATAAACAAACCTTCTTTTTGCTAGATCCACCAATTTTGATACGTAATCCTTCATTGATATATTTGTAGCAAGTCTTGTTTCAAAAAATGATGCAAATATCTTTTGCTTCATTGTTTAGGTCTTAGCAGCCAATATTTTTGCATCAAAATTTGAAGATGACTTGTTAAATCATCATGCTGGATTGCAATTTAGGAAGAAGGTATGTCATTAATTGAATAATTGAATAATAACAATTAATTAATAAAACCTAAAGAAGCAAAAATAAAGAAAAGGTGACAAGGTAAGCACGTCAGTCTGTGCGTAAAGAATGTCAAGATAGCTTACATGCCCCTGCAAAATGAGAAATTTCTTGTGTACTGAAAATTTGATAAATTGGGAGTTATCTTTCCCACTTTTTCAAAATTAGCCAAATTAGATTTGTCACTCTAATAAATGTTAAATGGACTATGGAGCAAATGCTAAAGCAGGTGCAGTAGATATTTCTCATTTTTGCAGGAAATTATGATATTTTCTTTGTTTGGCATGGTTATGCATTGATATATCTTATTCTGAAAGGATTATTATGATAAGTTAGTGTTTGGATAACATGTGCTTTTTTTTACAAAACTAAATCACTAGAAGAATTAGCTGCCACTGTCCAGACTTGGCCAACAAACTTTGTCACCTCAAACATCCCGACCACCAAAGACCACCGCACCTAAACACAATGTTTAGGCATGCATTAGGATGTGTAAATCATATGGAATAATAGAAGTGGCATTGCAGGTATTGGCTCCAGGAAGTACTAAAGATACCCTAGAAATAATTTCAGAGTACCTTGGACAGGAGCCCTCTATTAAACCTTTTATTGAGAGCAAGAGCAGAAGTTCCGTCTGATTTTGGTTCCTTCGTTTCATTTGTTAGAGATTTTAGGTTTAGGATTGCAGGATCTGGCTTCCTAATCAATGAAGCCATAATTTTCAACTAATGGTGTCTTTGTTTAAACAACAATGGGATGTTTATGTTTGACATTGCAAGATTGTGGTTCACCTTCCCTCCAAAGTTGTGCATTTATCTGGGACCTGTAGACCGTACATTTTGTTTTCAGACTATACTTGATCGACCAAGCTACTCTTTTGGATCTTTTGATTCAGGCAGGTTTTGGTCAAGGTGATTCCTCTCGTCTCTCGAGAACTGGTAGATATAAACCTAGATTCATTTAGTATTGCACTACTGCATACAATTGCAGATAATACTAGGAAAATGGATCTGTAAACAGATTGATCGTTTTTTTTTTCTCTCAAAAAATAACAAGGACCGAATCAAAATTTCTGTTCAGATATGAGGTGACTGAAAATTTGGTTCCCGTTCCCCTTGCCTTTTCATAGTGCCCCATACTAGACCACACAGGTACTGCGCTCCCTCTCCGGTCCAAACATGGTTGATCGAAACTTTGGTTTGGTCACCCTTGATTCAAATCTGCTGCGAAGAACAAGGTGGGTTGACGTTGTGAAAGGGGGACTGAATCAAAGTTTTGATCATTCCATGTAGGGGTGCAAATGGACTGATTTTTTTATTAATAGAAAAAATAAATAAATATCAAAATAGAGGTAGGATGTCGTGAAATCTCAAAATATAGGAACAACGTAATGGTTTATCACATCTAGCTAATCTAAACCATAAACACAGCACTTATTAATTAATTAAAAAAATAATTATTGGACCTGATAGAGTATCACGTCCAGCCACTATGCATGGAAATTCAAATTGGAGGAAAACCAATGCATTTTTTGGACGTGATTAACAATCACGTTCAGTATTTTTTTTTAGTTAATTACTAAGTGCAAGTGCGGAGAGTTAAGGTTAATTCTGGACGTGATAGTTTATAACGTCCAGCGCTGGACGTGATAAACTATCACGTTCTTCCTATATTTCAAAATTTTACAAAATCCTACTCCTATTTCGATATTAATTTATTTATTTTCCTATAAATAAAAAAATCGGGCAAATGGAGTGGGGATTATCCGTTCGTATCTGGATTTGGATCCAAAGATTAGATATCTTATATCTAAATATACATGCAGATACAAATACAAATATGGATATAATTTTAAATTTTAATTATTCGTATCTGAATAGTAGATATATACTATATAGATTAATCTATAGAGTGAGTCTATGGTACTATGCATATCACAGGTTGTTACTGTGCTACGGCTCTATATTCGAGTTTTCAAATTCTAACGGTCGATCCGAACCGTTCATCTTGTTCTCCATATTAATATGTGTTTGGAGACCAAATTTTACATTTTTTTAAATTTTTTTACTATTTTTTTTAGATATTTAGAAAATCACTTGATCTGAAAATTCTGGACCATCCAAAAACAGTGATTTTCAATAAATCTAAAAAAATAGTAAAAAATTTTCAAAAAATGTAAAATTTGGTCTCCAAACACATTAATATGGAGAACAAGATGAACGGTTCGGATCGACCGTTAGTATTTGAAAACTCGAATATAGAACTGTAGCACGGTGCCAAATAGTAATATGCATAGTACCATAGACTCACTCTAATCTATATTAATATAAAAAAAAAATTGTATATATCTACGGATATACGATCTGTATTTGTATATGTCTAATATATAATCCGTATTTGAAAAATAAAAACAAATACATATATAGTTTTACCACTATCCGATTTATATCCGATTTGAACTGAACACTGTCTCTGTTTTTGTTATATTCGGAGGAAAATAAAAATCAATATGTTTTCTGACAATTTGTTATTTTTTTGTTTCTAAAAGAAAAAAAGAATTGCAAGCGAGAGGGGACCGAGCTTGTCTACCTAAAAATTGATCCACCAATAGGGGTGCAAACGGGTCGGATACGGATCGGATAGTGCTCAACCCATATCCGTATCCGTATTTTTTTTCGGATACGGATACGGATCGGATATTAATCGGATACGGATACGGATTGGATATTAATTGGATACGGATACGGATCGGATATTTTCGGATACAAATATGGATACGGATATAATTCGGATTTCTAATTTAAAATATGTCTAATTAACTTGTTACGCTATTACAAAATATATATCTAGTTAACTAAAATTCACCAACATAACCATAATTTTAATCAAAATATACCAACACAAAAGATATTCTTGCTAAACATATATAATTCTAAAATAAAAGATATTCTCTTAACACATCAATCACTATCACCATCTTCAAAGCAAGATCCATCTTCTTCTGTTTCCTCAATAAAATCAAAAACTGATGCTGCACGACCTGAAATTAATATATAATTTTTAAAATTAAGAATCCATATTGGTGTCTCTTATCCAAATAACATGAACTTAATACCTATAACATATGAATTAAGAAACTGAATTCAGAAAGTGTAAAAGTAATCCAAAGAAATTGAAGTACATTTTTTACAGAACAAAGATACTTATTTTAGCTCTAAGCATCTATCCAAGTATAAAAGTAAAACAAAACAACATATTTCATGTATGAAATAAGCATGTCCCAACCCACGTACGTATCAGTTTACCAGTAACCTAAAGAAATAAAATAATTACATTATAGTGGTACCCAAGCTCACATCTAAGTGTATTATCAGTTAGGATATGCATAGCACAAACATGAGTGTGCTATCAGTTTTTCTGCACTTAGTTACTAGAGCCTCAACAGAACAACAATAAACTAAGTTAGAAAAATAGAAAAATAATAAAGTCTCGACAGAACAACAGTGGAGCCTCAACATTACTATATATGATTTTAGTTTTGAATTTAAGGCATTTTTATCAAGTTAATAGAAAAATGATATAATTAAGAAAACAATACCTTTTTTATCACCTCTGACCCAGTCTTGTACGCACACTAACGCTTCAACAGCTTCTGAGTCTAGCTTGCTTCTATAAGCATTAATGACACGACCACCGGTGCTGAAAGCCGACTCTGAAGCAACCGTCGAGACCGGTACAGCCAGCACATCTTGAGCAACTTTAGACAGAAATGGATATTCTTGACCTTCTGTTTTCCACCAACCAAGCACATCAAAATCTTGACCTGGAGGGCACGAAGTAGCACGTCTCTCTGTGTACTGATCTAGGTCAGATTTGATACTCCCGAATTTTTTATTAATAGAAATAAAATAAATTAAATATTTAAAAAGAACACTACTTTTGAGTTTTTTCGAAAACTAAGTAGACCAGGTTCTGTAAACCCGTCCCACCGGACGGGTCCAATTGACCCGTCCCGGTTAATCGGATTAGCCGTTAACTAACATCACAGAAAAAAAAAAATTCCCGGACGGGTTTAAGCATCCCGTCCCGAGTCTGTTAAAAAAAAAAAAAAAAAAAAAAAAAAATCTGGACGGGTTAAGTAACCCGTCCAGAATTTGAAAGATTATATTTATATTATATTATATTATTATATTATATTATATTATATTATATTGTATTATTATATTATATTATATTATTATATTATATTATATTATTATATTATATTATATTATATTATAGAGTATGGCTAACGCGCTTCCTCTAGCATATGGGCCGAAATGCTTCCGGTGGAAATTTGAAATTTCAAAATCCAAAAAGTCGATCTGAACCGTTCATCTTCTTCTCCATATTAATATCTGCTTGGAGACCAAATTTTACATTTTTCTGAAATTTTTTACTATTTATTAAGCCATTTTGAAAATCGCTGATCCAACGGTAGCTTCTGATTTTTACTGTTTGGTAAGCCACCGTTGGATCAGCGATTTTCAAAGTGGCTTAATAAATAGTAAAAAAATTCAAAAAAATGTAAAATTTGGTCTCCAAATAGATATTAATATGGAGAAGGAGATGAACGGTTCAGATCGACTTTTTGGATTTTGAAATTTCAAATTTCCACCGGAAGCATTTCGGTCCATATGCTAGAGGAAGCGCGTTAGCCATACTCTTATATTATATTATATTATGATTTTATATATATTATATTTTTTTTGTTTTTATATTATATTATTATATTAATATACTTATATATATATATATTATATTATGAATAGAACTAGTTTAGTTGTGCTTAAGTTCACCAAAGTGTTTGGTGAGCTTAACTCCAAAACTTATTAAATCGTTTTCAAATGACGAATCCAAACAGTTAGAACCTGCCTATCTTGCGAGTGATGCATCTACATGTGAAAATTTTAAACTTTCAAATTAATTTAGTATAAAGTCAATCGGTCAAGATTAAAAGATTAATAAATTAATTTTAGTGCATTTATTTTTTGAACGTTTTCTTACCGCTTGACTTTATACTAAATTAATTTGAACGTTTAAAATTTTCACATGTAGATGCATCACTCGCAAGATAGGCAGGTTCTAACGGTTTGGATTCGTCATTTGAAACCGATTTAATAAGTTTTGGAGTTAAGCTCACCAAACACTTTGGTAAACTTAAGCACAACTAAACTAGTTCTATTCATAATATAATATATATATATATAAGTATATTAATATAATAATATAATATAAAAAACAAAAAAAATATAATATATATAAAATCATAATATAATATAATATAATAATATAATATAATATAATAATATAATATAATATAATATAATAATATAATATAATATAAATATAATCTTTCAAATTCTGGACGGGGTTACTTAACCCGTCCAGATTTTATTTTATTTTATTTTTTGTTTTTGTTTTACAGACTCGGGACGGGATGCTTAAACCCGTCCGGGAAATTTTTTTTTTTTTTTTTTTTTCCGTGATGTTAGTTAACGGCTAATCCGATTAACCGGGACGGGTCAATTGGACCCGTCCGGTGGGACAGGTTTACAGAACCCGGTCTACTTAGTTTTCGAAAAAACTCAAAAGTAGTATTCTTTTTAAATATTTAATTTATTTTATTTCTATTAATAAAAAATTCGGTTTGATACTCCATGGTTGACTTCTCTCTAACATAAATTGATTGAACTCACTTTCTCCATCATCATCACCATCCCCCGAGTCACCACCGGGAACAGAATCCCCGCCAACATGAGCTACTTGTTGTACACTACTTTGGTACTTCAATAGATACTCTCCATGTAAGTCTTTTAAAACCCTTTTCAATAGATACTTTCCAGAAGTCGAACGGGTGCGACGTGCAAAACAGGAAATGAAATTAGAAGAGAAAGATGTCGGATCCGAGAGGTGGGATTATTATCGGATATCCGAAAAATTAAAATATCCGGATACGGATAATTATCCGTATCTGTATCCGATTCCGAAACTCAACCTGTATCCGTATCCGAATCCGCAACTATCCGTATCCGAATATCCGAATCCGCAAAAATTCGAATACGGATCCGGATTCGGACGGGTAATATCCGACCCGTTTGCACCCCTATCCACCAACCACCACGAGCTTGTTTTGTGTGAATCCTATCGCTACAGGAAAATGGCGCAATAGAATGTGGTAGGCCATGATAGATCGCCCGTTTATCACGTTTATTTTCCTTTTATTCCGATCCAGCTGTGTAATTAAGAAAAAATATACTGCCTCGCCATTCCTTGGAAATTTCGCTCACACGCGTAATGCAGAATTGCAGATTGCTCTCTACAGATGGCCAACTCTTATTATTATTATTTTTTTTTTTGCAACCAAAGCCCGTAGGCATATCATTTTATTGATAAACAAGTATCCAAACTGGATATCAGTTACAGTGCAATATAATCGCTGAGGATACATGATAAAGCAAAAATCAAGATTAGGAACTAGCTTCTAAGAAAACAGGGCTAAAAATATATATATAAAACCCGCTCACGTAGATACAACTAAAATTTGTTTTTCGAAAGTAAAATCCAGCAATCTTACTTGTGACTAACACAACAAAATATAGAAAAAGGAACTTAAAATAATCTCCTGGTACCACTATCATGTTATGAACTAAATCAGACCAGTGGTAGACAGGACAAACTTTTTATGATTCCCACAAAGCAATATTATTAACACAAAAAGGGGTTCCAACTTTATAATTAACATAAAAGAAAACAAAAGGAATGAAAGAATGAGACAAAGGGGCAGAAAGCACCACCCGTAAACCTATCATTTCTACATTACGCACAGAAATAAGTACAGTATAACTCGAGTCTCATACGTAAACTAAAAACCCCGACGCTCTTCGATCCTAATAGGAAAGCTCATGGCCCCGAATGGAAATGTACTTCTTGACCCAAATGGCAATATCCTCAGCGCATGCTTGAGCCTGTGGCGTCCTAAGGAGCATGTCAAGAGATGCAAATTCATGAACTGTGTCTTTGTAATCAAGCACGGGAGCATCAACATTCACCTTGCGCAACTCTTCTGAATAGGCAATTGCGCGGTCTCTCATCCAATCATGCTCTGCCACGACAGTTAGGGTTGGTGGCATATGTTTGAGAGGCGGGCCCCGGCCCGGTACTAATGGATTGGCAGCAGAGTGGTCCAGGTCGAACTCTTTCTCGGGTAAGAATAGCTTCCATGAGAGTAGTGACATGGCCTTGTCATAGAAGTATGAATTTGCCAATCTTATTTCAGAGTGTGTTGGCACGCTACCTATGAAAAAGGGGTACATAAGAACTTGTGCCACCACCTTCACAGGTTCGAATTGCTTTCCTGACTCGACTGCTCTGCAAGCCACATGGTTTGCCACATTTGCGCCACAACTTGCACCCAGGAGGACACATCTGTTCCAATGACAAACAATTGCTATAATTAAAAGATGGAAACAATAAGGAAAACAAAAAGAGAGGAATCTCACGACAACCTAGTAATTATTAATTACTGCTCGCTTGTAATACATGTCTGCAAAAAATTGTCAAATGTTGCAAACAAAGCAACCCGAATATGTACTTTATGACTAACCTGATTCATGCATATGTTTATCCCTAAGAAACCTCAAAATAGATCGTACCCAGTAAAATAACAAATTCCATGTATGTTTCTGCAAAAACACTGAAGGATCGTTGTAACAAATGCAAAACCACAAAGACCACCCAGATATATCCATGCATTTGCTCGACACTTGTGTTGAGTAGGAAGACGATTTGTTATACCCAAAATATGCCGGTGCTCTGATTGGAACAACATTTATGTCCAAAATGAAGACAAGTAAAGACATGGATTTAAATGTGTACAGGTTCAACAAAGCCACAGAGGCATCCATAACACGTGTCGGTTTTGCAAAGAAACTACTTAACATGTGTCATTTTATGTTGAGGTTTATTATAAAAGAAAAGGAACATAAACAAGCAAATCAATAAGAGTAAAAAGAAAAGAAAGAGAGAGAAAAACCTGGAAAGATCAGCATGGGCAGCAAGCCAGGGTTCAACAGAGGCAGACCCAAAAGTATCGTTACCATTAAAGATCCTGCCCTCGGCACCACCACCACTGCCAAGTCCATTGGTGGAAGCAATGCTGGCTAGATTTGATTGCTTCCCCAGCCACCTCAACACCTTCAGCCCATCATCAAATGCTGCTGGGTACCGGCTCTCTGGTGCTAACCTATAACCTACCGCTATCACCATTGCATCACACACCTACATAAAACAAACTTAAGTACTCTTTTCTTTCATTCTAGAATAACTTATAATAAGTTGAGTGAATATAATTGTGCCATTCTGTTATTTTAGTTCTAAATCCAAACAGAACCGACTTTTTCCAAAATGATATGGTTCTGATTATTTTTCTGTAAATTCAGTTCTGTTTGGTTTTCAGTTCTTGCTTCCACAAACATACCAGATTATCCAACCTACCTTAACTAAAATATAGGATAAAAAAATATTTACTACTAATTAAATGTGGGCATCAGATTTCTATTTGAGCAAGGAGTGACCCAGTAATATTCAGCTATCAATTATATTAGCTCCTACTTAGAAAAATATTTCCCCAAGATATTTGATACCAATACTATAATTATTTTGTATATTTCTTCTATGCATATTTTCTTCAATCAGTTTAAAATTTGCAAACAAAGATAAAATTTCCTCTTTTGCAATTTCAGTTTCAATTTGAGCAAAACACACCATGATCACATGCCCTATCAAACCTCCAGTCAATCATTTCCCCCTCTATTTCTGCATTTAATTATTAAACAAGAATGAGTTTAAATAAAAAAATAAAAAAAAAGTTTCAAGCAAATAACAGAAGGATACCTTTGCAATCCTTCTGCAGAAGAAATCATTAGCTGAGGAGATATTACTTCCCATGACGAAGCCTCCGCCGTGAAACTGCACAATCACAGGAAGCTTTTTGGAATTTTCCTTACTCTGTCGCCTAACGCCATTAATTGACGGACGGTACCCTTGATACGCCTGGCCGTTCTGCGCTTGCTTCTGCACAGGCGCAGAAGGCACCGTAAAGTTTGGAGACGGGAGGAAGATCCTAATAGAGAGAGAGGAAAGCGGGTCAATGTGTATGTCCTTCGTGGCCACTCCGTCGGCGGAGGAGAATGAGGGGTTGGCCGGAGCGGTCGATTCGTCGGCGCGGCATGTGATGCCAAAGGGATCTGGTTTATTTTCGGTGGTCTGAACAGATGACGACTGGAGAAGAGACTGGAGGCGGTGTTTCAGGACCAGCTTGAAGAAAACGCTGTACAGCTTCACCGCCACGCTCGGCATGTCCTCCTCCGATCTCTATCCTTCCATGCCTCGCAAACTGATCGAATTTGGAAGGAAGTGATAAAAGGGATGGGGAGATGCGAAAACGGATTCAATCCAGTTCTTTCACACTCTGGGGAAATCGATTGGAACTTGGAAGAGCCGAGCGAGATCTAATTTATTGAATGAAACTCGAATAAAGAGAGTAGGATTGCAGGAAAGAGGAAGGAATTCGTTCTCCGTCATACCTCATACCTCATACCTTCCTCTTCTGGATACCATATTACCTTAAGTAACTCAAATTTTGAGTTTATACTCACACCGTCAGATCTGTTTTACCACGAATATTAAAGGATCCCCGTGCATCCCACCACGGGCCGGATTGGCCCAGATTATGATCGAACGGTTTCAATCTAAGCTTACAATTTCAGTTACTTCAGAGGATTGGACTCCCTCTGACCCGTATTAAATCTCCCGATTTTAAACTATTAATTTATTTACCGTTTCTGTTCCTAGTGTTGACCGATGACCGTAGTGACCCTCCAATCTCCATGTGTCTACTTCTGTTTACCCATTCTTCCCCTCAAGTACCGAGTTAATAATTTTTCAATTAGAAAATTGTGAGATTGCCATTACAAAACTTCAAAATTATGAGATTACAAATTTTAAAATTGTAAAAATGTTATTATAAAACTTCTGGAGATTTGTCATTAATACTGTATTGATCTTTTTAAAATAAAAAAATATAATACCTAAAATACCTTTAATGAAAAAACATGAAGCAGCATAGATCACTGCAGACACGAACCCTACCCTTATCTCCCTTCCACCTGGAGACGAACCCTACCCTTTTCTTCCTTCCGCCTGGAGACACGAACCCTAGCCAACTGACCTATTTCTCCCTTCCGCCTGGAGACAAATTTCCTTTATGAACCCTAGCCAACGGGCCACATGGTGTACGCCTTTCGCTCTTCTCAGTTCTTCTTCTCCCTTCTGTGTTGGTCTGAATGCTGAGCATGGAGGAGTTCAAGAAACTAATGGAAGAGAGGGAGGACGTCGGCAAGGAGAAAGAGCTCAGAGAGGCATTCAAGATGTACGAGATCAAAGGAGATGGGTGCATCACCGCAAAGAGATTGAAAAGAATGTTGAGTCGACTCGGCTCATCACGAAACGTCGAGTGCACGGTGATGATCCGCCAGTTTGACCTTGACGAGGATGGAGTGCTTAGCTTCGAGGAGTTTAGGGCTATGACGACGACTTGAAGCTATTGTTTAAGATGCATGTTTTGATGCTCAAGCAAAATTCTGTTTATATTGAGTGTATCTATTTTCTTTGCTTTTTTTTTGGTTTGTAATTGATATCTCGTAAATTTATCTATATTCCGACCTGTATTTTGTACCAAAACCTGTGTTTAAACCATTAAATCGGTCGTATTTCATTAAAATATCTATAGAATGTGGTACTGCTACAAGTTTGTTCTTATTTTGCAGGAATCGGGCGAAATCGAGGAGAATCTAGAATTTGAGAAGTTTTTACATGGCCCGTGTATCATCTTGTCCGGCACGTATCAACCTCGACTCGACCACAAACACGACCGTTGACTCGACCACAGAAGGAACACAGGCACACAGCCCATATAGGATTTCACACGGGCCGTGTCAGGCAATTCTGAAAACAGATCCAAAATCTGGAAACAAGACCTATTGAATGAAGGTCGGCCAGAAAAGCTTACAAGTGGGATTTCTTGCACCAGAGAGGTCATTCTGGGGCATAGAAGCATTCCTAGGGTTTTGGGATTGGCGGCTATTGCTTGGAGGCGAAGTTGAGAAGCAAGAGACGAGAGTTTTGTTGTGGATCTTCTTCTTCTTTGGGTTTTATCATGGCTTCTCATTACTTTACTTGTTTTATTTGCTTTAGAACTATGCTTGAGTAGATTTCTTTGTTTCTAGGGTTAAGATGTAATTGAATGTTTTGTTTTGCATGATAGTTATTGAATTTTTGTGTTGGAATTTGTGTTTGATCTTAATTGCTTAGATTAAATTGTTTGATTTTTATTGGTTTGTCACTAAATGCATGATCACATCTAAAGCGCATTTCACCATTTATAATCTCTCAACCAAAACTAAGTACATGAGGTAGATTTAGTGATCTGAAAGGTGAAACCAAATAGTAGCCGAAAGATGAGGTTACTTTTAGAATACCAAATAAGCAACTAGGTAATTCGGACCAATACGAAAGTTGAGGTCTAGAATTCGACGAGGGTAAATATTGCAACTCCATACCAAGTTTTATGAGCCAACATACGACAGTTGAGGTTTATGAACATTAGGTCTAGTCAATAGAACCCTACACAAAGGAACAACACAAAGAAACAGTAATTGGTGCATTAACTCGAGGCTCACACGGACAGTGTATGAGAGTACCCGGCCTGTGTAACTGGACACAGCCCGTATAGGAAGCTATGCAGCCCGTGTAGGAAACTACACGGACCGGGTGCCTCGAGGCAGAACTGAGATGAAGTCTGAAACCCTGGAAACGCCTTTTATTATTGATTTAAACCAAGTTAATTTAGTTTCTTACTTTTAATTATCGTATTTGAATTGAACTGATTAGGAACTTAAGCACCAAAAACCAGCCTTTTCTCACTTCTAGTTGTTTATTAATTTAAGTAGAGTCTGGTTAATACTTGAACCGTCCTTTGAATCGATACCTTCCAAAGATACCTGAATATACTGCTCGATAGAATTGTGCACTTGCAATATGAATCGAAAGGTGTAACCAAGGTTTAAAAGGTATAGCATGCTATACTGAAACTTTGTGCATACGCTTTTGTGTGAACAATAGTCCAATTGAATATATGTTTTACAAGGACAACTAATTGTACTTAACAATTAGAATTCTAGTTTGAATCTAATATAAACATACTGAACATGATTGTTGTCCTCACAATTTTCATTGCTTTTGTGCTTCTTTAATGTGTACTAAAGTGAGTGATGAATTAGTAGCAAGAACATTGAGAAAATTTGCAGTAACAGCTGTTTCTAATCCGAGCAATATAGCAGCCCGGCTTGGCAGTTAAGCACCAAGATTCTTCAAGTGCATAGTGAACAAATTCAAAAGATCAGCCAGCTTGTTTCTATTGTAGTGTTTACCTATGGCTTGATTGAGGCAATGAAAATTACATTTTAGCCAAAAGATTAGTCACACTTGCAAGGCATTTAGTAATTGTATCAGGTAGAGAGCTCAATTTATCAACTATAGAAAGAAGTTCAAAACTACACAAGCTACCTAAAGAACCTAAAGAAAATCATCTCTTCCCCTTACAATCACATAGCAAAAGGCAAATACTTACAATTAGTACTCATTAAAATGTATAGCACCAACCTTCCACACAAGATAAGTGGTGCCAAACATAATTATGGTAATTAAAAGAAAAGAAACCACAACTGCAAGCACATCGGCACCAAAAGGGTTACTAATGGTCCATTTTCCCTGAGGCAACCCCCTTTTACTATCATCAAACAAGTTTGTGGGTGCTTCCGGGAGACGGGATCCCCTTTTCTTTCCTTTATCAGTCTCTTTGATAGCTTCCAAAACTTTACTTCCAAATTCAGATTTTGGGGGCTTAGGATTAGACTCAGCATACTTTGAGAGTACACGTGCAGCTCGTAACCTCTCACGCGCAGTTAAAGGAGGTCTCTTGCTGTCCAGGCTTGGAAGGGCATTTTCGTCATTGTTTTGTGGCTTTTCTTCTGTGTTTGCTTGCTCTGATATTTTTGGCTCGAAGACTGGTAGGCCATTTCCATCAGTTGTTGCCGAGATCATAGTGCATCTGTTCTTCTTTGGTGCATAGAAATAAATTGCATTTTGTTTATAGTGTCTAATGCTAAGGCAGGATTGATTAGACCACGGTCCAGTCCTCGACAGGCTATCTAGCTTTACCTACAGCATATCAAATCAGAGTTAACTGTTAATAGTTTATCATTCCTCAAATTAACGACAAAGTGAGTAACTACTCAAACTGAACCAAGTCATATTTGCAAAAATTCTTTTGACTTTGTTTATTTTATAGTTATTCAAATAATTAATTAAAGAAAAAGAAAGAATTAATAAGAATGTCTTCCACTCACAATAAATCTAAATTATCTTCACCGGTATTGATCAACTCAGATGCCACAAAAATTGGAAGCATTAAAGAAGTCATTTAAATTCACCAGAATTGATCAACTCAAAAGTTCCACATCATTCTTATACCAATGGGCCATCAATCTGTAGTCTTTTGGTTATGATCGATGCTAATAGATTACCACTATACACAATTATATTAATTGTTTTATATATATATTGGGTTTTAACATTATTTATAGAATTTGGATAAGGACTTAGTTAGAGGCACACAACCAGCATCCTGCATCACATATGTGCATTTGTTCTGTAAATAATAAAAGCCAAATTTGACAGTAAAGATCAGAACCCAATTTTCTTTCTCTTTTTTTCTCTTCATGGTAAAGCTTTACTCAGAAATCAGGTTGTTAAAACCTAATTTTCTATATGATGAAATCCCCCGTTAAAATTTGAATAATAAAGAGAAAAAAAAAACACATATACTACATATGCAGTATCAATTGCCTCACAAAAACATAAATAGTTTGAAAATATTACACTTTTGATTTCAAATTTATGGTGTTTGAAATTTTCGAATTCAGTATCCTACTAAATTAGGTGTAACAGAAAAAAAAAATCGGGCAAAAGAAGCTTAAATATATGAAAACAAGCCTTCGGAATTTCCTCAATACATCAAAACACACACACAAAAAAAGAGATAAAATATGTGAAAAATCCGTGATAATTCTTACTGTTTTGAGAGATGCACGAGCAGTTCTAGGAGGAGTCGAGAGCCTTGATTTCATAGATATAATTTCCCATGGAAAAGAGCGATTATTTGCCGTGAGAAATCCGTAAGAGGCAGCTGTTGCCATTTTTATTTCCAGAAAAAAAAAAAAAAAAAAAAAAACCGAGAGGGAGGGAGAAAGGTAATTAAAATCATAGCTATGGTTTTATACTTTTTTTGTTCTAGATGAGGATGGGAACATTTGGAACCACAAAAGGGCACCTGTTTGGACCCACACGGAACTATGAGCGATATTTATTTATTTAGAATTTTAGATAGATACCTTAATTCTGGATGTAGGTGACGTCAGCAATGAACAGTAGCACGCCTACTCTGTGCCGTCTGATTGAAAATCAACGGTTCATCAACGTTTTCTCCGCTCTTCAATTGGTCCCAGAAATGAGACTACGCTGTCGCCTCTCGACCTGTCTAATTTCTCCTTCACCGTCTACAATCTACAACCGCTCGCTCTACCTCTCCGCAAACCCCTCTCTTTGGCTCAAAACCCAGCCGCAAGTTCTTCTCTCTGGCACAATTCAGACATAGTCAGAAACATGGAGGGCATGAAGGGTTGATCTGAAGAGAAGAACGAAGTCCATTCTCACATGAAAAGATACGGAGCCTAATCGCCTCTGGTTAATGCCATCTGACAAATGCTCCTCAATTTGTATTTCATGGATTTGGTATATACTCACAAATGCTCTATTATTTCAAGCACAACAATGTCTATTACATGTGCTTAATTTGGACTTCAAATCAGTAGTTTCACCTTACGAATTCCACTTTTTTTTTTTTTTTTGGGATCGAATTTTTCTGGTATTGGCTGATATAGCACTGTTCTTTTTTTCTGAAATTTCTCATATTGATCAGATAAAATCATATATCAGAATTTTGCTGTGTATTTCTCTTGGACCTGATAATAACAGGTACCAGTATGGGTATCGGTTATTGTTTATTGGGTTATTGGGTTATAGATATCTGACAAGAACAGATGATTACCAGTGTTTGCTGGTCAGAATCAAAAGCTTTGAGCTTTATCGGGTTATTGGGTATTTTCCTCATGTGCTTATTAGAACAGATGCTGGTATGGATTTTGTGGCAGCTGGTCGAACAGGTGGAGCGCCTCAGTGATATTTGATTTGCTGATGATGCTGTAGGGTCGAAATTTGACTGGGGGAAGGCGTAGCAGACAAGACGAAGGCCTTGCAAAAAGCCAATGGGGATTGGGATTGGAATTAGAAGTTGAAGGTCAAAATTTCTAAATTGCATTTTTAGACATGCTGTAGATGTAATTAGAAGACCTCCAAAGGATTGGGATCAGCTGGCCATCATCTCTCAGCAGGTTTGAATCAATGATCATGATGAAATTATTTACTTTTTTTTTTCCTACTGTAGTATTTGATGTAATGAAATACTAGATGTTCTGGTGTTTGCGCTGACATGTACTCGTACACTGCATCGGTATACATTGTCTCTAGTAAAAACCATTTGCATTGATGGAACGTTGTATGAATCTGAACAATTATAACCTGCAACTTGAAAAACACATGATTGTGGACCATATAAGACAGTAAACTCATCATAATCTATTATGGAAGAATTTAATATCATGCACAGTTAACATATAACCTGAATTTACCCGTTAATGTAGTATCCATGCATTTAAATCTATCAACCTTCATCTATATTTATATTATTGCATACACTATATTTTTAGTTCATTGCAAATCTAATCTAACTGCCCAATTTTTTTCCTTCAACAGTTTTTTTTATCGTGGCCAATAAAAGGTAGGACCTCCTTCGTTGTTATCGGCCTCTACTCTTCTCTACTGTCTTGGTGAGATGTGTAAAATGTATTGTTGCATATTTTTTCTATTTTCATACAAGTTGTTTGGACTCTACTTCTTTACTTCCTTTTCTCCATGGCTCCAAAAAACGTCCGATGCAACTCTGAAATGACAGAACCGGACCGAAATAAGTTGTTACAAAACGACATTCAAAGGAATACAAATACTAGTAAGTGAAAAAGGGAAATAAAATGGGAACAACTATCAAGCTTCGGAAGTTCCGTTCGACAGCGACAGAATTCGCATCAAACTGACCGTTGAAATACGTCGGACACTGCCACAGTAGGAAGTAGGAAGTAGGAATCCGTTGGAGGGAAATAAATGAATTCACATCCTCTCAGATATCTCATATTTTGCGTTACTTTTTGGAAAATCAAAACTGTTCAATTACGTTCTATACGAATCTCAAAGCTCAAATAATACTGGGCCCTGCGCTATCCCCAAATGGACACCCGACACGTCAGTCATGCAAAATATGAGATATCTCAGACTCAGAGGGTACGCACCCGAAACAAATGGAGTAATTTTGTCAAGTTTACAACGCGCACCCTCGCCGTTGAATATTAATTGTCTATGTTCGGCAGCTTTCCTTTCCTTAAGACTTAAGAGGTTGTGGATTAAAAAATTAATCTTAACTAAGGAACGATTTCATTGCTTCCATTGCCGTCAACTTCGCTACAGAGGCTATGGAGAAGATGAACTTTCTCTTTGCACGCCGAGGGAACCGTTCAAAGTTGGAGAGTAGTGGTTTGCTCTCGGGCATGGGCATACCCGGGCACGGGCACGGGTAGGCACCGGCACGGCGGGTATACAGGTACCACGGACCGGGCATTACGATTTTTTTTTTTCAAAAACCCTGCCCTGCCCGTCTTATACCCGCAGGGGGGAGGGCAGTCGGGTCCGGGGTGTTTTTTTTTTTTTTTTTTTACAGTGTCGTATGAATATTATTACATGTTTATAATTCGGTTTTTAAAATATGAATAGTTCAATATCAAATAGAAGGAATTGTTTGGGAATAATATTGTGAGATATATTTTTTTTATTTTTTATTTCTGATCAATTTATTTTTGGATTTTTAATTTTAATAAATACTATTTATATATTGTGCAATCAGCTATAATAACACTCGAAAAAATAATTTACCGTTTAAATTATTAATTTTCAGTATGAAGTGACTGGAATATTCTTGATAAATTTATTCTTGCTTGAATATTTTTATAAATTTAATAGTCCGCAGTTTTCAATGTTAATTTTGAATTAATAATAATTTCTTATTTCGAATGTTTGTAATTTTTCACGTACAGAAAATAGTTTTTTCAATTTTAATAACTTCCGAATATATATCTTTCCTATGAAAATAAAATAAAACATGCAAACTCAGAGATAAAAAGCTTGAATAGCAAACGATTCATATGTGTTAAAGAAACTAATAACAACATAAATTAGCTAAGTATCTTTACAAGATCAATATTTGTATTTAATGCATCTAGTTTAAATATATTTCAAAGAAACAATTAGTTATACGTCAATTTTTTAATAATTATATGTCAAAGCATGAAGCAACTAGTTTGATATAAAAATATGCTTAAAGATAATAATATATTTGTTAGAAGAAACATTTAAGTACTGAACATAACGAGAAGTTAACATAAGATTGAGACTTAAAAATAAACTAAAAGTACATATGTTTTTAGTTGTATACTTCTTGTATACAAATCAGGTAACGTCAAAATTATTCGTCATCCGAGGTATTATATTAAATGTGCAAAATACTGAAGTAGACTTAGGCAAAACAATCACATGATCCGGATTGAAGAGTTCAAATCTGATGCTATAACTAAAATTTTAACATACTTTTCAAGGACGGAGTCAAATTTTCGAATTATTTGGATCAAATACATATGAAAATAAATTATATATAATTTTTCTATAGAGAATAGGGTCAAAGTTTCTACTATCAAACGTCTCTATTTTTATAATATAAAAAATAAATTTTATTTGTTACATAAGTAATTTAATATATTTTTAATATAAATTTGAAAAAGAAAATTATTCATGTAATTTAAGTTTGTTGATTTGACAAAAAAAAAATTATATTAACAAAAAGAGAATAATTTTCTGACAATTGTAGAGATAGAGATATATACTCATCACATGCAAAACAATTGTAAAAAAAATTGTGACACTTTCAGACAAATTGTTAATTTAGCCAGATTGCTAAATTAGTATTGCTTTATACCCTTGTAATTATATTGCAAATGTCACGTTAGTGGTGATATTCTTTTGCAAGAGGGATCACATAGTATTGCTTTATAAAATTTCAACACAAATAGACTAATTGAATTGAAAGAGAGAAAAAAAATTACAAGAGACATACATTTGAATTTTTTTGAAACTGGCGAGGGGGGGGCGGATTTCAAAAATAAAATGGGTCGGGTAGGGTACACGGGTACGAGTTCGGATTCCCGGTCCGGTTTGGGCGGGCACGGGTACACCCAGGTTTTTGCCCCAAAAATTAGGTCTAGCCCGTTTAACACCCGTACCCATGTATACCCGGGCTCGGACACGAGTACCCCAGGCAGTAGGCACAGATTGCCCAGGCATGTGTTAGCAAACCTCTAGGCAAATCTCCAATTTAAGAGGTTTTATAGTGGCATTTTTACAATTTTAAAATTTGTAGTGACAATCTCACAATTTCAAGATTTTGTAATGACAATCTCACAATTTTTCCTTAACATTTAGCAGGAAATCAAACGTAAACCAAGTTCCAATGTAATTGATGAACTTGAGGCAACTAATTGCTTGAGACAATTATCGTTGTCAGTTTTTTTTATTTTTTTTATCAGGCTTCTCCCTCTTTTTTCTCCAGAAAGCACGTTGGAAACTTCGTTTCTAGAAGATAATACCATATCTTTGCGATTCACTAAACATAAAACTCAGAATAAAGAAAACAAAGAACGCCAGCACAAGAGTACAGTATACCTATCTTTGATCTTTGGCCCTTCTAAATAATACAAAAGAAAAGAACAAACTATAATATTTACAAATACTATGTTGATTCTTTTGTTAGCAGCAATCTCTCCTAAAGCAGATGGCAGATTCTAAGGAAAAAAAAAAGAACATTGTTATAGCTCAGAAAAAAAACTTATAATCAGCACGATTCAAACTGTTTGCTAAGAGCTACATCAAAATTGCAATCAAGGCATAATAGGAGAGCCCTTTAAGCCTCAAATTATCTGAATAGATATTCCAAATCTTCGACAGTTAAACGGGTCTGGTGGGAGCCCATCTCATCCTCCCCAAATGCTGATGCCACCATCTCCCTCTTCTTTTGCTGCAGTAATTAGGAAAATATAATTAACTTTCAGTGCATACAGAAAGCAACCCAAGGTCGTCCATTTGGGCTCCAGCTCAGCATTTTTTCTAATCCCTAAAAATGGCTGAGTTTTATTTACACAGTATATGTACATTTCTGGATTTATCTTAAATAAATTATTCAGATAACTAAAAGTTCATCCTTTTATATTATGGAGGAACAAAAAGTGAGCATCAAAAGGCCATGTCCCACCCAAAACCAGCAGGTCAATCAGCTTTAGGGAAGAAAACATCAAAATTTGCAATAATAACCACTAAATAACTTACCTGCAGTGCTAAGATGCGATCCTCAACAGTGTTCTCCACTGTGAGCCGAGAGACACAAACAGGGCGGCTCTGACCGATACGGTGGGCCCGATCAATAGCCTGGTCCTCAGTGGTGGGGTTCCACCAAAGGTCAAGTAAAATCACATGGTTTGCCGCCACCATGTTCAGCCCCAGACTAGCTGCTTTGAGGGACATCATCATCACTGCCACCTGTTTCCCATTTTTTTTGATGAAAAGGAACTTTGTGAGCAGAGCTAATATTTGTACCAGTGATTCAAACAGGACACAAGAAATAAAACCCTCGATGTTATTTGCAAATGTTCCAAACAATGCAGGTACTAATTACAAAAACAGAATATAGCAACAACAAAATATTAGCTGATCTGCAAATAGAGCCATAAAAGTTAATGTAGACATACAGCCCATAAACAGATGGAAAAGAAAGAAAAAGAACCTCAGGAAGCGTATTAAAATCTTTAATAGCCTTCTCTCTGGCGGTCACAGACATGGTCCCATCAAGTCGCCGGTACTGCAACCGAGATTCCTTCAAAGGCGCTTCCAGCATATCCAGCATGCGGGTCCACTGTGAGAACACTATTGCCTTCTCAGTAATCACTGGCTTCTTTTCAAAAGGCTTCCTTTCTATCTCTTCTCCCCCCTCACACTTCACTTCCAGCGGTGGCAAAGAATGCAGTATATCAAGTGCCATTTTTATTTTGGAAGAGTGGCTGGTGCAGGACAGAGACATGCTGGGCATGTTGGCATCGCTTAATTCTTCCTCTTTTACCAAGGTGCCTCCCGAAAGAGAGGATTTCAGAGCGGATTTGGTGAACAGGGAGGCAAGGCTGAGGCGGGACCTACATTTTGGACACAAAGAACTGTCTTCCCCACCAGTCAGTCTCTCCGAGATACATTGATTGCAGAACACATGCTCACATGTCGTCACCACAGCATCCTCAGGAGCATCCTGTGCAGAATATATAAACAAATCAATAGAGTTTTATTGTATGTATAAATGTATCCAATACATATCATCAATAAATTATGGAAGTGATCCTCCATTTTCATCAATAGCAAAAGAAATACAACTGTATTGAGAAACTTCGTCCATTAGCACTTTTATCATTTTGACTTCCTGAAGAACCAGAGCACTAAATTTTTTGCAAAAAACAGTTCGGGATGGGATGTGGTTTTTTGCATTCTCCGGTCCAGAAAGGCTTTCTTTGCATATATCTGTCATATTCTTCATAACCATTTATGAAGAATGCTGCGCATTGAGCTAGTGTTACATCTAAATACTTTCTCGTCCAAACCAAACAATCAAATTGCAGGACACTTGTAAGACCGACAAATAAAAATTAAGGTTCCCATTTCAAAACAAATTGCTTGATGTTCTTTTTCCACAGATAAAAAAAATAAATAAATAAAAACTTACATTACATAAACCGCAAAGTGCAGAACTAGCTTCCAAGAAACTAAGCAGGTGTTCCTGTTTCTCTCGAGGAAGCTTGCTTGCCATGTCTACTGAACTCCTCCAGTTTGTGTTTGAATTACAGCCATTGACCATAAGGGGGTGATTGCATGCTTGACGGAGCCGTAGAAGCATCAGCAATATATTCACATAATTTTGCTTCACTGTACCTGCATCTGCATACACCTGAAGCACCAAACCATTGCAATAATGGTTAACTCAACCAAAAACATTCAGTAATGAATGGCTTGAGAAAAAAAAATAACTTCTGTGCATAAGAACTACACTTATAAAAATACCTGGTAGCTACCCTTAATTCAAAACTTGATCAAATCATTCCTCATGTAGTTCACATAAATTCACAAACCAATATTTAATTTCCCGGCTTGGTTGTAGTTCAACTTGGGCTTTATAAAAGAAGTACAATCAATTGAACTAGGGGTATAAAGTTAGGTGTAATTGCAGACATAAACGAAAAATGTGTTGGGCAACTCACAAACATGAGAAATTGTTGTGGAAACAAAACAAAATTATAGTTCTCTGTGTAATAACAAGTGGAAAACAGAAATGGGAAATTAGTAAAAACCTTGAACTGTGCTCTGGATTCTGCTTCAAGGGCAGAGTAGAAAGATCGCTCATCAGGTGAGAACCGCACCTTCTTAAGACTCACTGTCTTGGATGGTAAGTTTATGATAGGCTTTCCATCAAGAAGGGTCCCTTTAGTACGACGGAGCATTATAGTTTTTAACACAGCCTGTAGCTTCTTGTACCCGGTGCTAGAGTTCTTACTAATCGGATTTTTTATCATGGAGACGAATGAACTCAACGTTGAGAATGGCTCATACCTCAAGAACCTGAAGTAGCTATACAAATCCTCAACTGCATTTTGCATAGGAGTCCCAGATAAGCACCATCTCCTTTTGGCTCGTAGGCCCCAGCACGCCCTTGCCACCTGCGTACGGTAATTTTTTATACTCTGTGCCTCGTCTAGGATAACCCTGAACCACCAGACCTTACCAAGCGGCCGCAGCACTTCAGGAAGAGCTGCTTGAGAGTTTCCACCCTCTTTTTGCTTCTTTCTCTTCTTACTCAACAATTTACTTTTACCCCCACCCTCCTCGTCTTTGTCATCTGGATGTTTCGGCGCCTCCATGGTGACAATAGCATATGTGGTCAGAACCACATCGTATTTGGCTAGCTCAGCTGGATCCTTAGTACGGCCACTGCCATGATAGACCAAATATGACAACCTGGCTTCCTTGGAAACCTTCCTCTCAAGTTCATCAGCCCATTGCCGTAGGACACTGGTGGGACATACGACTAGAGTCCCTGCTGCAAGCCGACCAGTTGTCTGAGCTGGAGGTGGGCTAGGAAGCAAAGTTGCAAGTCGTGGTTTCTTTGCGGCATGCAGCATGTCAGCATTGGGATCATCCCCATCCTCGTCCTCGTCATCATCAAGGGTTAGTGTTTCACACTTGACCGGTGGTCCCATGGTTATTGATTGAGAGGAAGGTGGGGATCTCTCAGTTAGGATCAGGGAGATAGTTGATACTGTTTTTCCCAGTCCCTACAAAACCATTACATAACTATTAGTCTTAGTCATCTAGTGCATAGTTTTTCATTTGACAACTATTATCAGAGAGGGAGAATAAAAAAACCTGATCATCTGCAAGTATACCGCCAGAGCAGTGTGGATTGCGGGTCTCCTTTTGAACCATCCATGCCAAAGCTATTTTCTGCACCACAGTGTCACAAAAGATCAATCATAAGGGAACAGAAGACTTTGCAATAGGGGCAGAATCAGATCATACGGTAAGGTGGGGCATAATTTTAACTATTTTGGTTGTAAGCATAATTCTACAGCCGTTTTAATTACAAGTAGATTTTACAAGCATAGTTTTACAATTATTTGGGCCAGGGGGGCACGTTTCCCCTAAGCCAACATGTGCCTCCACCCCTTCCGTGCAAAGTTAGGTACAAAATATATGATCATACCACTAATGAAGTTCTAAAGTAGCTAAGAAGAAAAATTAAAGACCTGATGTCTGAGCAAGGTTACGGCCAAGGTACCTTCCGGAGGGACAGCTTCAGACTTTGGTTGGGATAAATCCTGTCATACCACAGCCAGTAAAAACTTTATTACAGCGTTATGAAGGCATATTGCACATATATTTCCACCCTTTTGCCAATATCAACCAAAATGAATTATTGCAATCAACACCCTACGTTCTATTACGGTCCCATAAACAAAGCCCAACTATTCTAGGCTAATACAAAGGTACAATGTGTGCATGTCTTCACTTCAACAATGACAATTTTTCTTGCCACTGCATCTCAATAATTGTTCCCAAGTCCTAACTACACTAAGATCATAACAACAGGGTACAAGTTTGGAGCTCCAATATAATATAAAATTCCGATCAATGTAGTATATAAATGTCAGAAGCCTCAATGTGTAACCACTTTAGTAATTAATTAAATTGTATTTTCGGTATGCAAAAGAAAGTTGGTTGATAGTAATAAATTAAAGAAATGGACGGAGAGGGTAAACCTGGAGTGCAAGACGGAAGGTCGTCCTCTCATCGAAAGTCTTATACCGCATGGCTAGTGGCGGTAAATAACTGCCAGATGTCTGTCCAAAAGTGGGTCTACCATATATAGGAGGATTTGGCGGCTTCGCTACAGTATAGTCAATAATAGATACATCATCGTCTTCTGCTATATTGTTCATTTCAAGGCACTTTTTAACAGGATTATTTATCCCTCCTGAAGCACCACTCAACTGCTTTGCAAAATTTCTTTTGGAGGGAAGAGGTGATGAGTCAGTACTGGAGGGAAGCGGGGAAGAATCATCTGCATCAGAGATGTCAGATACTGACATGTACATGTCATCAGAGAGTTCTTCGCATGCCTCTTCTTCTTCTTCTTCAATCTTTGTTTCGATTCCAATTCCAAGAGGCATAGTAGGCATTTGCAAAGACTGATCTAGGAAGTTCATTTCAAGAAAACCATAAGTACTTCCATCATGAGGCTCTGTTAAACAGCTGTGTGATGATTCTGCACAACAAAAGCCACCATTGTCATTCATAAAAGTTCATTTTTCATTTTATTCATTTACATTTTAATCCTTTTATTTTTAACAAGTGACTATATCCTCATGTTCACATGTGAAATAATATTTGACAGTTTCAAAACAACACCAATATTCTTCAAATAAAAGAAGGCTCCATTTTTTCTTTATCTTAGAGTGTCTTCTCACTTTTTCTCTGGGACAATTTGCCCTTCTGATAACTTCTGGGAAACGAAACCCAACTTTAAATTAATTCTGTTCTTGGTTAACAAGGATGGGGGTAGAGTTTCCAGAACAAATTAAACAAAAAAAATGAACTAAAAGGATTCATCATAAGTTATAGAATTGCTGGTGGTTAAATTACTGACTAGTCCATTTTGATCATAAACAATGCAGAAGTTTCACCCATATAATGGAACAGAGGGCAAATTCAGTTTAGGGATTCAATATTTTGAAGGTACTTTCTACAAATTCGGATACACTATGGGTACTTTTGCACCAAAAGTATTTGCCAATATACCATTGGTAATACTGTAATAGGTCAGGCAACCCACCAAACAATGACAAAGACCATCCGATGCAAGAATTTATGTATGAATCAAACAAAAACATATTCATATAAAATGACATAGATCATAAAACTAAAATATATAAATACACAAACAGAGACACAAAGCTAGCACGTACCGCCTACTCCATAATAAGACGAAGATTTATTATTCAGTTGCGGTTGAAATTGCACATTATTGAGCTGGGGTTGAAGTTGAGGTTGAATGTAAAGCTCTGGGCCCCACTGGTACCCTGAAAATTCCCCCTTCACTTGTCCTTCCAGATCCTGAGTAGTGTTCAGGTTCAGGTTCAGGTCAAGGTCACAATTTGATAAGGGGCTCAACCACTGCTCGGTGTCTGTCACATTACAGAAGTTGTCAGGGTCGTCTTGTTGGGCCAAATTATCCATTGGAAAGAAGTTCCCATATAACATCTCTGCATTTTCAAGAGGAGCTGTTTTACTTCCATTCTCCATGCCCCAAAGATTGTTTCCTGCTATTTTTCAAGAAAAGAGTGCTAATCATTGTTAGTACCCACAAAAGAGAAACAATCATTTTCAATTATGCAACTGAAGAACCATATACTTTAGATTATTCAAACACAACACCCAGATTCTTAACCATATGCCCAATGTACAACTGTCATGATTGCAACCCTTTGATCCCCTGCCAAATCGAACTGAAATCATACTTAGGATGGTTTTCAACTTAATCAAAGAGAATATGTTCGAATTAACATTAAAGTTTCTCACAGATCAATCATTTAATTTGAGTCATTGTTCTAGGGTATTAGTCACAAATAACAAGGAAAATTGAGGTCTTACATGCAAATACGATAAATGCTAGGCATATTTGCAAGTACGGTAGAATATTGTATATACGTTACAACAAACTCAGGCAATAATAAAGAAAGGAGTCAGTCAAGGGTTCATGATGCTGGGTGTGCTCCTGAGACCAGTAGGGCATTCTGGGTTTTGTTTGGGTAGTTTTGCATTTATGAATATTTTGTTTGAACTAGTTCTTGTAAGTTTTCTTTTTATGCAATGGAAGGGCATTTTTGCCTATTTTTCAAAAAAAAAAAATTAATAGAGAAAGGAATTTTACCTTCCCGCCCTTGAAAAAAATTTGGTGAGTGAATAACTGGTTTGGACTCGAATAAAACGTCCTCATTTACCTGTAGGTTAGGATTGCAATCAGGGCTTAGCAACAATGACTAAAATCCATCAAAATAAATAATATGCCAAATTTAAGAAAATAAAATTATGTCTTCAAGAACTAGTGATGAGTCATATAAGAAAAGGCTTAATCAAAGCGCGAAAACCTACAGTGATGTAAAAGATTCTTCAAAGAGTCTTGTCACTCTTTAGCAACCAAAAAAATGGTATTTAAATATAGACAGGAACCAAGTTTACGCATTTATCTCGCTAGAAAAATTAGCCCAAACAAAGAATTTTCTCTTAATTCATACAAATTTCACTTGTAAACATAATTCTGCAAAGCCTTTTCACCCTCAAATTGCAAAACAATTTTCATGTCAAATGAAATTTCCCAATTAAGCGAAAGAAGATACAAGCTTGAAAACAATATAACAGTAATAACTACATGAACTGGCAAATTCAATATCAATTTCATCCAATAAAACATATTACTCCTCAATTTTTACAGTAATTACTCCAGACGGACACAAATTGAACGAAAGTTCAGGGTTTATGCTTCTGACCTACCAACAATTCCGATGGAACCGTAATATAAAAGGCGAAATAAATTGGGGGGCAAAAAAAAAACAGAGAAAAAAAACTGACAGTAGGCGAGCGCGGGTCTTCGTTCAATATGTCAAATATATCGGTAAGGCTGCAAGCGAGATTCTCTTCTACCGGAGCCTCCTCCATCGATTGGCCTAGATTTAGATTTCCTTCGTTTCCCATATCCTTAAGCGCACGAATCTAGCATAACATGCGGGAGAGAGCGATGGAGAGATCCAGGGAAGGTCGCTATTTATTGCGGTTAATTTTGAGAGTCGAATCGAGAGGAAGAGCGGGGGAGAAAGAGGAAAGTAAAGAAACGGGGGAAAGGAAGAAAAAGAAGGGGGAGAGGGTGGGAGGTTGCGCGATAGTTTCCTATCACAAGACCTTTCCACCAGGATTTTCCACGCGATATCTCTTACTTTCACTGCAGTATGGTCCCACTTTAAATAGGGACCCAGTTTCAGTGGGTCATCACAAGGACGGTGAGGTGTACTCGGTGCAATCAGTCGTGACGACTGTTTTTGCACGGAGCCAGCGTAAGTCAAGTCGGTGATTGGTGGATTCCAATTTCTAAAATTGGTTCGGTCTTTTTTCGGTTCCGATATTTGCGTCAGCAGCCTTCTAACCCGATTGCGATAGGCCGACTTGGTTTAATTTTGGGTTACAAATCAGCCCAATTTTTTTTTTTTTTAAATTTATTTAATTTATTTCCGCCGTGCGTTTTGGAAGCATCCACTGAGAATTACTTGGCAAAGGCAGAGAATTTGCCGACAAATCATCGCTGAAATTGTACAAGAATTATAATTGACCCTCTTTTTATATATATATATATATATATTTAGATCAGCTAATTGATGTATACATGGTTCTTAGTATATGAGAATACACAAAAGAGTTGTTGACGTTGATTTTGATAATTGTTATTTTGTCGTCATTCATTGAATAAGTCGATTGATTTGGCATCTCTGGAAACAATGATGCTGGGTTTAATTAAGTTATTTCTAATTTGTCATGTAAGGTTATCTCAGAGTGAAATTGTCCAGTTAGGTTTCCTGGATTGGTTGCACATATATATAGACTTATAGAGGCATTGGTATGCTAGCCTGAGACTTTGTTAATTTTATGGTTGATTTTGTTTCAAAACTAAAAGAACAGAGTATCTGCTCTTTCCTGATATTTTATTTTATTAGTTTTCTTCTATGTTAATTCTTTTCTCATGTCATTTTACTAGATATAAAAGGACCAAATTGTGCTTACAATACTATGTTAGAACTAATATCGTGCCAGTACGTTGCAACATAAATATATTATAAGAGAATAAAGAAAAATCCATACAAAATAACTTATTTTAATAAAAAAAAATAGATTAAATAACAAATAACATTCTTTAAATAACATATTAAATGACATCTACATTTTAATAGCATTTCTTAAATGGCATATTAAATAACATATTAAATGACATATATTTTGTTTATCTTTTTAGCATAATTTCATAAAAAATCTCAAACAAAATGACAAATAACATTCCACAAGTGATATAAAAGAAAGAAATAAAAGAAGACATAACCAATCAATTATCAATCAATTCAAAAATTTCTTAAATGACATTTAAAAAATAGAAAAAAAATCAGATTCAAGCAGAAAGATAAGACAATTTGCATGTAGCGAGTAAGTGTCTAAATAGATTTAAACCTCTACAAGTAAAAAAGACATAAAAAAAAAAAAAGATGAATAGAATCAGATATTTGATCATAGAGTTGGGCGGATCATGACATATATGTGCTTAATATAAGAATGGAGATAAGAATCGTTATTTTAGCAGATTATATAAAAAATATGGTCATTTATGTAGTTTTATAAATTTTTTAAAAGTATCATTTGTAAGATAAAAAAAATTGCCAAAGATTTAAGAATTTGTCTGCATGAATATATTATCCGGTATTTTTCAACAAAATTATTAGTTTGTTTAGGACTTCTTTGGAAATATGCATATTTAATGCCTATGTAATATTTACCGTGTAAAACTTGAATACTAGACTCATTAAAATGAGGGTTTATTATTAGTGTATCTATCTGATCTTGTAATTTTTTCAATTTTTCAGATCACATTCGCCATTAAATTTAAACATCCTTATCTTTCTCTCCTTGTCTTCATTTAATCTAATATTAGACTTCAATTAAAAATTAAACTCACTAAAATACCCAATTTTTTTGAATGAAGTCCTTTTTTTTTCCTTTCAAAACAATTCATTTTAGGCTATTAATCAAAACTATTCTATAAGTATGATGAGGAGGGTTCAAATGCCTCCATGTTTTTGTGCCTCCATCTCTCTCCATCATTTTCAAAGTTCAAACAGTCGATCCGAACCGCTCAACCTAACCTCCATACTAAAATATGTTTGGAGACCAAATTTTATATTTTTAGAAATTTTTTTACTATTTTTTTAGATAGGTACAAAATCAGTAAATCTGAATCATCTAAAAACAGTATTTTTGTACCTATCTAAATTTTTAGATAGGTACAAATTTAGACTTCTATACATAAAACAAATGTATTTAATCAAAAAGGACAAATTATATAATTGGAGGGCTGATATTTAATCTGAAAATTCATCTTTCAATCTCAGCCATTGACGAATCAGGACAACTACTCGCATAATATAATATAAGAATGGAGATGTCTTGTTTCAATTTAAGCTTCGTATATATTCTAATAAAAGTAGCTATACATCCAAAATTGGCCACACCAGTACTCTTAAGTAAATCATGGAAGTATTGTTATTTTTTTTACCTCTTAAATTGTACGGTTTTGAAAATAAATTTGACCTCTTAAACCGTACAATTTAAGAGGTCAAATTTAATTAATTTACTCTTAAGTAAATTAGAATATGTCTCTCTGATAAGAGGTAAAATTTAAGATGAAGCTTTGCAATAAGGGGGGGGGGGGCCCATTTTGGTTAATTCACCGTAAATAATTTAGTTGGAATCCAAAAGCCCAAAATGAATTTGTCAATAGTCTTTCATTTCGGAGGAAGGAGGAAGGAGGAAGGGTAATATGAAATCCGTATATATGATATATCCTAGTTTACGGTGGGACCCACGTAATTCAGATTTATTAATTGTTACTTGTTAGTCTGACCAAACTCTCAATCAATCAAGTGTCTTTTCTTTTTTTAGATCGTCGTAGCTGTAGCCTGTAGGGGTCCGATAGATTCATGCATGCCAGATTTAAAAAATGATATGATATGGAATTAATCATGCATGGATCATTTCATTCTACATTACATAACACTACAAGACTTACCAAAGCTAGCGTTATGGTTTAATTCAAACTTTTCTCTCCCCAAGGCACGGTAGAACTTAACAGATCTGGCATGAATCAAAAATACAACTAATTAATTAATTAAGGGGTGGAAACTTGGATTATGTGGTTTGTTTGTGTGACTTGGTTCCTATGGAAAGAAAGAAACTGATCACTTTATTTCTTTAAATATTTTTGGTATGAAAGTTGTTGTCTGTAGCTTTGTAAGGTGAATTCAGAGGATACTGGTAAAGATCCTCAACTGTGTATTATTCTGGTTTTAGTGTTATGAACATCTGGCAGTATCTGCCCTTGTGTTAGAAATTAGTAGTGTGGCCTTGACGATACATATTCTTGATTCGACAGTCGACACTGTAGTCTTGTGGTTGTGGGATATTGTCGTATTGAGGATCCGGGATGATAGTTGATTGAACTGAGAGGCAGAGGGGAGCATTTCTTATATCTTGACAAGACTGCTTTAATTTATTAGAGGGGAGCCTTACAATTACAATTACAATTACAATTACAATTACAAATATCAACTTCAACTGTCGTCTGTCGTAGAGTGGTAGAGGCAGGTGCTAGAGAACGTGGGTGTGGGTCCCACCTAAACTTTTAGCGGGTCGGGTCTCTAATTAATCCACAATTACTAACTAATTAATTAACACAAGGTAAGGTGGGGAAAATGCACATGCATCATTGATTCATTATACCATTATACCATGTCCATGTGATGTGACCGCGATAAATATATTGACAGAGTCTTTTTGGCTTCCTGCAGCGCATGGACATTATTATGATCAATATATATAGATAATGTTGCATATGACTCTGTGCTGCATGAAGTAAACACTACTCTGTTAATATGTTAACCCATGTGAGTTGTGACCGTCCCTTAATTATCTCTGTGTCTGGTCATGTTTGAGATTTTGACTGACCCACTTTAGCAGATTAATTTGGAGCATTACAATTTTTCAATTAATTCAAAAATATTATTATTATTTTTTTTATTTTTTTGTATGGACTGCCGCCGGCGTTTCTATTCCCGGACCTTGAGAAAACAAACAAACAAACGAATCTGACAAAACAAAACAACTGTGTGAACAGTCAAAATACCTCTACAAATTGTTATCTTCAAGTCTGCTAATTTTTCATACGCTATTTAATTTAATGCAATTGTAATATTTCAAGTTGGGTAGCTGCATAATTATTTAATGTTAAAATGTATTAAATATTTTGTAAAGACTCGCAGAGATGAAATATATGTTCGATACCATAAAATAAATCGAATAATTTATTCGATTCCTTAGAATTTATATGCAGATACAAATGGTAAGGAACTGAATCAATAATTCAATTTTTTAAATAATGCTTAAAAAAACAAATTAATGATTGGGAAAACCCTTCTGTTTTTCTCATTTCAAACTAAATAGTCCGAAATTTTTATAAATACTCAAAAATAAAACAAAATTATCAAATCTACCAAATTTTTGAAAGAATCTCGAAAAATACCAAATCCACTTACTGGGTAACCGGATTTTCAATTTCTTTCCGGTGACCCAATTCCCGGAATTGATGCCTATGTCTGGTTACTTGGTAACCGGAAATATGGAGAGTGTCCAGTTATCCAATAACCGGTTTTGGTCCGGTTATTTGATAACCGATTTTTTTAATTTATAATATATGTATATGTAGAGCAAAGCTAGGGTATGATGTGCTCACCAAGAGAGTTTGGTGAGCACAACTCCAAAAATATATTGGATCGACGTCAAACGTCGAATCCAAACTGTTGAAATCTATGTACTTCATGAGTGATGCATATAAATGCAAAATTTTGAAAGTTTCGAGTTTATTTGCTACACGGTCAAGCGGTCAAAGAAATAATAAAAATTGAATATATAAAAAAACTTATAAATTAACTTATAAAATATTCATTTCTTTGACCGCTTGACCGTGTAGCAAATAAACTCGAAACTTTCAAATTTTACATGTACATGCATCACTCATGAAGTACATGGATTTCAACGGTTTGGATTTGGCGTTTGAAGTCGATCCGATGAACTTTTGGAGTTGTGCTCACCAAACTCTCTTGGTGAGCACATCACACCCTAGCTTTACTCTATATGTATATGTATATCAAATTTGACCTCTGCTGATAAATCAACAAGTCTGGACTGATACAGGGACCAAACTGCAAAAGTGATTACACTAGCATATAGAGTATTAAAAAATACACAGAATTGACATAAATTTTAATTTATTTGGATTTTTCTACAGTTAGTTATGAATTTTCAAAGTTATGAATTTTCGGAAAGGGGCGAACGAGACGGATCCGAATATCACCCGGGAGTAACCCCAGGCATCCAAAGTACCAGAATTTCAAAAAAAATATTGTTTAATACCTCAAAAATTCAGTTTAAGTTTTCATTCAACGGTAGGTATACAATGATCGGTATTTTGTTTATAAACCTCGTTTGGGTTTTTTTTATAAACTCATTTTTTTATAATATATGTATATGTTTATATAATATAATACATGTATATATACATGAGTTAGACTGGGGTGCTATGGATAGCATAGTGGCCTCTATGCTACGGCTCAATATTCGAGTTTTCAAAATCCAAACGGTCGATCCGAACCGTTCATCTTATTCTCCATATTAATATCTGCTTGGAGACCAAATTTTATAATTTTCTGATTTTTTTTTACTATTTATTAAGCCACTTTGAAAATCGCTAATCCAACGGTTTTACTGTTTTGTGCAGCCACCGTTGGATCAACAATTTTGTAAAATACTTAATAAATAGTAAAACAATTCAGAAAAATGTAAAATTTGGTCTCCAAGCAGATATTAATATGGAGAATAAGATGAACGGTTCGGATCGACCGTTTGGATTTTGAAAACTTGAATATTGAGCCGTAGCATAGAGGCCACTATGCTATCCATAGCACCCCAGCCTAACTCTATATACATTATGTATATATGTATATATTGTAGATATTATAAAAAAAAACCAACCGTGGAAAATGAGTTTATATATACATATACATATATTATATCTACATATACATATACATATATTATATATGAGGAGGGTTCAAATGCCTCCATGTTTTTGTGCCTCCATCATGCCTCCATCTCCCTCCATCATTTTCAAAGTTCAAACAGTCGATCCGAACCGCTCAACCTAACCTCCATACTAAAATATGTTTGGAGACCAAATTTTATATTTTTAGGAATTTTTTTAGATAGGTACAAAATCAGTAAATCTGAACCATCTAAAAACAGTATTTTTGTACCTATCCAAAAAAATAGTAAAAAATTTTCTAAAAATATAAAATTTGGTCTCCAAACATATTTTAGTATGGAGTTTAGGTTGAGCGGTTCGGATCGACTATTTGAACTTTGAAAATGATGGAGAGAGATGGAGGCATGATGGAGGCATTTGAACCCTCCTCATTATATATACATATACATATATTATACATATATTATAAAAAAAAAAAGTTTATAAAAAAAAACGGTTACCAAATAACTAGACCAAAACCGGTTATTGGATAACCGGACACTCTCCATATTTCCGGTTACCAAGTAATTGGACATGGGCATCAATTTCGGAAATTGGGTCACCAGAAAGAAATTGAAAATCCAGCTACCTAGTAAGCAGATTGGGTACTTTTCGAGATTCTTTCAAAAATTGGATTAATTTCGTAATTTTGTTTTATTTTTGAGTATTTATAAAAATTTCGGAAAAACATTTAATATATTTCTAAATAAGAAAATTGTTGCTTGTGACAATTACTATTGGTATGTACCCAGTGTACTTCACATGAGATGTAAAGAAAAAAATTCAGAAACTGATGGGCTAATATACTTTGAGCAGGTTCTCTTTGTTTTGGCGAGTTAAATAATGAAAAATTTAAGATAGCATTAAATAAAGGTTGCAACACTCCCACTCCGTACCAATACCAATACCAATACCATCCATCTCAAGATGATTCTCAACTACCGAGAAATTTTGTTTGTGGCTCTTTAAGGATTCTTCCCCGGCAGCTTCTGGCAAGTTCTAAAAATAATAAAAACATAAATAAAAGGATTCTATTTCTACCCCCATTTCGGAAAAAAATAAATTTATAAACGATAATTAAAAGAAAAACAGTTTTACCAAATCAACATGATTATTTATTTTTTATTTTTTTTTTTGCAAAAATCATAAGAACCGAAATGTCATTTCGGTTCCGAATATTTTTTTTGTGTGACCGAAATGGCATTTCGGTCTCTAGTGATTTCACATTTTTTCAGATCCGCTATCACTCAAAAATCCTAAACTGAAGATTCATGACCGAAACTTAGAGGTTCATAGACAAAGCAGGTATTGTTCTGGGCCAAAACTTGGGGTTTCTGACATAAATTGAGCCGAAACAAAGGTCTAGAAAAGAGAAAAAAATACATGGGCCCGAAATTCCAATTCGATCCCAGCTGAAAAAACAGTGGACTGAAATGGCATCTCGATTCAATGTATTACACCAACGGCTACACCATTTTTTCATAAAAAAAATGTGAAATCACTAGGGACCGAAATGACATTTCTAGCATTTTGGTTCTTATGATTTTTGTAAAAAAAAAAAAAATTAATCATGTTGGTGTGGTATTTTTTTTTTAATTATGGTTTATAAAAAAAATCCCATTTCGGATGGGCGTTAAATTTTGTGGGATATTTTTTTTCTTTTTGTATATGTAATAAATTTTTCACTTTCATTTTTATTTTATTTTTTTTATAAGGATGTGGAAAAAACAGTATATTAAACTAAATTATCTGTTGTCGTGATTTCTTGTTTCATCTTTTTTTTTTTAGAGAAAAATGAAGGTCTCGCCTTCAAGTTCCATTAAACTGACACCAGAGATGTCGTTTTTTACAAGATTTTTGAATTTAAAATACAATTTGTAAATTTAAAGCAATTAAGGAAAGCACAACAATTGAAATTACTGTTTTGGAATGTAAATGCAAAAACAGTAAAATTTATGAACCGAACTTAAAAGTTGCCATAAGCCAATCTTCGAGTGGCTTTGCAGCGAGCCCGTCTTGTTTCATCTCTTTCTTCGAAAATTTCAAATAAAAAATGTTGAATACATTATTATCCAATGTTGAATAAATTATACTTATTTATACTTGCATCTGAATCTTGTAAAAGTTATCATGATCTCGAAATACTTAGAATTTGATCGGAATAAAAACCTATTAAAACAAAATTCATTTCAATAAAAAGAGATGAAAATAATTGATTTGAAAATCAATTTCATTTATCATATTATATATGTATATAAAAGGACAGAATTCGATCTTAAATAATAAGAGTTAAGACTTACAACTCTTCTTTTTTTCTTCAGTCACAAACTGTCAAGACTTGTAACTCTTTTGCTTCTCTATCTCTTTTACACACAGATAGTATTATATATCATTTACTAGTAAATTAAAGACCTGTTGTCGATACTACATAATTAATTAATATTGCTTGCACGGATTATATTATATATACTCTATTCAATTAAGTAGCTATTTTTCCTAGCTTGCATGTTGAACGAATTTTTATAACATTTTAAAGTGAAGCGATTGCTTCCTTTATACTATAAAATGTTTCACAAAAAATGATCGCGAAGAGCAGTTATTTTATGATCTTTGTTTTTGTAATTGATGATAGATTTTGGAAAGCATAGTCATAGACATAGTGTGTAAAAAATATATAATAAGCAGGTTCATATATAATCCGCTCAAGTTTAATTAATTATTCGGAGCATAGTAATTAAAAAATAAAACCGTACCAGTGGTATTTGATTTTGCCATGACAGTACTATCTGTCAGTGTCAGGTCACCACCCAGTAATTACTTTAACTTTAGTTAACTTATTTTCAGTAAAATAAAAAATGTAATGCAGATGAAAGCTAGCTAAGCTAGGTGCCTAGGTGGAGTCTCATTAATATTTTATTACAGCTGTGGTTGGTTCCTTGTGCTGGTCAAATGAAGGGAAGAATTAAGCCATCCACATCTGCATGAATTTGTATGCTCTGCTCTGCTCTGCTCTGAGATATCTCAAACTTTGCGTGACTTTATGGAAAATCCCAACCGTTTAAATACGCTCTGCACCAATCTCAAAGCACACATATAAATTAAAAACCATAAAATAAAACCTAATTACAAACTACTCAGTAAATATTAAATCAAGAAAGTGTAAGTGCCGGCACGATCTTTGTCACAACTCACAACTTTGAAATCATTTTTTTCGAAATAATAGTGACACATCACACATGGAATGTGACATGCAGAGAATCCCAGCATGCTTCAGCTTCCAATTCTCGATTGAACACTCCCATCCACGTGCTTATCGGCTTCTCTCTCTGGCGACTGGCGACTGGCGACTGGCGAGGGCTCGTAGTTCCCGACCTATGCCTCCCCATCCGCTGCAACAAAGGTAACGGAATTTTGTCTAACAATCTCACGCCTACACTGTTCGATCAAAATCAAGACAACCCCTCGATGTTTGATTTGATCTAACGAACCAAAACAATTGTAGCTGCGGTGGTCAGAACTCAGAAGTAGATGTGAACTCCAACACCTATATCCATATCCATATGACATTACTGAAAGTCTGAAACTTAATGAAGCATAAATAAAAATAAATAAAAAAGGTCGCACTAAAACTAAAATACTCACATTCACAAGCAAACAAACAGACTGTATGGCTGTATTGTATTGTACGCCCCTCCCTCCATCTCTCTCTCTCACCTCGATCTCTCGGCCTTCTCTCTCCATTTCTCTCTCTTTTGCAATTTTGGTTCCTCTTTGCTCCCTTTGAACAGGGAAGGAGAAAAGCTGAGATACCCTCTGCGGTCTGCGCTAATCAAATCAAGACACTCGTCGTGATCTCTCGATTTGATTGGTTGGGGGGCGGGGGGGGCTTCAGGCTTGAGAAAAATGGGAGAAGAGAAGGGTGGAGGTGTAGCCGTGGAGGAAGAAGGGATGCAATGCAGCAAGCATCCGTACAAGAGCAACCCGAATCCAGGCGGGATCTGTGCTTTCTGCCTCCAAGAGAAGCTTGGAAAGCTTGTTTCCTCCTCTAACTCTTCCAGCCCCTTCTTCCCTCTTCACCCTCCTCCTTCCTCCAATAACTCCTCTCCTCCCTCCTTTCGCTCCATGGACACCGTTCAACCCAACACCAATAACAACACCACCTCCTCCTCCTCTTCCTATTCTTCCCATGTGAGAAACCACCGCTCCCGGAGCAGCCGCATTTCTTCCTTTTTGACCTCTACTTCCGCCCATCACCCCCACCAGCACAAGAAAAAACAACCACCGCCTAAGTCTACTTCCTCTTCTTCATCCGCAGCTGTCGCTGCCGCGCCACCTCTCAATCTGAAACGCACCAAATCGGTGGCTCCGAAGCCTGTTGGTGACAACCCGGTCAACTCTGCAAGTATCACCATGGATAGCCCGCGCAAGAAGAGCTTCTGGTCCTTCCTTTACCTCTCCTCTTCCTCTTCCTCTACCCCCACCGCCACTGGCATTAGTGCTTCTTCTCCTCACACCACCACAGCCACCGCTGGTACTTCAACTGCTAATGCAGCTGCTATGAGAAGGCGATCTGTCTCCTCTTACTCGTCATCCCGAACCCATGGCCACTTAGGATCTACAGACGATGAAGGGTCAGTAAAGAGAGATGCGCATTTGGGGGCGGTGGTGGGGGAGGATGAGAGTCCAAGTCCAGGAGGCAGCCAGAGCCAGAGCCAGAGCCATGCCTTGTCGTCGTCCTTTGGAAGAAAAGTTGCCAGATCTCGGTCAGTGGGCTGCGGGAGCAGGAGCTTCTCGGGTGATTTTTTGGAGCGCCTCTCAAATGGGTTCGGCGATTGCACCCTGAGGCGGGTGGAGTCCCACCGTGAGTCCAACAGCAACAAATCCAACAAAATGGTACTTCCAGGTCAATTGGGAGACGATGACGACGACTGCACTGAGGCACACAGGATGCGGATCAGGTGTTCTGGTTTCTTCAGCTCTTCTTCTTCATCATCTTACTGGCTCTCGACAGCTGCAGACGGCAGTGCTAGGATGTCGACCGGGGGTGTTGGGAGAAGTCACAGGGGCTGGGGCTGGGCTTTCGCTAGCCCCATGCGTGCTTTTAGACCTCCTGCTTCTTCGGCCTCGTCAGTCAAATCCATGCCGTCCTCCAGCCATCTCAAAGCCACAAATGGCATCCGTGACATGCCTCCGCCGGAAACTTCGACTCTCACAAGTGCAGCAGAAGCAGCACTGCCACCACCTGTTAGCTTGAGTTGAACAACATTTCTCATTCAATTTGCACAATACAGTTATTTTTTTTTTATATGTATAATTGTTCGTCCAATGCAAACAGTTCTCTATTATTTTGCTGTTTGACTTGAATATTTTTTGCTTTGCCAATATAATTTGTTTTTCCTTTTATTTATTTGGGCCGAGCTTGGTTTTCTTGAGCTTGTTCAATATTTTGGTAGTTAATGTCATGAATACTGTACAGAGCAATTGAACCACCTGACGACAATCACATGCACCACCAAAATAGAGATGCGTATGATTTCTCTTTTGAAAAATGCGGCCAGCCAAACACCCCATAGGCCATAGTCCCATACTCCCATACCCGTTTAGGAGATTATAATTAAAGTTGCGTTCTTTTGAATTGAATTGAATTGAATTGAATTGAATGAGAGATTGCAAAAAAAGGGAATCTCTTTTGTTGATCCTGGGTCCTATCACCTATGCAATTTCAGAGGAAGAATCAGATAATAAAGATTTGAGCTTGCTTTGTTGAGCTGAAAAGGGAGTGATGGAGACATTTCTATGAGCTCCCAGCAGAATCCATCATCAGTCACCTATCATCGTCCTATAATGATATACTTTCGTGGGGTTTGGAAGCTACATTTCTCTCATCTTATCTTTTCAGCTTTGACTAATCACACGAAAAGCCAAAACTCTTTCTGTTTCTCTCTCTTGGTCTACCACTACCAGGACCAGGAGCATCTTAATACATCAAATTGATACATATCTCTGTTTATTATGATTGCGAGCCTAAATTTGTCTCTGTTAATTGCAATGCTGAGCTGGCGTAGGCACATGTCTCTTCTGAGCTAATGCAGTCGTTGCGTTGTCTGCTTGTGCCTTGTGCAATTGTTTTTTTTCTGTCCATGGTTGCTTTTAAAATTAAAAAAAAAACAGAAAAAGTAATAAAGGTTCAGTCGTTTCTTTTCTGGTCAAAAAAGCAATTATGTATTAACCAGGTATGAGAATTGAGATGTAACTCTCTGCTTCTTTCGTGGGTTTTCGATTTAGCAATTTAACGGATAATATCATCTACAATAGCAATGCGGCATAGTAATTTACAAGTATGAGATTTTGATCCACATAGTTTCGAACAAACTTTAATTCAAAGTTCACCTAAATCGTCCGATTCACATGAAAATTCATATAGACCCAGCCGGTTTAGATTCACGAACCGTTTAAATTTATTAGGTGCTAAATTTGTTCGCATAAATCAAAGTTAATTAGGAGAGGTCAAATGATCGGTTTGATTAAAACCGGATTGAAATACTCTAACCAAAATTTTATCTGAACCAATTAAATTAAACTTGTCAATCAAATAACAACCCAAGTAAATTTTAATTTGTTTGGTTGAATCAAAATAAGACAGATTAAATTTTAAAAGGTTAAAACTTAATACATATATAAATATATATAATAATCAGTCTTAAATTAAGAGATTAAATCGAATCAAATATAAAAATTTGTTGTGAATAAAATATTAATGTGGATGTTCATAACTCCCAACATTCATTCTCCACTAGTCCACTACTATTGGAATTTATATCCCACTACGATTGGAATTAATTTTTTCATTTATTCTTGTAATTAATTTAGATGGTTTTTCGTTCACAATTTGTGGCCTATAAATAAAGCCTTTGTAATCTTGTATTGTATACACATGAGAAATGTATGAATAAAGAAATTGCCATCTTTTCCTCTCTATCCTATTTATTCTTCTTTATGCTTGTTTATCTTTATTTTATAACACGTTATTAGCACGAGAGCTCTACTAGTTGAAGATTCAAGTCTGTTGGTTTTGATTGATTCAACCTTAGGTTTAGTTTGAGGCCAAACTGTACAAATTAGCTAATCAGGTGAAATTATGTTATCATACTTGTTCAATTTTAGTCATGTGCATGCATAATATTTTTCTTATTTATGTAATTAGTAAATATTAGTACTATTTTGTTTAGTACAAAATTTGAAGGCTCCGGAAGAGCTACATTGTTGTGATATGGAGGAACACAAATTTATGATGTATTATATTCTTGTAAGTCTTAAAAGAATTTTGTTAAGCTTTAAGAATATCCACCGAAATGAATATCATGTTGAGACAACTAATGAAAAAAATATTGAATATATAGAAAACAATGCATTTTAAAATAGATTGCATATGTTTTTCCTCCAACTTGTACTACACATATATTAGTACAATTAAAGCACATGTTATTGTAAACCAGAAGTTTACATACAAGGATATGTTTTATAGTTTTGCATGACCGGTTGGACCATTCCGGATCAATAGTGATGCGAAAAATAATAGATAATTATTGTGAACATTCATTAAAGAACTAGAAGATTCTTTAATCTAATGATTTTTTTTGTGTTGGTTTTATTTCTAGAATGTATACAATATGATATTTGTGGAACATTATATCCAACATGTGAACCATTTGAAAATATTATGATTTTAATTGATGTATCAACAAGATGGTCACATGTATGTTTATTATCAAATCGCAACCTAGCGTTGCGAAATTACTTGCTCAATAGATTTGATTAAAAAACATAATTTTATGATAATCCAATTATGAAAATACGTCTAAACAATATCGAAATTAATGTTGAACATCCTGTAAATGTTCGTATATAAAAAGAAGATATGATATTTTACATACAACAAAACTAATTCGCATCATGTCAACTAGCTATTATAAAGTTTCCCCTTATAATTGGTTTTTGGTCACATACCTAATATTTCCCAAATAATAATTTTTGAATGTGCGGTATATGTTATAATTGCTCCACCACAACGCACTAAAATGGAATATCAAAGAAAGTTGAGAATTTATATTGAATTTGAATCTCCACATATAATAGAGTATCTAGAACCATTGATGAGAGATTTATTCATGACTAATTTTGCCAATTGTGATTTTGATGAATAAAAATTCTCAATCTTAAGGGGAGAAAACTATCAGCTGGAAAAAATATATTAGTATGAATTATCATTGTCTTATTTTGTTCCTCGTACTAAAGAATGTGAACTAAATGTTCAAAAGATAATTCATTTGCAAAGGTTAGTGAAGAAAGTGACCAAATCACATGTACCAGCTGTTAATGCTCCAATTAAAGTCGGTGTCCCTGTTGGACAGACTAATTATAACACGCATGAAGCGTGGAAAAGCAATCAGTTCTAAAGATTAAAAATATAAAAATCCTCGAAAAAAGGACCAAAGAATGAAAATAGTCAAATCGAGGATATGATAATTTCAGATAAAGCTCCAGAAGAGAATCAAATTTATAAATAATATTGGAGTCCAGCAGAAACTCAGGCATCTGAAAATCATGAAAATAAAGAGATCTCGATAAATTATATTATGAATGAAATAAGATGGAACCGAGATGAAATTGATATCAATAATATTTTTGTATATAATATAGCGCTAAATATAATAAATATTGAGAATCATGACTAGAAGTCTATTAAAGAATGTCGACAAATAAATAATTGGCCAAAAATATAAAGGTTCAATTGTGGCAGAGTTAAACTCCTTTGAAAAATGAAAAGTTTTTGGGCCTGTAGTCCCAATACCTGAATGTGTAGAACCAGTATAATATAAATGAGTATTTATGGAAAAAAAGAAATGAGAAATGTGAAATGTGAAATTGTAAGATATAAAGCACGACTTGTTGCCTAAGATTTTTCACAAAGATATAGAATTGATTATGATCAAACATACTCACATGTGGTGGATGCAATAACTTTTCGGTACATAATTAGTCTTGCAGTTCATGAAGGAGTTGATTTGCGCCTAATGAATGTTGTTACAGCCTATTTATATGGCTCACTTGATAATGATATTTATATAAAAATCTTTGAATGATTTAAGATGCTTGAAGCATGTAATTTAGGTTCTCGAGAACATTATTTAGTTAAATTGAATAAATCTTTATATCGATTAAAGCAATATGAACGCATATGCTATAATCGTTTAAGTGAATATTTATTGAAACATGGATATAAGAATGATACGATATGTCTATGTATTTTTATGAAAAAAATATAAAAATAATTTTGTTATAATTGCAGTTTATGTTGACTATCTAAGTATCATTGGAACTCCTGAAGAGCTTCCAAAAGTAATAAATTATTTAAAGGAAGAATTTGAGATGAAAGATCTTAGGAAAACAAAATTTTGCATTGGATTGCAAATTGAACATTTAAAAATGACATTTTTATGTATCAAAAAAATTATATTGCAAGAGTGCTGAAATAATTTTATATAGATAAATAACATCCATTAAGCACTTCGATGATTGTAAGATCATTAGATGTGAATAAAGATCCTTTGAGATCTCAAGAAAATGATGAAGAACTATTTGGTCCTGAAGTACCATGCCTTAGTGTAATATGAGCACTTATGTATCTTAATGGACATACAATACATGATATTACATTTGCTGTAAAATTATTAGCAAGATACAGTTCTTCTCCCACGTGAAGATATTGACATATAATTAAATATATACTTCGCTACCTATGAGAAAATTTAGCAATACACAAAGCAAGTGTAGTATGTGTTTAGTTAAGATCTATGATCAACACATTTGTCAGACATGTAGCTTGTCTTTTAGATAAATGATCTCGACGATCATATATGAATATAATATTGTATGTATTACTCAATAAAAGGAATGATAATTAAAGGAGATAGAACGAAACATATTTCACAAAAATTCCTTTTCACACATGATCTCCAAAAGAATAATATTATTAATATTCAGCAAATCCGTTCAAGTGAAAAATCCAGCAGATTTATTCACTAAGGCGCTCCCTACTGTAATATTTGAAAAACTAGTTCGTAATATTGGCGTTTACCGAATTAAAGATCTTGACTGATGCTGTCATGATGGGGAGTTAATATGCACTATATTTCCTTAACCATGGTTTTTCCCACTGGATTTTCCTGGTAAGGCTGTAGTTACGTATTTAGAAGAATATTGTACTCTTTTTTCTTCACTAGGTTTTTATCCCATAGGGTTTTTCCTAGTAAGGTTTTAATGATGCATATTCTTATATAATGGACATTCAAGGGGGAGTGTTATGAATAAAATATTAATGTGGATGTCCATAACTCCCAACATTCATTCTCCACTACCCCACTACTATTGGAATTCATATCCCACTACGATTGGAATTAATTTTTTCATTTATTATTGTAATTAATTTATATGATTTTTCATTCACAATTTGTGGCTTATAAATATAGCATTTGTAATCTTGTATTGTATATACATGAAAAATGTATGAATAAAGAGATTGTCATCTTTTTCTCTCTATCTTATTTATTATTCTTTATGCTTGTTTATATTTATTTTATAACAAAATTGAAATAATTCATGTAAAATTTAATTAAGTTTCAGTTTATTTGGTTGAACTAAATCGAACAAAATATAAGAAACCAAATTAAAAAATTCAACCGAACCAAACCATTCAAATTGAAAAACCAAACCATTTAATTTGAAATTTGTTGGTTTGATTGAAAACTAAATTAACCGGATTTAATAAGCTTTGAATAAATATTTTTCCAAAACCCTTGGAAAAAGAAAAATGATGCGTAATTGGTGGGGTGTAGACATAAACTCCAATTTTGTTTATTTTGATGCATGCGAATCAAAGTTGTGATCTAATCATTTATTATGTGTCTATTATGATATATTTTTTCTTATGAAGCAAGTGTGTTGTCCATGTCAATAGACAATAGCCAACGGTGCAACAGGGAGCCTGAGACTGAGAGCTCGGACTACGTACAATTATAAGAAACATTATGACATGTTATCATTCATAAACTTGACTTAATTATTAGTCCCACATCTATACGGGAAATTAAAAAATATATATATATATATATATGAAAACACAATTTGAATGAAGCGATGGTAGGAAATTAATCTGCTCCGTTATTCCATTTGTTATTCCGATCCCATCCATGAAATTTATTTTGAATTAAATCAACAAGACAAAGTTTAGTTTATATTCACTATTTAAAATGGGTCCGTCTTAAATTCCCTATTCGTGCATTAGTTTGAACAAGCATACAATTATGTATGAAAAATTATTGTCAAACATAAATTTACTCTTTGCAAAAGTGCAAGAACTGTTAACTTAATTGTGCTGATAAAAGTTTAAGATAGCATAAGAGAGGAGAAGAGTAAAAAGGATGGATAGTTTTTTTTAACGCTATTCTACTTTTAATAATCAATACACTAAGCATGCTTTCAACTTGTTGGATTTTGTCTCGAGGTGGAATTGAATCAGTTTGATTTTTAAAATAATCTAATAAAATCATATTCAAGTTCGAATTAGCTTGCAGGAGTTCGTTATAGAAGTTAATGTTGAAAGTCATATATAATATCCAACAATTTAATATTTACATTGATTTTTCCATCCGTAATTTCTTATAGAACTTATAACATAGTGATTTATTTAATTTTATTTTATTAAAGAATCCGGTACACTGTCAACATTCTTTTTAAATGTTATTTTCGAAAATTGAACCTGCAATCTTGTGGACTAAGCAATTTGTTAAAGTTCAACTACTTGTGCCAACTATTATAAAATAGTGATTTGATTGCAAATTAGAAGTTCAACGACTTGTGGGGATGAATTAAGGTCGTGTGATCAATTTGTTATAAAGGGGAATGAATGTTTATGACCTTTCAAGAAATTATGAGTTCAATAATTTTGTCGGGAGGAAACAAAATCGTATGATCAATCTGTTTAAATGGGGTCAGCTTAGTGACTTCACAAGCAAAAACAATATCTCTGTTTAGTGTTTACAGTGTACCACATTAAGATTATGAAAATTTCAAGATATATAGCTACTAGCCTACTACAGATGGTCTCCTCAGATAAAATGGCATTTATATCTCTACTTTACCTTAAAGAATTTTCCTATAAGAGCTTGAATAATTTTCCTATAAGAATAAAAATAGAATGATAAGTAAAAATAATTAAAAATTAAAAAAAAAATCTAAAATGGTGTTTTTAAATTTTCTTTAGGCGCGCTTCTGATTAACACTGGCCTTCCTCATGCTCCAAGCAGTTAAGTTGGTCATGCTGACAGTGGCAGAGCCGTAATTAAATGTGTAAATGTGGGTATTTCCGGTTGTAACCGCCATCGGGTAAACCCTAGCAGTGATACATCCTCTTCCCCCTCCACCAAAGCTCTCTACAACTGAATGATCTATCTGTTTGGCAAAATAAAATATAACACAAATGTGTAATTGAATAATTAATACTGAATATATAGCATGTATAACTAAGCAACCGATTATGACTAAACTTGAAATTGTACCTGGAAGCAATTACGTGCCAGAAATTTGTTTGTAAGAAAGTATTAAAGTACTAAACTGGAAATCTAAAAGTAATTTTTGCTTCTACTTACCAGACTTCTGAGAGAGAGCTTTCTTTCTCTGACAAGGTGAGGTATGTCCAAGAAACCACCATATGCCGGCTTGTACATTCCTTCTCTCAATGAAGACCTATTTACAAAAAATAAAAAAAAATAGATTTACATATTTTGCTTTCCTGCTAATGTAGTCTGATCTTCATCCATAATGTAATACCAGATAGGCCTGATAATACAATGTAGCTTTTGAAGAATTTTATTTAGGTATATATCAGTGCAGTCGAAGCACCAGTAGTAAAATTGAATATAATTTGACAAACCTTGTTGTGTCGGAGTACATGAGAACCATGTATCTGTTCTGGTCTTTGTAAACCCTAAAAAAAACAGCTGTGAGTTCATCGAGGGTATCAGAGGCCAACACAAGCAGTCCAAATGGTCCAATTACGCCTTTCCACGTAGCATTTTGGGTCCCACAAAGCCCCTCTGGATCAGCCAACCATGACGAGTCAAAGTCCTCTGCATTTTCCAAATTTGGCAAGCTGAAATCCACCTCCACATCTGCCTGTAGTTACTTCAATATCAAGTTTCACATGTAATTTCGGGTTTTGAAATGCCCGAGTGGCAGAGTCTAAAAAGATAGAACTCGGATTATATGATAGACCTTGCCTTCAATTTTTAATTAACGCAATTAGCTTCAAGTTGCATGCAGTATTTAACAAATATAGCCTCAACCAATCTTCAATTGGCACTTAAATTACAAGTTTAGTAATTTTACATGAAACACGCTGAGGTTAGGACCAAGAAGAGAGAATTTTTGAAAATTTTGACAATATTGGTAATAAAATAAGGCATAATAAAAAATATAAACTGGGGCGGGTCATATCTGAGGCAAATGTTAATTCAAGATTACTCAGTGAACTGTAAATTATTCACGAACCTTAATCAATCTTAAGTTAACCAGATTTCGGATAAAAAAACGTTGATGCAAATTACAATCGGAATCTGGGGCAACTCAGTTTCTGAGATAAAAGTAACCAGTACCTTTGCAGGGTAGCCCATTGAAACATGCTTTCAGATAACCGTTATGTGGTGGCTTTGTATGCTATAATTTATGATAAAATGGCAAGGTATGACAATAGTATTAAAAAGCTGAAAAGAAAAATGAACTGTTACCAGAGAAGCATCAGTGATATTGACTTCAAGTTTGGTACCAGACTTCAGCTCGGTATCTTGCAGGTGCACTGCATTTGTTCTGAGGGATTCAATCTCTTCTACTGGCCACTGTATCAGTTGCTTTCCAGTTGTATCCAACCAAACTGACCTCGGTATTGCCTAGTCATAATTTTTTTACAAATCAATGGGTTTTGTTCTTGAATTTTGGGAACCAAATATCCAAGTTCCATTTTGTGGTTGGTTTGCTTGGTGCTATAAGAGAATTTTTTTTTTTTTTTAAGGTCAGCGGACAGGTTGTCCACTAACAATTGAAATACAAGAGAAATAATTAATCACTTTCTTTTAGTTGACTTATCAGCATCTACTTGTTCCTTTTTTCAAAACATTTTAGCTTAGGTAACTTTTCATGAGACTTGCTTTACCTGGCCTATGTATAATTTTGATACTGTATATAGGCAGCTGATACTGGAAATTTTACTTCTTTTCTAAGAACGCACTTTCTTATGCATGACTAGCAAAGCAATAGTAGTATAAGAATTACTTTTACGTGCCTCTTCTTCCTAATTTTTACTTGACAGATGCATAACAAACCGAGGCTTACTTTGGGAATTAGTTTTACGTTCTACCATGCTATGGGTTAAGAGAGGACTTTTATGTTTTGTAAGTTTTATATTGCCTTTTATCAGTAGGAACTTCTCTGCAGGATTGCAATTTGCAAATGAAACTTTTCCAACTAAAAAGGACTATGGATTATTTCAGGATTTCCAGGGTAACACATGACATTTGCATATAAGGTTTTGTTTCTTAAGGGATGCACCCAGAAATATTTTCAAAAGAAAAAAAAACGATACATGTGAGCATTTCTTTGCTGTGGCCTAGGGATATTTCAAGTTTACAAGGGTACTTGAAATTTTGTCAGTAAAAAGCATATGCTTACATGAATACCAGCCCATCCTTTGGCAACATCGTCTGATTCACTATCTGACTCATTCGTCCACCCCCACGAAATCCTCCTTCCTTTGTTCGAATCATAGAACGACTTTGAAGCATAGTAATTTCCAAAATCTATCCTTGGCCACATCCAATATTCCTCTATTTCTTTATCAGGCACAAAAATGTCGTTTTCTTCATCATACCTATTGTTTTTTTTTTTTTAATACATTATTGACCTCAGAAATTACTAAACGAATGACTTTGGGCATGAAAAGTACCTTCCAAGTAAATAATAGTCCATCCTCGTATCCGTTAAGCTCATCTTTAGAACGTGCTTCTCCTTGCCGGATCCGGGTACAGATGGGTCCAAACCCCGGTTCCTTTCATATGACACCGGGTAGAAATCCGGGCACTCCCAAACCCGAGAAGAGTTGGTGGAATGCAAAGGCTTTTTTGTCCTATTCCAATGTACAAAATCCTCACTCTTGTAAAGAATTGCCGCACCATTGTCCATTCAACTCGGCTCCAACTGCAATCCTCCATAGCCCATCTGGTCCCAACCAACCAGTTGTTGGGTCCCGGAAATTACCTGGATCCAAATCCCCAACTGGTTGAATTAAAGGGTTATGATCTGATTTGACCCATTCCCTGAGGAACGGGTCGGACTGATTCTTCGGTACAGCCATGTTTTGCACTTGTTGGTTTTCAGTATTTCCACCAGTATAGAGGATAACTAGTTGATTTAGTGAGAGAATGGTAGCTGAACCAGACCAGCACCCTTTAATGTCGAAAGAGGAGGTGTGGTTCAATGCGGGTTCAAGTCGGATCCAATTGATGAGGTCTGTGGAGACCGAGTGGCCCCATATGATGTCGCCCCATAATGAACCGTTCGGGTTGTACTGGTAGAATAGATGGTACACGCCATTGAAGTACATCGGTCCTATTTATGTTCGGGTTTATAGAGGTTAGACCATTGCCAAACTTTATATAATCTAGCAAACATGGGAGATCAAACTACAATTTTATAGAGATGAAGGGGAAAGAGAGAGAGAGGCGTGTACCATTTGGATCTTTGTTATGAGTTCCGTTGTTGCAACACATGCAAATGTTGACAAATGTAAAACAAGGTTAGGTTAAAATTTAAAAAACATCATCAAAAGTAGAAAATCACAAAAGCAATAGAAGACTCTGTAACAGGGAAGGGCCAATTTTTTGTGGACCTAAATAGTAAATAGTGCTAAACATTAATTTCCAATGTTTTGAAACGCATTCTTATCATAGTAACAAAATATAAAGACTAATTAAGGCCAGAACCATTTCTTAAAAGGAAAATAAATTTGAACCTGTTTGTTCTGAAAGTTGTTACTTGTTAGCAGCAAGATTTGAAGAAAATATTAACATACCATTTATCCAATTTTGAGGGGGCTGGAAGTGAAATGCAGTTCTATATTGCTTGCTAACAATGGAGGAGACCTTGTCAGACTGAGGGAAGAGAAATACCCTTTGGCCATTGGTAGAAATCAAGGAAGAAAAATAGTGGAGAGATAAATAGAGCTGTATTATTACTGAACAATGCAACAAAGAGGGGCTCCAAGGAGCCATGAACTGATGAACGCCAACAAAAGATGTGTAAGAGGAGAGAACATTTTGCTTTGACCAAAAAAATTTATATGTTATTAGGGAAGTTTGCAAAACTACCCTGATCTTTTACTAAGCAAGAGGGAATATATATTAACATGTTGACTTTAAAATACTTTATACTTACAATTACAAAGGAAGGTAAGTTTTATCATAGGACCCTCCTGAAAATCAATATTTCAAATTTTGTGATTTCTATTTGTCCCCTGGCCCTCATTCATCCACCACTGCACTTTTTTATTTTTCTCATTTTCTCCTCGGCATAAAATGAGAGTCAAACTTTTCAAATACCCTCTGTTTACGCTAAGTTTTGAACCCTTTTTTTAAAGGATATAACTGGCATTTGTAAATATCAAATCCTTAAAAGCAATAGCCATATTACACACACACACACACAGATATATATATAGTAAAATGACCCTTACGGATGTTAAATGAATCATTATATATATGTTATAATTAATTCAACCGGTACAGGTCTTTACACTGGGACAATTAATTTGGTAGTACAACTTGCACTACAACTTTTACAACTATTAAATATCGTTAAATTTAAGTATCATTAAATATTTTATAAGGCACTATAACGGACAAGTTTTCCCTAAGAAAGCAACAATCCGGCCTAGCTACTACTAAGAATCTTTGAGCAATAATAGCAAAAGGCCTTAAATTTCAAAACCCAATAACATGTTTCATTCATGACCCGGCCCATTACTTTCCTTCCTTAATAATAGGGATTGTTATTATTGGTAGAAAGAGAAAAATAAAACATGGGGTTTATTCTCGGTACGTACATAATAAAGAGATGGAAACGTGCAACCCATCTTTGGCCTGAAATATGGGGTCTCCAGATATTTGTTAATTTGCGGCAAGCTGTATCTAGCCAATAATACCTAATTAAAATTGTTACTGTACAAAGTAATGATTTATAAAATCTCAGAAAGGGGGCAAATTATACGTTCAGCCTATAGGAGCCATTTCAGAATAAAAGAGTGTTGAATTTATGCGTACCTTCAAATGTATATATATATTTTGTAAAAAGTTATATTTGATGCTAAAATTGTCTACATCATATGTTACTAAGAATAAAAACTCTAAAAATTTGTATTACTGCTAATTTCACTAATTATGCAACTTTAATATCTTTATGAGGATACAAAAAAAATAACAAACAGTATTGAATTTATACATGGAGGTTGGTAGTATTTTAATTAATATATATAAAAGAAAATATTGATGTCCAGATATCCGGATCCCTTAGTCCCGCAAGGGATAAGGAAAAACGTTAGAGATTTTTATATATAAGATTCAACCTTACAGATTTGAAGGAGATTGACAGTAAAGAAAACAGGGAGAAGAGTGAGCTTCAGGATGAATATTATTAGATATCTATCTTGGAGCTCGTTCTTGTCCCAGCACTCTCTATTGTCAACCTCATTTTTTTTTTATTTGATAGCAAAATAATTTGAAATAGAACTGGAAATCCATTCTATTCCACTGGTCATCGATGCCTGCAACTTTTCGCAAGTTTTTTGAAAAGTGGTAATTTGCTGAAATCAGAAACTTGAGCGTCGTTTTATGGCCATTTGAAGTTTCGTCATCGTTTTTCACCTTCTCAGTGAAGACGTTGTCTCTCACTTAGTGTAATTTCGCGTATTTGCATGCAATTAAGCGTAATTTAATCTTTTTTTTAACAAATATTTAAAATAAAAGATAAATAAATTCATAATAGCATTGAGACAAATTTACTACTAGTGTCTATATGTAAAACATTAATTTTGTATACACAAAACATCTCTAAAAAAAATTCAAAACCGCCCCACTTTGAGACGAATAGGTATGGAATTAGACCGAAAAAATAAAAAATTATAATAAACCGTCCCATTGTGGGGAGGTTAGGTATGGAAGTGGACCGTCATACAGTGGGGTGGTCAGGACCTTTTTTGAAATTTTTTAAAATTGAGAGTATTTTTATTATTTTTTAAGGTATTTAAAAAAAATCAAAGATATCTACATGGAGGTTGGTAGTATTTTAATTAAGGAAGCAGCTAACAGTCCCTCAAAAATCCCCGGAGATTTTCAACTAATTATGTAAACATCAATATTAAATCCTGTAAACATCAATACTAAATTATGTAAACTAATTCAACAAATCCTGTAAACATAAAAACGCGTGAAAGCTGTTAAAAACGCGTGAAAGCGGTTAAAAACGCGTGACAGTTGTTGAAAACGCGTGACAGCTGTCGAAAACGCGTGACAGTTGTTGGGGACCACCTTCTGTGAACATACACATAATATCCTGTAAACATACACATATTATCTTATAAACATACACATATAATTCTGTAAACATATATAGTGTACTTAAAATTATAGCAGTTGAAATATCCTGTAAACATACACATATTATCATGTAGACATACATATATTATCCTATAAATACACATATAATTCTGTAAACATACATAGTGTACTTAAAATTATAGAAGTTGAAATTATGGCAGTTGTGGCAGTTAAAAACGCGTCAGAACTAAGCTAAAAAGGGAATACTTTTATACACGGAGATTTTTGGAGGCCTGTAGCCCGGGGGACATTACCTTTTCTCTTTAATTGATATATATAAAAAAAAAATTGATGTCCGGATATCCGGATCCCTTAGTCCCACAAGGGATAAGGAAAAGCGTTAGAGATTTTTATATATAAGATTCAACCTTAGAGGTTTGAAGGAGATTGACAGTAAAGAAAGCAGGGAGAAGAGTGAGCTTCAGGATGGATATTATTAGATATTTATCTTGAAGCTCGCTCTTCTCCCAGCACTCTCTATTGTCAACCTTCATTTTATTTTATTTAATAGCAAAATATTCCATTATGTTCCACTGGTCACCGATGCCTGCAACTTTTCACAATTTTTTTGAAAAATGATGATAAGTGATACAAATACTGGGTGCAAGAATAATTTCCTTTTAGGAAAAAGTTTACTCTTCAAATTAAAGCATAAAAAAAAAAAATCTGGTTGTTGTTGTTTTTTTTTTTTTTTTTTTTTTCTTTCTTTCTTTCTTTCTGTTGAAGGATAGAGGCCAGAATTTGTCTCTAACATTTGTATTAAAAAGAAAAGAAAAGAAAGTATTTTCGGTACAATACCTCGGCTACAATTTTTTTTTAGATGCTTGTTTTTTTTTTTTTTTTTGTAAACGTGCCTCTTCGCTTATTTTTTTTCCTTTAAAAGTTGTGCCTAGAGTGGAAAAGACGTGTCGTGTTGTGCTGTGCCGTGATTAACACACTGTGATTTGGTTTGGTGCCGTGTAGTGCCGTGACTAAAATATCAAGGGATAGTCACGGCATGCGAATGGTCATGCTACATGAGTCATGTCATGCCTAAATGTGTCTCGTGTGATCATTTAATCATAATTTAAGTTAGTTTATTAAAGATTCATCATTTAATCAATATATAATGGTTCTAATTACACGTTATTCTCGTGACTATGTGCCGTGCGCGCGGTGACTATATCTTTCACGTATCGTGCCGTGCTAAAGTTTCAAAAAATGATTACGGCATGGAACACGCGAGTCATAGTACGTATCTGATACGCGTGCCGTGCCGTTCCGTGATGGAGCTGGCTCTGCCGTGCCATTTTTCCCACTCTAGTTGTGCCTCTTCGCTTATCACATAATCCATTAGGCAAATGCAAATGCAAAAAGAAAAAAGAAAGAAGCTATGTAAATATATTTATTAGAAAACCAGGGAATATGCTAGCATGCTATGCATAGCATAGAGCCCCTAAATGCAACGTCTTGGATTTTGACTTTTCAAAATTATAATGGTCGATCTGAACCGTTCATCTTGTTCTCCATATTAATATATGTTTGGGGACCAAATTTTATATTTTTTGGAATTTTTTTACTATTTCTTTAGATTTATTGAAAATCGCTGTTTTCAGCAAATCTGGACCATAAAAAAACAGCGATTTTCAATAAATCTAAAGAAATAGTAAAAAAATTCAAAAAAATGTATAATTTGGTCTCCAAATACATATTAATATGGAGAACAAGATGAACGGTTCGGATCGACTGTTAGGATTTTAAAAAATCGAAATCCAAGGCGATGCATGGAGGGGCTGCATAGCATGCTAGCATATTCCAGAAAACCAGTATAGTTGGCGCCGATCAAATTAGGATCTGTTCGTATAAGACGTCTTAATTTGATCTGATCGTATAATACGTCTCAATGAAGTCGATCACCTGTTTATTTTCATACTGCGCATTGGTTGCAGAATGAAATTCAAAAGACAATATAATTGTCACGCTAAATATGGTGGCTTTCTTACATAAAATAAAAAAAAACAGGGAACCAACTAATTGGCATGTTCCCTACAAAAAGACTGAATTAACAGAAAAGTCAATGACTTAACAGTAATTTACCAAATCTGAAAAGAGTTATGCTGATCACGTTGCCTAGTCCCTTGTTAGAACTTAGAACTTAGAACCAACACATTCAACTCAACTAGAATACCTCTATCCTCTCTCTCTCTCTCTCTCTCTCTAATATAACAAAATGTCAATTAACCTTTTTATATTAGTTATAAAAAGAAGAAGCATTTGAGTTTTTTTTTTTTCTGGTTCTTACTTCTCTCTCTCTTCTCCTTGTTTTTCATGTCATATTTTTCCAAGTCAACAATGAAGAACAATATGATCATGACCATGATTCTGTGAAAGACTGTATATTCAGATTGTACCGCTTGTCGGTAACTGAAATCTAGGCCAAGCTGTTTTCCTTTCTAAGGCGTTTGGTTGAGGTAGGATACACTAAGATATTTGGAAGAATAATGGAGGGGGAAGAGAGTGGTGATGAGGTTGGTCCCACTGAAGTGAAAATCAGCTGGCCAACAGATGTGAGACATGTGGCACATGTCACATTTGACAAGTTCCAAGGGTTTCTAGGGTTACCGGATGAGTTCGAGCCGGAGGCACTGCACCGAGCTCCTAGTGCAAGGTACTGAATTGCAGGATTTCTTTTTGTTTGCTAATGTATCAAATGCTTATTGTTTTTAAAATTTAATTCTAAGATTATTAAGGTAAATTTTTGGAACCCTTAATTGTAGGTCTTTGCTATTGATAAGTTCTTTTTGAGTGAATTAGCAATTGATAATTTTGACCATATACTGGTAAAAGTATCTAGTTTTTTGAATCAGCACCAATTTCATAAAATTAATTTGGATCTCTCATCAAAATTACTAGACAAATAGATTAATACTACCTTAAGTCTCTTCAATTTCATAATTAAATATTTACTTTTCCCTCCTAATTATGTTCTTAACTTGAACAAGATATATACCCTACTAATACATTGAACAATTCCCGGATACAGTGCGACAGTATTTGGTGTTTCAGTAGAATCGATGCAGTGTTCACTCGACTCAAGAGGGAATAGTGTGCCCAAAGTCCTCTTGTTACTTCAAAATAAACTGTATGCACAAGGCGGCCTCAAGGTTCATCTTTCTTTTGCTTCATTGTTTTTACTTTTCCTTTTTAAGTTTTGGTTTTGATGAATCTAAATGCATAGGACATGAATTAAACTGGAAGGTCAAAGTCTAGATCAATATGCCCTTGGAAGACCTCAAATTACCACTTATACCCCTGCAAAACTGGAACTACAGTATTCACCTGATATTCCATATTACATAAAAATACCCAATAAGAATTTCAGAACATGTAGGCCGAAGGGATATTCCGGATAGCTGCAGATAACAGCCAGGAAGAGTTTGTAAGAGGTCTGCTTAACCGCGGTATCTTACCAGACAATATGGATGTTCACTGTCTATCTGGACTTATTAAGGTAATTTCCTTTTCTATTATAATCCCTAAATTAGTAGCAAAATCCATGGCTTTTGTCCTTCATAAAAATTAAACTTAATGCACACTAAATTACAAGTATTAAAATATGACCGTAGTACTTGACTACAGTTATTTATAAATAGTATGTTCATTCCTCTGCCATTATTTAATGATGACTTAATTGACAAACTATTTGAGTCTAATCCTCTCTAAGTTTGTAATATAATTTAAAAAAAAGAATCTAAACATCGATCAATGAAAAACAAAACATGCAGTCATGGTTCCGAGAACTGCCAGGTGGATTACTGGACTCGTTGTCCCCATATCAAGTGATGCAGTGCAAGTCTGAGGAGGATGCGACGCGACTGGTGGCTATGCTGCCAACAGTAAAGGCAGCGCTACTGGATTGGGCTGTCAATCTCATGGCCGATGTTGTCGAAGAGCACCATGTCAATAAGATGAGCGCTCGCAATGTTGCCATGGTTTTCGCTCCAAACATGACCCAGGTAGGATACCCTCCTACATTTATACTTGTAGGATATAATCTTGATTTGTGTTTACCAGTTAGTCCTTTTATTGTGATCTTATTTTTGTGTTTACTGATATCTCTTTTCAAAATCCTAAAGTATAAAGAACTGTAGTTTTCTTACACAATGCAAAACTAATTGCAGATGTTGGATCCACTAACTGCATTGAAGCATGCAGTGCAAGTAATGAATCTTCTAAACATGCTGATCATGAAAGAGCTCAAGCGTCGGCGAGATTCCATTTCGCAACAGTTAAATTCAAACACAAATTCTCAAAGTTCCACTGAGCATCAAAATACTTCAATAAATTCTAAATCACGCCGTACCAAAAATGCCGAGAAACAGAATTCCGGCACCAATGCATCTATTGAGAAAGGATCTATGAATTTTTCTGGTGCAAGAGGTAAGGTGGAAGAGAGTTCAGATGATGATGATTATGAACCTTTGTGGGACCAAGAACCAAGACAAAATGGAAAAATTAGCCGAGTTGATTCTGTGGTTGAGCATTTAGGAGCCTTCTGGTAAAATTGAATGTTTCAGTTGTGCTAGATGGTTGATTAACTGAGATAACGTGGTTTCTGACATTTCTAGGGAAATTGGGTGATTTGTTAATTGTTGTAAAATAAGTTTATTTGTTTGTTAAATATGGTTGGAGTTTAGTTTTAAGATCAATAGACATTTCATGAATTTTCGGTGAATTTGTTACTGTTTGAAAATTTCCAATTGAGTTGTCTAAACCTTGAATAATTTGACGGTGTAGATTGGTTATGAATTCTATCTTCTCGTGTTAATTTTTAATTTGTTCTATGCACACTTTTTCATTGGTTTTAATTTTATTTTTTCTTTGCTGAAAACAGTAAGATATACGAGGGCTGCATGTAGGAGCTAATTTCTTTATTTGCTGCACATAATATATATCATATTTATATCTAGTCACACATAACAAAAAATAGAAGCGGGTCTACAGTTATATCAGGATATGGTCACTCTTGATTTAAAAAAAAAAAAAAAAACTTTTTTACTTATGTATATTAAAATTTGATTGAATTTTCTTTTTTTATTTATTTGAAGTTTAGAGTGAGGCTATGGTCTATGCATGACATATATTGGCTCATATGGAACAGTATCTTTATTCTTAAAGTCTAACAATCAATATAAATGTTTAATACGATCTCCATATAAAATGTACTTATACATCAAATTCTACATTTTTTTAAACATTTTTACTATTTTTTAGATAGGTAAAAAATCACTCGATCTAAAGTTAATAGACCATTCAAAAATAGTGATTTTCTATCCATCTAAAAAATATTGAAAAAAAATATAAAAAATATAATATTTATTCTGCAAGTACATTTTTTTATATGAAAATTATGTTGAACGGTTCATATTTGACTATATGAATTTTGAAAATAAAAATATTGATCTATAGTACAAACCAATCCGCACTATACATAGTACTATAGCCTCACTCTTGAGTTTTTATATGGTCCAGTCTTTCTCATAAAATAATAAATGTGTGCTTGTAACTTAGTGGTTAAAATTATATTTTCACATTTTAAGTTTCAATTCATCATTTCAAATTTTCTAGTTCCGTCCAAAAAAAAAAAAAAAAAAATCAAATAAACGTTTACTGGTTAAATTAACTCGCTCTCCCAAAACATGAGTGTAGTTCCCGGACAACATAATTTGGGCATAATGTTAATTTGTACAATGTAATTAATTAATTGAAAAATGACTTCCGTTGTTTTCTTCATAGAAAATAACTAATTTCCTCATTAAAAAAATCGTGTATCTTATCACTATATAATTATTTAATCCCTGCGTTAAGTTGTTATAGTGATTTATCAAGAAGGGATTTGCATTTTGAAATGTTTGATGTGCATTGACTTCGCAGCTTTTGCGAAAGTTAAAAAAAAAATGTTTGATGTGCATCAAGAAGGGTGATGATATTGACACGATAATTCTTTTTATTAACACAACAAATTAAATTTTTTTATTTGAATGGAGAAATATGTCCTTACTTTAATTCTCTCTAGATACTATATCTTTTTCAAGATGAACTTTCTGTATATTAAATATCAATGATTATGTATTTTATTTCCATAAGTAAACGCCTTGTACTTTTAGTAAAATCTTTAAGGAAATGTTTCATTTTTCAAATTTAAGAAATATAGATACAAAAATTTAAGCAATCATTTCTTGTAGTGAAAAATAAATAGATAAAAATAAGTTTTCTTTTTAGTGACTTTACTGGACTTAGTCGAATTTGTAACATTAAATATGGACTTCATTTTTTGTATCACATGTTGTTTTATTTTTCTCACTTTTATTGATTATGTATTAGGTGGTATGCACAAATTTTTCATTGTTGAATTTAGAAAAAAAAAATGGTACAAACTACATTCATGATATATTATCATGATTCAATAAAAAAGATACTAGAAACTCTATTTAATTGTACATACACTTCACATTGACACAAAGTATTATATAACGGAGTTGTTTGATGGAATGATTATTCCATTTGTAAAGAATGAGTTTTTTAATTTATTATTTTCATTTTTTTGAAATTGAAATGTTTTTGAAGTAAGTTTCATTTATGAAAATAAAACAAATAACAAATAATCATTAATATGGAGAAATAAATATTTATTTTTATTGGTTGACCATCGTATACAATTTAACCTCTCTTTACTATTTATTTCCACAATTTCTTTCATTAATAATTATTTACTTTATTTCCTTTCATACTTATTATATTAAATAAATTTGTATTTTATATGATCTTTTGTTTGGATTGAAATTAATTTAAATATTTTCGAGTCTGATATTAATTTATTATTTGTCTTGGTTCTTAGAGACAAAATTAAAATCTATTGTTAAATACATAACAACAATAATATATGACCATATTAAAAAAATACGGTGATATAAATGAATTCTTCAAATTAATTAAATTGTGTTAATACTAGAAGTAATTATATTTTTACCATAACATAAATTAAGGAATTAAAGAGTCCATTCTACTACTATCAACACTATTTTCAATGTAATTAGCTCCATTGTTGAGTTGAGAAAAGAATAAATTACATTTTTCTCTCGCTGTGTTATTAAAGCATAAGATTTGCTAAGTAATAATAATTTTGTGCTTTTATTCCAGTTTTTTTTTGAAGTAGTGTGTTATTTTGAATTTGTATATGCAGTTATTAAAAATAAACAAAGCAATTTTAATTCATTAAACAAAAAAAATGATATATCATGTATTAAAATTTATTTTTATATTTCACATACCGACTAAATATATTGAAACGAAAAGGACCGAAATACATGTTTAACAAAAGTTAAAATCATTGATGTACAGTACAACCAGAGATGCATGGGTTAATATTCTTTTTTTTGTGTTATTTCAAATTAGATAAAAATCTAACAATGAAGAATATATAGTAATTTATAAATGGCCCTCACCTGTATCAAAAATAGCATTTGAAAGAAATATATGTGGAGAGTAAAATTGTTAATAAAATTTGAAAATTTGAAATTGTTGTGTTGATATAAAACATGTTGGGGTTTCGGCGGGGCTGTAACCAAAACCCGTTTAGGCTTAAGGTGCGGAATGACCGTAAAACAAAAATTTCTACAGCCAACTTAAGCTCAGGATTAAACGGGATATGTCAGGAAACTTTCCAAGGCGGTCCACCTTCAGTATTCCTTTGGCATCAAAACCCAATTTAATCATTTTACAGATCTACTCCATGATTGATTTCTAAAACTTTAATCTACTTACCAATTAAATAGATTAATATAACATATTTATACCTTGTTTCCAAATCACAGTTGGAATGCAGACCGAGCGAGTAGAGCCTCACCAGGGAAGGAATCGACTCGGAGTATCACACGTGTGATACATCTATCGGTTATCCACCAGGACTAACCAGAGAGCGGTTTATTTCTTTTGCCAGAAATACTATAAACTGTGGAATTCTGCAAAAACACTATTCACGGGGAAAAAGACGAAAACCCGTAAACACAAATTTTCGGTTACTCAGTTTCATCAAATGAGCAAAACTGACATACCGCGAAATTCGGTAAAACACTATTCATCGATCCCATAAATATTCTCCACAACAACCCGCAAGATTATACGTCAACTACGTATAACTTTCTTTTCTCAACCGAAACACTATTTGGGAGAGAAACCGAGAAAGAGAGAAAATACCGATTCGATTCTGCACGAAACGATACAAGTGAATTAGTGATTTTTCTCTCTACCCCTCCACCCCTATTTATAGGGTTTAGGGTCGGTTGCCAAATGACCAAAATGCCCTCCAAGTTCGGCCTATTTACAAGATATGCCATCGAATGGATAAGGATGATGACATGTGGATAAGATCGATGACGTGTCATCTGGATAGGATCGATGACACGTCATGCGGATAAGCACGAATCTGAAAAGACCCGAATGCCCTCGGCCCGAACACAAATAATGTTTGTATAATTATTCTGAACAATTATATATATTTTTCTGCGGTTGTTTGTTTCGGTATCGATGACATGTCATGCGGATAAGACGAATCTGAAAAGACCCGAATGCCCTCGGCCCGAATACAAATAATATTCGTATAATTGTTCTGAACAATTATATATATTTTTCTTGCGGTTGTTGTTTCGGTAATTTATACAACGTGTCCTGCACATTTATAAATTAACCGGTTAACTTTTATACAACGTGTCACACACGTTTATAAATTAACCAATGTTTTTGCTTGTTATTTTTACATAACATTTATAATTTAATTATAACACGTATAATTAATTATAACCATCTTACTATTGATCATAACCAATTTATAATCAATCACAATAAGATTCTCCGATTAACTCCTATACGGTGTGACCCAATAGGATCTGTGTTATGTTGGAAAATAGAGTTAAAACTGTTTTAACTTCTATAATCATGAGCGGCATCTGGCAATACATCATGACCATCCAATTACACAGATGATGCTGTACAGTACAATATCACGATCCAGTAAACAATTTACTTGTGTCAGTTCTTTTGTCACATAGCTATCAGATTAGTTTCAAGGTAGGTGTGTGTCATCCTTGTAAACTTAATCTTTTCTTGATCTTGAGCAGATTATCAAATATGATTACTCTTGTAATCATACTGCGCGCTGATAATCTTACTTTATCAAGGGGCCCAGTGATGCTATAGCTCGTATAGAGATACGAGGGACAATAGTACTTTTGGTAAACCATCACTACCTCAGCTAAGCCATGTATACCGAAGAGCTACCGTTATAACTGCATTTTACCGACAGCGTTTGATAACAATCACACATATACATTTCTTAGTAGGAAAGATGAATACCTCATACTTTAGAACTTAACACTGAATGAAAACATTAATGACACGAACACAATTCCGTATAATGTTTCATTCGGGGTCTGTCAGATATCATGTTCCTGGAACATATATCTATGTGATTAAAATGACAACTCCTTGTCTATGGTCTGTAAAACTTGACCATCATTTAATCCACATACTAACCTTACAGCGGTAATTAGTGTTCCTGCTAATTACCTTGGTCAGTGACCTTTTAAGAGTATATATCATCTATATTATGGAGTTTCACAATTTCAGTCATGAACTCGAAATGATCCATAAATGCAATAATACTCAAGGCAACAAAATGATATTAATCATCCAATTCATGAACAAAGCTTTATGATAAATTATCGTATTATTGACTTCTAGATTATTACACTAACAAAACATTATTGTGTTAATATCAGCACACCATCAAGAATTTTGCACTTTTTAGCAATTTTAAGAAGGAAAGGCTTAATTTGTAATTCTTAGACCGTTCAAATTTGGACGTCTGTTGGTTTTGTTATACTAGTGCACCACTAATTGTTACAAAAACTGAAAATAAATGCAATTGAAAGTAAATAGATGAGTTTAGAGAAATTTGACACGCGGGATGTTAACAGAGTTCGGCAAAACAAAGGCCTACGGCTCCGGAGCTTCGCAACCTCTTGTGGTGCGCCTTTCTATTACCCAATACGAAAGTATTACAACTTGTGAACCGTTGAGCCCTTACACACCAAGCGGGAAGTCACACGGCCAACTAGAGATGAGAGCCGGCAAGCCTTTACAACCAAGGGAAGTCACACGAACAACTCAAAGGGATGAGAACAAGGTCTTAATGTTTAGAAACTCAAGAGAAACACTCAATAAATCACTCTAACCTAATATAGATCAAGATTAGTGAAGTGGGTTTGAGATTATTTAAGGGATTTTGAAGTTTGAAGCTCTCACAACAATGGAGTGACTAAAGCTCTCAGAAAATTACTTTTTAGAAGATTAGGGTCGGCTAAGATTGCTTTGGGAAAAAAACCCAAAGCCCTATTTATAGAGACAACTGAAAAACGAGCTGTTTGACCTAAAATGTTACCAACGTTTTAGTTCAAAATGCGATTTAGGGTTTCAATTTTCTAACAGCTCAGTAAAACGTTACAACGATTGTATAACGTTTGTGTAATGTTTTGCACTGTAAAATCTTGATCAAAAACAGGAATTTCTGAAACTCAGATTTATTTAAAACATTACAACTTTTGCCGAACGTTTCAACGTTGATTTAATTAAATCATTGTAAAGATTGAAAAATGTTACAACGTTTGTAACTTAAATTTTGAATTTGATACAGCTGTGCTTCAGTAGTTCTGAAAAAACTAAAATTTAACAACATTTGTAAAACGTTACAACGTTTTAAGTTGATTCTGTACAGCTGTGCTTCAGTAGTTCTGACAATCCTAAAACGTTACAACGTTTTAAGTTGATTCTGTACAGCTGTGCTTCAGTAGTTCTGACAATCCTAAAACGTTACAACATTTATAAAAATGTTATAACGTTTTAAGTTGTTTCTGAGTTTGATCAATCTGTTACTTCAGCGTTTCTGACAGGCCTAAAACGTTACCAACGTTTGATCCCTGTTTAAACAACCTCAAACTTACTTTACTAAGCTTCTGATTTTACAATTTGTATTCTTGATAAATGTCTTCATAATTTCTTCAGTACAAGTATTCCATAATGCAATTCCATTTGATTTGAACCTACATATCTTTCAAAAATAGAATAAATTATAAAATTCAATAATTATATATTTTTGCAAATTAGTCAAATAGATGAAAACAGATTATTGCTCGAACAACAGGTTTTACAAGAAGAGTAAAGCTATGGTACTTGGTAAATTACATGTTGGTTTGTATTATGAATTAAAATTTTTATTTTTAAAATTCAAACAGTCTATCCGAACTATATATTTATATAAAAATGTACTCATAGATCAAATTTCATATTTTTAAAAAACTTTACTATTTTTTGGAAATGTAAAAAATTACTTGATCTAAAGATTCTAGATCATTTAAAAATAGTGATTTTACCTATCTTAAAAATAGTAAAAAATTTCAAAAAAAATATAAAATTTAATCTTCCAATACATTTCATATGGAGATCATATTGAATGGCTCATGTTTGAATTTTAAAAATGGAGATATGGATCCATAGCCCATAATAATCCTCATTTTGCAAAGTACCATAGCCTCACTCTTTAGAAGAATTAATTAGTCTAATTATTATTAAATGTTAACAGAAATTAGTTAATTTATTTAAAAAAACTAATATATTCGTGAATAATAAGTGACTCCAAATTTATAATTTCAAATACCGTGAGCAATAAATTTTTATTAGCGAATGGCACGTATTGCTAAAAATGTACTAATCTAAACTCATTTTATCTTATAATAAACTTTGATGCTTTGTCATGTACTTTTTGGATTGAATTAAAGTTTGCAAAACTACTTTTGAAACTGCATAATATGCTGTATTCATTATTGTATTTAGTTGCGATTTTCAAGTTTAAGAACTTGCGCCGAGTCCCTTTTTAACACGTAATAATCATTGTCTCCATTTGATGCCTTTTGTTCGTTAATATAGTTCTTCCAGCTTAATTTGTTTCCTAAACCTCATCCATAGATCATATTTTAATTGACAAAGTAAATTAAAGTCGGAATTAACAACAAAGGGTCCATAGCTCAGTGGTAGAGCATTTGACTGCAGATCAAGAGGTCACCGGTTCGAACCCGGTTGGGCCCTTCTTATTTTTTAATTTTTTTTTCCTATCTATGTTATTTTAATTTGCATATTATCATCTTCAGGAAATGCAAGTAGGAGCTACTAATAACTTCAGAGCCTTAGGGGATAAAGGAACCACTAAACTCCCTCAATTAATTTCCTCCATTCATCTCTCAGTCAATAACTGAACATCATTAATTACTTGAGGGATTTTACAACTGACGCACGTAAATATGGGATACCTAAGATATCAAGTATTTCGAAAAAATTAACAACTTCAGAGCCTTAGGGGATTTTACACTCATCTTTTATATGTTTTTAGAGATGAGTTTTTTTCTCCGTTCAATCTCGCCAATATTTCTGACGATCTGTGAGGAAATTTGCAAATTTAAAACCATGAACGTCTTCTATGCAATTTTTTTTTTCAAATGAGATCCATGATGACGTACTTTTGGGTTGTCCGTCGTGCAAGTATTCATACCTCGTCGTATAATAATTTATACATCGTCGTGAATACTTTGTCGTGTAAGTATTCATACCTTGTAGTGCAAGTATTCATACCTCGTAGTGCAAGTATTTATACCTCGTAATGCAAGTATAAAAACAATTCATGTCTGAAGTGTTTGCACTTAACATATTTTATGAATTTTTTTTTTCATATGGCACTGCATCACGTCTGAAAATATTAATATCAAGTATTACAAGTATTTATACATCGTCAAGCAAGTGTAAATAGTTTATATATCAAGTATTTGTACCTAATAGATTCTATGAAATTTTAATTTTGTTTCGGCACTAGATGATGTCTGAAAGTATTAAAAATCAATTATTGCACATATTAATACATCGTCATGCAAAATTGAATAGTTTATGTATCAAGTGTTTGTATCAAACATATTCTATCAATATTTATTTTCCTTAGATGACGTTTGAAAGTATTAGTATCAAATATTGCGAGTATTAAGTGTGAATTGTTCATGTATCAAGTATTTGTATCTAGCATATTATATTATGAAATAACGTATTATATTTCATGAACAGTTCCAATTTAGTTAAATTATATATTATACAAAAGTATTGAGTTATGTTTAACTAATTCAAACATTTGCCTCATGATTAACCTATATCAGGTATTCAACGTATGTATAAATTAAAGTATGTATAAATTAAGTCGGATTTCATTCAAGGTGTACATGTAGAAAGTTCAAAGGCAAAACAAAAGAATTAAGATTTTCCTAGGTTCGGTTCTTTCAAATAGACCACTTGATTAGACCAGAGATATTTGATAAAGAATTATAAATACAATTGCACAAGAAAATTTGAGTCCTCAGTTTCTTTTCACTTTGTCGTGATGCTATTTAGTTCAACTTCTTTGATAACAATGTATGAATTAATCAAATAGATAAAAAAATTAAGCTGTTAATTTCCAGTTATTTTCTTTGATTCCTCATTTTTTCTCTGTTTTTTCTTTGTCAACCTCATTTTTTTCAACTTGCAATAGTTATCTTATCTTTCAACTTGTGTTAGTAATAAATACGGATGACGCCCCGCATGTGGGCAACGTGCTGTGCTGTGCTGTGTACTGCCAAGACTGATTAATCAGAAAGAATTTGGTCTCTCTTGGAATTAATTATATTTGTCGTTTGTCACGTGAAGTGAAGTGAAGTCTTCAGTGGCCATAACTAAATCATGGATAGATTCCGATCCTCTTGAAGTTGAATAGTTGTTCCGATATTAGGTGGTGATAATACAAATACATTTAATTTAGATGTACAATCGCTCTATGCATGGTGAATTGGTGATGGCGTTGGCACGACTCAAAAGTCAAAAGTGGACTCAATAATTAGTAATTAAGATGGAATACAATTTACAATAAAGCATAATTTTATAATTGATTTTGAGAAGTTGTCACCGATGTTTGTTATCCATTCGCAGCCATAAAATAAAAAATAAAAAAAAGATTCCCCAAATCTCTGAATTAATTTCATGTAATATATGCACTTGTGCAGGACATCAAGCATGTCTATTTCTTTAAAATCTAAACATACCATAAATATTAGACTGCGCGGTTATGCAACCATAAATGAATGAAGGGGAGTTTGAGCACAGAACTTTTGCTTATTCTGTAGGTTTGCGCGAATTCGCTTGTTTGTTAAGGTTAGGAGTGATAATTGTTCTTTCTGAGCAAGCAAAGCACGGCACAAATAGATGACATGATACGAGTCCATATCCTCTAAAGTAACGGAATATTTTTAGTTAGATAAAGACCGTCCGATCAGAATCGAACTAATGTGAAATGGACCAACGGTTCAGATCTCTACAAAAATATTCCGTTACATTCATCTATTTGTGCTTGCTCAGAAAGAGCAATTATCATTCATCTATTTGTGCTTGCTCAGAAAGAGCAATTATCATTCCTAATCTTAACAAACACACGAATTCGCGCAAAACTCCAGAATAAGCAAAAGTTGTGCTCAAACTCTCCTCGATCTCATCTGACTGAGCAGTTCAGACTACAGATATTTGAAGCAAGAAAAAAAAAAAAAAAAATTGTCAGAATAGCACAGAACTTTAATATTCGTGCTTATTATGATTGGACGATTCAGATCTAAACAGAATTATGAATTCCATAATTTACCCGCAAATGACAGCAAAACATATATACAATATTCGCTCTTAAGAGCAACTGTTCCTGCTGCGCTGCCTTGTGTTGAATTTTGTCTCCTCTCTCTCTCTTTTCTTTGCCTCTCTGTCCGTTTCCGACAGTGCGTGCCTAACTTGCCTTCGTCTCCTCGATCTCATCTGAGCAGGTCAGTCTGGATCAAATGGCGGAGGAAGGATCCAACTGGGTGGTAATGGTCACGGGGAGGTCTCCGACGAACATAGCGGTGATAAAGTACTGGGGGAAGCGGGACGAGGGTCTCATACTGCCAATCAACGACAGCATTAGTCTCACACTCGATCCTATCCACCTCTCCGCCACCACCACTGTCGCCGTCAGCCCTAGCTTCTCTCGCGACCGCATGTGGCTCAATGGCAAGGTTTGCATATTTCAAAAGTTTGTTAGTAGTTACTACTTTGTAGTCGTGCTGTGTTTTATCACCCAAGTTTTTAGCCGCCAGGATCTTTTTCGCATATGTCCCTTTAAATGTTGCAAATTGCTTAGAGCTGGTGGCTCAAGCTGATTCATTTATCCCTGGTTTAATCACTTGAAAAATCATTTTTTTTTCATTCTGATGAAAATGATAATGTAAATTGCCTTTATTACTTAATGAGGCGTTATTTCTGAATTCTGATATATGCTTTAATGTGGTGAATTTTATCAGGAGATACCTCTGTCAGGTGAGAGGTACCAAAAGTGCTTAAGGGAAATAAGGAAGCGTGCAAATGAAGTCTCAGATGAGAAACAGGGAATAAAAATAAAAAAAGAAGATTGGGAGAGGTTGCATCTGCACATCTCATCTTACAATAATTTCCCAACTGCTGCCGGCCTTGCCTCTTCTGCTGCCGGTTTTGCATGCTTCGGTACAAATTTGTTCTTTCCCCCTCTAGTATTAAATCATTCCCAATATTGAACAGTGTAAATTAACGTTCTGCAAGTTTATTTAATTTGCATCCGGACCGAGCTGTTAGGTTAGTCTGATGGAAATGGTGCATGTTATTATTGATGCATGTGCCTCATGGGATTTATTTCAAGTGAGCAGTATATTTCTTGATTAAAGTCAAATTAGTCAAGCTTAAATGTTGGTTTTCAGCTTTGCATTAATTAGTTGTAAAGTGATGTCATGCAAAAGTCAGGGAACCTTTAGTCATGTGTTATTTGACGTTAAGCTTTCTTTTAGCATTTTCATGTCTTAAATGTATATGGTATTTTGTGGGGAAATATAATAAACTTTTCTGTTGGCAAAAAATGACATTGGATTGGCATGACATAATGACTGGGGTGAACAGTTGTTGGATCCAATAAGTGTGGTATTAAGTTTGAGGATTGTGAAAACTCTAAAATTCTATATTATGCTCACGAATGATTAGGTATTGTCTTTTGTTTAGCTGACTTTGCTTTCTTTCTCTACCCCTTAGTTTATACCCTTGCAAAATTGATGAATGTGAAGGATGATTTGGGACAAATCTCATCAATTGCCAGGTACTTAACTGAAGCTTAATTCCACAATTGACTGATTAATGGTAAACTAAAAGACATATTTTCTAAGGCTAAATTTTGTGTGTGTGTGTGTTTTTATTTTTTTGAGAAATAAGGCTAAATTGTGTCAAGTTATAGGTTAATACAGAATTGAGAGCTTAGATGGGTTTTATTGAATAAATGTACATGATTCTTTGACCAAAACATGTGTGTATACATGTTTATATATTTATCCAACATTTTTATCTTTGCTTGTTTACCCACTTGCTTATTCTTTCAAATGGGAATTCTTATAATAGGCAAGGTTCTGGGAGCGCTTGCCGTAGCTTGTATGGAGGCTTTGTGAAATGGGCCATGGGAAATGTAAGGATAATGCTTTCCTTTTCTTCTTTTTATTTTTTAAATGTTTAGTGGCACCTGCATATTGTATTTATTACTGTCTTTTATGGCTTTCTAAACATTGTATATAGAGATGCATCTGTGATCTGTTGCCCATAAAATCTGTGCAAGTCATGTGGTGTCAAACCATAATTAAGTGTTGGCTTTCATATTGTTGTCAGTGAACATGTCTCAACATGATCATTGTAGAATACTGTCAGGCATACAAGACATGAATGCATCTATCTAATAATTCACCTATTCTAAGATAATATGATCTAGTTAGATCATATCAGATTTTATTTAATTTGATATTGGGTTTTCAGAATGCTGATGGAAGTGACAGCCTTGCAATTCAGCTGGCTGACGAGACGCACTGGACTGACCTAGTTGTTATCATTGCTGTGGTATGTAAAGTTAGTTTGCCAATTGGTTGCTATTATTTAAAAAGAGATAAGACCTGATGGTTTGTATTATGTTGGACTTGACTTTCCAAGATTTGCAATTGGATGTATATTCTGCATGTTCCCAGATTATTCATAAATGCTGCCTTATGTCCAAAGAAAGAATGAGTGACTATATTTGTATATATTTTTGAAGACACGAGATCATAAGCTCTGGGAGATCTTTTCCCTAATATGCATATTGTATTTTTTAAAAGAAATGCTGGATACAAGAAGTGATTTTGAACTATTGAAATTTTAGGTAAGTTCAAAGCAGAAGGAGACTAGCAGTACCAGTGGCATGCGAGAAACTGTTCAAACCAGTGCTCTTATAAACCACCGTGCAGAGGTATATCTTTTTTGTACTTATAATATTAGTTAAGGTACCTTACCTTTGTTTGATAATGTAATAGCCTACTAAACAAACTTTGCTTTTATTATTCCAGATGAATTAATAACTATGGAAAAACTTTTACCTTTTCCTTTTCCAAAGTGTTTTATATTACCATATATACCTTACTTCTGGTAGGTCTAGACAAACAAATTGTATAGTATGGAATGATATCATCTGTCGGTTCCAGGTCTGGTCAATATGAATTGCAGATTTTATAGTAAAACGTGGCAAAACTGTCTGATAAGCAGGCAATTGCATAGTAAAGTTTGGCAAATTGATTGCACAGTTGGAGGTTTCTACCTTGTAGAATAGGTTGAACTTGATGCTTTATCGTACAATTGATTAATTCTAGCTTAGTAAACAAGTTAACTGAGGTTACTCCTGCTAATTGAGTTCATTGAGGACCTCCAACAATGGTTAAAGCTGGAATTGTCTAATGAATTTCTGTTTGATGTAATGATGTCAGACGGTGGTCCCTGCCCGGGTATTAAAAATGGAAGAAGCAATAAAAAATCGTGATTTCACATCATTTGCTAAATTGGCTTGTACAGATAGCAATCAGTTCCATGCTGTATGCTTGGATACTAGTCCCCCAATCTTCTATATGAATGATACCTCTCACCGGTACACACATGCATGCTTCCATATTTAATTCTTTGAAGCAATTATGTGCAAGCCTCAATGTCAAAGCATCATCAATACCTCAGCAAAATGAGAAATGCCTTTGATACCTTTACCATGTAGGAAATACCCCTACAATTTATGGATATTTTAGGCACTGATCATATCTTCAGTGATACCTAAAACTCTCCTTCCTAAGTGTGCTAACCTATATTTGACCTGAGGAAGAACATATATGTCTCTCGGTGTGTTTGAAATATTTCTCATTTTTGAGGTGTTTTGTATGGACATTTGTTTTGTGTGGTTCATACTTAATCATCTGGGTGACAGTTTAGATTGATAATTGTGTCATAATTGGATAATTCAGTAAAATTCAAGGTTTAGTTGGGCTTATGTTTGGAGTTGCTTATGAAATTGAGGCAAAATTGCTATTCTGGGTTCAATTTTTTGTTTAAAGTTTCCCTGGGTTCATTTCTTCTTTCGAGCCAAACATGTCACTTAATAAATCACATAATAAAATGCTCTTTGCATTTAATTTAGGATAATTAATCTCGTAGAGAAGTGGAACCACTCTGAAGGAACTCCACAGGTAGGCCTCTCTCTGTGAAAGCTTTACTTCAATTACATCTAGTGCATCCTCTTCTCTGACCTAAATACTAGTACTATTGCTCTATTTAGCAAAGTTTCCCCCATAACTAGTCTGAACCAACCAAAATTAATGGACAAAGTAACAAAAATATGAGCAAATAAACAACCAAATAGGTCAATAATATGTATCTAAATATGTAGCTTGTATTATACTTGTGAATGCGTTTCCTGTTATTACTTTATGCATGTGTATCTTGAAATTACATCTAATTAGTTTTTTTGGATTTGCTTTGCCATAACTAATTTTTAATTTCTTTTTATCTCTTTAAGTAATTACAGTAAAACCTAAATAAATGCAGGTAGCATACACATTTGATGCTGGGCCCAATGCAGTGCTAATTTCACCAAACCGTAAGACTGCAGCTCTTCTGCTTCAGAGGCTCCTTTTTCAATTCCCTCCCAATCAAGATACTGATTTGTCTAGGTATTTATAATTATACAGGCACAGCATGATGCTGGTATTTACGAACTTTGGGAAGACATTGGTTTCTGACAGCTCCTTGACCACCAGTGGAAGCATTATATTGAAGATTCGGTACACATTACTAATGATGATACCTGACCTGAATTGTACTATATACCAATTCAGGATGTCAATCCTTGGTTAAATGGCCAATATGAAAATTAGAGTACGGCATTGCTCATGTATAGTTAGTATTGCTCAATTCTCGGTAAAGACGTAAAGTTTACATGCAGAAAATTGTACAGAAGTTTGGTCAGATATGTCTCCAGAAATGGTGTATACTGTGTAGCTTAGGGTACAAGGGCAGTATCATGTGATGTCACTTCTTTAGTGGCTAATTTTGTTTCTTGTTCATATAAAATCTTTTGTAATTTGTACTCGCACTTTTGTAGCTTTGTTGTGGGTGACAAATCGATATTGCAAGATGCGGGTGTGACATCCATGAAAGATATAGAAACCCTAGAACCGCCTACTGAATGTAAAGATAAGGTGCCGTACCAGAAATTCATGGGAGATGTGAGCTACTTCATTTGCACCAGGGTTGGAAGTGGACCAAAAGTGCTGACTGATGAAACCTTGGCATTGCTGGACCCTATAACTGGACTTCCCAAATGAAATAAATTGCCTCAATCTAGACAACAGAAGTGAATTATTTTTTTCTTCTTTGCTTTTTTTTTTTTTTCCTAATGCAGTGAAGAATAAGTCAATTAGGTCTTGTGTGGTTCATGTTTAAATTTCTTACTCTTGCCATTATTTTTTGTGGTTAAGTTTTCTTGTTGGAATATTTAAAATTTTGTTGTTACTATTTAGGTTTTTTGATGAATTGAGAAATACCAATTCAGTTATTTAATTTAGTAGATTGACTAGGAATCATTTTCTTAATTAGACTATTATCTTGTAAAAATTGTCATATCCCGACAACAGGACAGACAACCCACTACGCTTATCAGCGCAAGGCGATCATATTATGAATTACAACATATACATAAATACATTACCAATGACACATAATTGAATCCACAATACATGAAGTAAATTTTTGAAGTCTAATTTGTTTTACATGTATCAAAGAAAGACAAAATGAATCTGCTATAGTTTAAATAAGTACAATTGAAGTACCATAACAGATTCATTTGATGAGAATTATAAAAAAATTACTTATGTTTGTGGCAACCCCTGCAATCATTCGTTTTGACATCTCCTTTCATCTCTTGGACTTTGTACCTGGAACTCACAAAGTGGAACGGTGAGAGATTGAAATCTCCCAGTGCAGTATTCAATTCCAATCGAGTTATTCTCAGATCAAACCAACTGAAACTAAAACAACATTGAGCACCAAAAATGTAAATTACAATAATAATATAAGAATCAAAGAATCTAAGTTGCCAATATAACCAGTCAAGAAGCAAAAATATAAGTTCACTTTAAGAAATACTCAAATACCGCAAAAAAAAATCAGCAAGCTAAAGAAACAATTGATAGTTGTAACAATCAAGCATAACAAAACATTATATTATGCAATGCTCATGTATAATAGCCTTAAAGTTCAATCCAATTTAGTTATGCAACCATATCATATATCATCCTTTATTCAAGACTATTCATGATAGAATAAAATATCGTTATATTAGGTAACTATTTTGGTATTAACAATACTCGGTCATGTGCTACAAGTATAGTGCCTACATGACCCCGATTATGCGCTACAAGTTCAGCGCCTACATGACCATTAAGATTCAAGTGTGAAGTTCAACCAAGTATATACAAGACTCTGATCATGCGCTAACACAAATGTGACACCTACACAATTTCTGTTATGCGCTACAAACGAATAGGGTGCTGTTACGTTACGAAATTTTTACAATTAATTTTTAACGATTTAAAAGCAAGAATCAAAAATCGTGCTAACAAAATGGAAGTTTAGACCTTAATTAAGGTTCCTCTAAATAAGTAAGTTAAGTGTGAATCAAAACCGCGTTGAAATTTCGAGATTTTGAGATCGTATAGGCTGAGTGCGGATGGGTTGACCCGCACTGCGGATGGGTGCGTCCGCACTCATGAAATTCTGTGTTGGTCTGAATTTTCCTAAGTGCTGAGTACGGATGGATTGACCCGCACTGCGGGTGAAGGTGTCCGCACTCATGAAATCATGTGTTGATCTGAATTTTCTGAAATTCTTCTAAGTGCTGAGTGCGGATGGATGGACCCGCACTGCGGGTGGAATGCATCCGCATTAGGCTCGGAGTTTTTCTGAAATCTTTCCGAAAATTGACTAAGTGCCGAGTGCGGGTGAGTGACCCGCACTGCGGATGAGTGCGTCCGCACTCAGGGATTTTTTCTGTGTAATTTGCATTTTTCCGAAATTCGTTTAAGTCCCGAGTGCGGGTGAAGCCATCCGCACTGGATGATTCTGAGGGGTTATTTGCATAATTCCTTTGCTCTCTCTCTCCCACTTCATTCCTTTCCCCATTTTAAGTGATTTTCACCCAAGAGAGAAGAAAAAGGGCGAGAGAGCTTCCTCTTCCTTTCAAACCCCCGATTGTTGCGAGAAATCAAAGTTGGAACCGAGTAAGCGGTCGTGGATCTCTCCTAGCTCTCCTCTTCGGTATTTCTTTCTCTTTCCGTTTCTTTCTAAAATCTCGGATTTCTCGATTGCTCGGGTTTTCGTTTTAAACCCGAGATTTGTGTTCGAATTTCTTGTAAACTAGCTCCTTGAGCTTCTTTGACTGTTTAATTGCCGATTCTTTCCCGATTTCATCTCGATTTCAGATATCGATTTTTAGGGTTTTCGTGCCAAAACCTAAATTGAGCATAATCGTGAATTGACTCGTTTAATCCAACCGATTAGACTTATAATCAGTAAGGTTACCCCTTGATCTTGAATTTCTAGAACATTTATAGCTGATTTGAGATTTGACCAAATTAGGGTTTAACCAAACGGTAAACTAAATTGTTACGAGAACCGAATTAGTGAACTAGTGAATGAATTGTTATCTAATTGGAATTGTGTAGTGTTTAAAGGACCCAGAAGTAAATTGTGAGAATTTTAAAGGTCTTAAGTAAGAAATAAGGAATCGAACGAATTGGTACCAAATGATAGGAGATTAGTTAAGGTGTAAGCCTAATATAACTCGAGTAAACCTCTCGATCGTGAGCCAATGTTAAACCAAGTATACGTATAATATAGGTGTAGGCTCGGTCGAGCAAGATTTCGCAGGGCAATTCGAGACGTCCGATCCTTAATTAAGCGGTACGCTCGTCGTAACCAGGTGCGGGATTCTTGGACTTGTTTGATACTTTATTTTCAGAAATTAAACTGTGTATTCGTTTGTCATGTTGAATATCATTGATTGCATCATTGAATTGTGTAAAGCATTTGCATAGCCCAATCAAATTAAACTCGAATTTATGTGACTTGAGTGATTTGCATGCTGGTATGGTTGTTGGTTGTGTCGATCTATTATGATCTGATTTGATTGAAAGTCACCACGATTTGATATGTATGTGAATGGATTTACGAAGTTGAGCACTTGGATCCAATGAATTTGCAAAGTCGGGCTGTATGCTGGCTTTGATTCCCAGGATCCTAATGGCCTTAGGTGAACGGCCCTCAATGTTTCCCAGTACCGGTTGGGACGAGGGAGGGTGATTATGTTATGAGGTGTGAATTGGAATCGTGGGTGACATGTATAACGTCTGTGTCTCGGTGGCATTCTCCTACGTGTTAATGCATTTGGAAGGTCAATTGAATATTACGAATATTGGAAACGATTCTAAAGAGGATTTTCTTTATGTGACTTGAACCAGACCTTAATAACTGTTAAGCCAAGCAATTGCAGATGGGTGTCAGATAAAGGGTCCAGCTCGGTGGGCCATCTGTAGGTGTCAGTAACCCTACAGATGTGGGTTTGATAAAGGGTCCAGCTCGAAAGAATATCTGTAGTTGCTACAACCCCTAATGAGTCGAGTTAAGCCAAATATGTGTTGTGTTTGAAATTCATCTTGGAAATTCCGTAAACTGTGATTCAGTTTGATTAATTGTTGTCGAGCATTGGCATTCTGTTATTTATGAATATATATCTGTTTGAACTGTTATGGTTTGGGTTTCATTGTTGAATATAGAGTCTGATTGCAAGTCCAATAGTCTAAACTGTGGCAAATTCTCACTGAGAATTTTATTCTCACCCCCACCCTTCGGGTTACTTTACAGGTACTGGTGCAACTGATTCCGGAGAGGCACGAGAGTAGCAGGCCTTAGTAGCTTACCACTTCATGACCTTAGATATGTTTTGTTGTGTAGATTTAGGGTATGCCTCATGGTTGGTATCCGGATGTGATACTTTTGTTGTACTATTTTATGTCTAGACTGTGTACTCTGATTATATATTAGAAACTAGTTTATATTGCTTGTTGTTTGGATTAAATTGTTAATTGCCTTGTAAGCATACACGGCGTTGTATGCTTACGGCGAGGGACTGTTACGACCTGTGGCCGCGGGGTGTGACAGGTGCCTACATGACTAAAGTTATGCACTACAAGTTCAGCGCCTACATAACCGAGTTATGCGCTACCACGAATATGGCGCCTATGCAATTTCTATTATGCGCTACAAATTCAGCGCCTACATAACAAAAATACACGCTTACCTCGAATACAGTGCCTACATGATTGTCAAGTTTACATATAGTTCTTTAGCATAGTTCATTTAAAACAAGTAAATAGTTCATATCATGCTATGTATCATGTATACAAGTATATCATGCAAATGTTCTAGTTCAACTCATGTATTCATGCTATGCAAGTCAAAAGAAAATTCAAAAGAAAATTGAAGAACTTAACTACAACTAATTACCAATCAAGCAACAAAGCAAGAGTAACCAATCAAGCAAGCAACAACAACAATAAAATAAGTTAGAAGAATCTGAGAATAACTCGAAACCCACACGTGTTTAACGATGGGCACCAAGTGGCTCAAAGTCAAGTTGATTGTTTTGCAAGACCTGTTCGATTCAGAATTTAAGAACTAATTCCAAACATGATTCACATAATAATTTATTTAACTCTACGTGTGTTTTTGGATTTATAATTTGATTGAGCTTAATAGTCCAAGCCGACAGTAACGGTGATGATTGTCAGAAATGAGATACATTAACAATCAATTGTATCTTTATGAAAATTTTGGAACTTAATTAGCAATGATGTTACTATATATTAACACAATGACGTACGTGTTGTGTTGGTGCTCAATTTTACTGCATTAGAATGGTGAGCAATGTATAATATTAATATATATGCATTTCGTCTTCTCGATCTGTATATATAGTATATATGCATGGGGCGAGCTTGGAGTTTTTCATCTTGTTGCAATCATAGGAGGACCGATCGAGGATATATATATCAATCTGCTGAATACTTCATAACAGAGACAGACCATTAATTGGCCTTAATGTTTTACTTCTTAAATTGTTTAATCATGAAAACAAGCTCAGTATATATTATTGATCATATACAAAACAGAATGTTTAAGGAATACAACTAATTTTCAATACTAAAATACTGACATCATGCCATTTTATAATTAATGAAGTGTATAATATGTAAAAGCAAACTTCAACTAAAAGTATAATTAAAATCCTTGAAAAAAACATCTGACACATCAAACTCAACGGGCTCCTCTTAATTTGTAAAGGATATGGAGCCAATCATTGCAAGGCATTTATATATACCGCTGCAATTAATCTGAAACTTAATAATGGGCAAGTAGGTCATTTTGCACAGAACACTACTTGGAAGGGAATGGCATAGGCTCGTTAATTATGTGGGAATCAAATTATCTAGCAATCATTTACCATGCCAATTCCTTTACAAATTTATCAAAGGCAAGAGATCTAGCTACAAAGTCCTATCAATGCCTAAAAACTACACTAACGCAGCATCGATTAACCTCACAAAGTTCTTGTGGCATTCTGAGTGTTCATTTATTACAGTTCCATATTCGGTGTGAATGAAGATATCCTCTGACAAAAAGTAAGCAAAATCAAATTCGAGGACAGGCACAGAGGACCACACGTTCTTCCATCGCTTTGAAAGCGCCGACATCCTTACTGCCTTCTTAATAGGCAGGTAAGATAGAATGTGTTCTAGTAGTGAGTCGGGCAAATCACTTTTCCCATCGATGCCCCTCATCTTTCTGCTCCGATAGCAACTCTTTAACCCCTTCAAAAAATCATTTTGTCAAAACCCTTCAAGAATTGCTCTTGTATTAGGTGCAAATGAATCAAACAAGACGTCCAGTAATTACAGAGAAAGTGATCTATACCTTAAACCGCCTGAGACACGTACGTACAGTAGATCGTTGCATAGAATCGAGCCCCTCAATTTAAGTTGCTAGCGTTGAGAAATGTACGATGTATCAGAGACTCAATTCTGCTATACTAGTGTAGTGGTGCTGGGGTTTCAGAGTAATTTTGAAGTGGAAGGAAGAGGGGTAGAGAAGAAATGAAAAGATTGTGGGTATATAAGGTGAGCTCTTGAAAAAATAATGACTCAATTTAATTGGGCTGTAATTTATCATGGACCATTGTGATTATCTAGAATTACAGGCCTGGTCGAAGATTATTTGGGGCAATCTAAAAACTTTCTACGAAATTTATTTAGTTAAATTATGTTATATTCTAAAATGGAATTTATTTCAGTACAAAATATTTAAACTGCAGACTTCCTCTCCTTGCATTTAGGAATTGTTGATATGATCAGTGTCCATAAGTGTGTCAAATCGGAACTATTACAATTTAAGTATAATTATATTATTTTTAATTCAATTTGGATTTTATTTTTGTATTTGAGATTAACGAGATGGTTATTAAATTTCAAATATATCTTCAAATTTAATTGATTATGGGTTTATGGATTATGGAAGGGAACGATAGAAAAAAAAACTACTGTTGCGAGAACAAACAGTGAACAAATAGCTTCATGAAAAGATACATTTTCTTTTAAAACGTAGTATGAAGCCATCAACTATATATATATATATATAAATACTTTGACGATCAATGATTCTAAGCGAAACCATTCTCATATAATTAAATCTTTCGCCGAACATAAGAATGGTTTGCTTAGCTTAAATGTCTCAATCTTTTTAATTATAAGAGCAAATTTTAGTGACTAACTTGGGTGTGACCAATTGCAAATGTAACTCCGTATAAACAATAAGTGAATATAATTTGCAGCAAATTTCCAATGAAATGAGCTTTAGAATTCTTCAATTCCCTGAAGAACATCAGTTTAAACAACAGAAATGGTCCCAAATTTTAAGAATTCTAATAATTACAATTTTGGACCAATTCTCATTCTTTAATCAAACTAGTAAACCAAAACCAGAATCACATAGTTGTAATTAGCCATGCCAGGGTTAACTGATACAATTGTAGTTTCTACTTTCTAGCAATCCTATTGGCCTTTAATATATAGAACCAGCTCCTACCAATTTTGGAACCAAACTAAAAATTAGGTAATATTGCAGGGAAGAAACTTGACAAATTGGGGTTGTTTAATCCCATAGATATGTGTTTTCGTAACTTGACAGAGACCTCTCTATCATCTCCAATGCGGTTTAGTCTCCAACCACGTCTAACACCTAATGAGTATACAGTATTGCAAAAAAATTGACCTAACTAATGGAACCTCCAGATGCACCAAGACAAATAAACAAAATTCATTGGTCTAAGATACAATAGGCTTGCCAACAGTTGCATTCAGTGATCCTATGATTGTACAAGTTTGGTCTGGTAGCAGGAAATAAAAGCATGAAAAAGCCCACACCACCAGCAAAGAATGCTACGATCTCCAACCCTGCAAGATTCATGGAGTAATGGTAAATTGTTAAGCCTCGGTTGTGCAATCACATCAAGACTCAATTTAACCGTTGCCCAATTTTCCTCAAATGCATCCTTAATAATGCGACTAAGCAACAAAAGGCAACAACATAAATAATAAAAAAAAAAAAACCAAGAACACTTGAAAACCTAGTACTCATTTGGTAGAAGGTACATGCTGCTGTAAGTACACTCAAATGTACCCAACCAAAATAGGACAAACAATACAGCAACCTGGAGTCCAAAATACATACCTCGCAAGTGGTGAGCATGAAATGTTGGCAATCCCATATAATTGCAAAAGATATGAGCTAAGATAGGTGCTACCAAAGTTCCTGTATCATTGTGGTTTAGTAGTTAAGAAGAGCAAGGAAAATAAGAAAAAATTCACACGATAAAGCTGCAGTAGTCTGTACCCAGTACAAGTGCTTCTGTTTCCTCTGCTAACAATGTATTTTGAACCTACTGAACTGTATGAACCCAAAAGTATCATGGATCCTGGAAATGATGCATGACATCTTTCCATGATATTTCCTTTACAATCTTGTTAAGTCTGGTAAGGATTGGCCAACTTAACTAGTACTGAAATAGCTAAATATAAGAAATGAGCATTGGTACTAAAGCGACTGGTGTGGTAATTTGGTGTAAGGTACAGACCTGTACGGATGAATAGAAAGGCAGCGTACCAACCAAACACTACAGTATAACCTAGCTGGAATCCTGTATTCAGAAAAAAAAAATATAAAAAAAATACAATTGTTATTGGTTGTACATTTTTGCCATGGATTTGATTTGGAAGATGATTTAAAATGAAATGCAGGTCAATTGTACCTACAACAAAGACTGCTCTAGAGAAGCTGTGCCCACCCTGGCAATATAGCTCAATGAAATGATTTAAATGTGCTGAAAAGTATACAAACAAATAATAAATATGACATAAGGAAAATAAAGTATGTGATGAGAAGAAAAAGGTTGAGATTTGTGGTGCCACATGCCTATTCTTGAAAAGCAAGTGAAAATACCTAAGCTGAAGAACATGGGGCAGAGAAAGATAATGGTACTAGTCCTGAAACCGGCACAAAGAAGAAGGGGTACCATGCATGCTCTAAATACAACCTCCTCTGTTATGGGTGCCTGGTAAATACAAAAATAATGAAAAAATTTCCAGCAACAAACCAAAAGTTATTTGCTGGCACCAACACAGTACAACAAAGTGATATTGTCTATTTCTGTAATTTTTTTAATTTTATAATTCAAGTACTTGTCAACAGTAAAATAACCTGTTAAATTTAAAAGGTTAAATGCAATTGTTCTTATTGAGAAAAAAAAAAAAAATCTCTAACCACGACATAATTACGCCACGACATCACATTGCCAGTACAGCGTGCTATTCCTTCAGGAAGCTCCTTCAGACAAGAAATCCATCCAAATATGTCACTATTACTATGTGCTCGTAATTTGCACACAAAGGAGCTCATGTACACTAGGGAAGTCAATGATACAGGAATCACCACTGCTTGCCACTGCATGTAAAGAAGTGCTTAATTTCACATCGATCATCATGGGTGAAATCTGCTCAGTATGTACAGCGTAAATTACAGTTGAGAAGTTGTAACACTAAGCTAGTCAAATTTTTATGTGCTAACTACCAAGTAATAGTTTTCCTGCTATTTTAGGATGAGTATATCTGAGATTATGCTCTCAAGGGACATTTACAATATTTGTATCCAAAAATTAAGAAAATATAGGCAATAATACAGAAAACATAAAGATTAAAAGATGAAGATACCAAATGGTCGCTCCGGAGGCCAAAGACGCGCAACATTGCTGATAAACCCTCCAATTCTCCCAGCTATTACAATAGTAAAGAAACAAGTTAAAATCAACAACTTAAACCCCAAATCTGAAAATCCTATTTTTGGATTACGAAAATTTAAAATGCTTCAAATCATCCAATCACATTCATGCCCTTCAAATGTTTTATTTATCCATTCTCTAGCCTACTATAGATTCATTGTGCTGCAATTATGGAGCGGATTTTGCTTGCACGCCCCTCTCAACCTGTAAATGGGCACAAAGAAGAAGGGGTACCTGTTCAAGACTCTTTATAATTGGTTTGCAGGGACATAGAAGAGAGGCAAAAAGCATTTGGAGGCTGCGAGATTGTTTACACAATTACACCCCATTATTAGAGATCAAAATGAAGTTCAGAAAAATGTATTACACCGTTATCATTTTCCTCCATTCACATCTTCAAATACAAACTTAACAGCAAGGATAAGAATGTTCCTTCACATCTCTTCCACTCCTTTGACTTCTTATAGGAAGCCATAAAAGCAACTATATATAACTTATACAAATTAAAGCTAACATATCTACAAGGATAAATCAAAATCTAAAATCCTGAGATTAAAATTATACAGTATACAATTACAGGAAAAAGGTTGGAGTACAGTAGATGGATACATCAGAAGAGAATTATTACTCTGAGCAGGTAAAAAGTAGCCGCCAGAGAGACGGCTGTAGAGACGGCGGCACAGACAAACCGACGAAGAAAGAACTGCTCACGTGATACTCGCGCGCTCATCCGTAGCAATCCAGTCGGCGCGTACAGCACTGCCACGTAGAATACGGCCATGGCCCCGCATGCTGACACGGCTACGCTTTTAGATACGGAGGTATCTACGGTTGACATAAGTGGAAAGGGTAGGAGGTTGAGTAGCAAATTCGGTAAATTTAAGGCGAATCAAGGGGCATTTTCGTTCTTCACCCAAATTCCCTCGTCCCGTCCCGTCAGTGCTTCTGGCAGATCAAGTTTTTAACTGAGTCTCCTTCGCTCTAGTTTTTATTTGTTTTGTTTTGAGAAAAATTCCTTTTCGTTGCAGTCGGTACATCTGAAGTAACTCAAATTTTGATTTTAGATTCGGTACGTGATCATCCCACTGTCCCTTCAATATTCGTACCAGAAAAGATCGAACGATTCAGATCAAAACTCAAAATGTGAGTTACTTTAGGGGATCTGAATTCTAAAATTCTCGTCCTCTTTTGTTACGGAGAGATCCAAATTTCTCCAGTTCAAGAAGTAAAAGAGATATCCGATCAAAATCCTACGGTATCCATATGCTTTGTTAAAACCAGAGAAGAGTTGCAATAAGTAGACCATCTTCTCTCCTACGGGTTCATCTCAAAAAAAAGAAAAAGAAAGATTTGTACTTCTGAATCTGGGTCCCACACTCCCACTGGGTCCACTGGAGCTGAGAACTTGAGATTTAACTTTAGAGAGAGCAATCCAATCTATACCCGCTTCCCTTCTTCTATTTTTATCAGAAAGCCAAACAATGGCGCTAAGATGTCTCCAGTTACTCCGACCACCACATCCTTCCCTACATAGAAGTTATTCTCCTATCAGCTCTCCAATCGTGTCTATCTCGGATGCTGCATGGCGCCGTCTTAATGGCTCATCTCCTTCCTTTCGTCTTCTATGCTCTACCTCCGATCAACCCCAATCAACGGTGGCTGCAAAATAATTCAATTTTTTTATTATTTGCAAGTTTTTGAAATTGAATTTGATTTGGTAAGTTATGTTTTTTTAATTGTAGCAGGTCAAACACGAGGGAGTAAAACATTGCTCACAAAAATCAATTGTTGGAGATTTATTGGATTACTTGAATGAATCGTGGACTCAATTTCATGCTACCGGTAATTAATGTTTTCACTCTATTCACTTGTATTAGATTCAATTGAATTTGATTGTTAACGCAATACGAGATTTCAGAGTGTGCTTGTGTCAAATCTATCAAATATCAGAATATGTATTTTTTTAAATTATTTTCTCCTTAATTAGGTGTGATCTTTTCATTAATTAAGAATGATTCATGAAATATACAAGGTAGTTTATATGTCTCACAACATTTTTCAATCATTTTCACATTTTCATTTTACATTGACAGCTGAGGCAAAGAGGCAACTGCTAGCAGCTGGATTTGAGCTGTTGAATGAGAATGATGATTGGGATCTCCAGCCAGGGGGGCGCTACTTCTTCACCCGCAACATGTCTTGTTTGATTGCCTTTTCCATTGGTCTGAAGTAAGTTGTACTTGTGTCTTTCTGAATTTTGACATCGAATATGCATGCCACACCATCCTCTATGGCTAAAATAAGTACAAATTTGACAAAGAAAAGTTAATTCCTTTGATGACGTACATGCTAGTTAATACATAGAAGGGGCATACCGTACTTCAGTGTTATTGCGTGGAAGTATTAACAAAAGAAGATTGCAAACAGAAAAATACAAATCAACACCTGCAATTTACTGATTGCTTACAAAAAAAAAGATAACCAATGTATGTTGATACCATATCAAAACTAGTTACTGGAATCCTTTGTGCTAATATAGATACATACAAAAGAACAAATGGACCTGTAAAATAAACAAATAAGCAAGTATGTAAATAATTACATATATTACTAAACAAACAAACAAAAAGTAATTAAAGGAGGTACCAGCACAAAGATTATAAGGAGGTACCGCCGATTTCTTCATTATCAATTGTTAATTAATAACTCATCTTGAACAGGTACAAGGTGGGTAATGGGTTTCATATCATAGCGGCACATACAGATAGCCCTTGTCTGAAACTAAAACCTAGGTCAGCATCCAGTAAATCAGGTTATCTGACCGTAAATGTGCAGACTTATGGTGGTGGTCTGTGGTACACATGGTTTGACCGTGACCTCAGCTTAGCAGGTCGGGTTATTTTGAGAGATGGTAATGGGTCATTCCTGCACCGGCTTGTGAGAGTGAAAAGGCCTCTTCTTCGTGTACCCACACTGGCCATACATCTAGATCGGTTTGTAAATTCTTGGTTTCTTTTGTAAATTAGACTGACCAGATTTTGGTTCAAGCAAATAACAGCCTTTTCTGACCAAGATTGAGATAGAGGAAAGCATGACCAACCTACATTGAATTTTTCATAACTAGACTTATTAGAATCATCAATTCAATTTGGGTTGGGTGGAAATGAAATTTTCAACATTTAACTGACTATTCCTTTTTTATCATCCCGATAATGGTTGGATATATTCTGCAACAGTTTCAAAGCATGATTGGGTTAGTTGAAAATATTGAGAACTATTGGGTGTCACTGGCAGTTAGCAATTTGTACTGGCTGGAATTTTAATATGAAAAAGGCTTCAATGCCTCTTTTGACAGGACAGTGAATTCGGATGGGTTCAAACCGAACCTAGAGACACACTTGGTACCACTGCTTGCCACAAAAAATGAAGAGAGCCAAACCAAATCTCAAGAGAAAACAAATTCAAATAAGAGTCCCCAGCACCATTCCCTGCTCTTGAATGTACTCTTTCTGTCCCTTATCTTTTTGAAAAATTCCTTCATAAACTGAGATAAATGATAGAAGACATCGTGCTCGATGCTACAGAACTTGAAGCATATATCCTCTGGTACTACTCCCCCATGTTCTTTGAATAAATAAATCGTGGAAGAGGAGTTAAGATTTTTGATATAGGCCTCTTCACTTTTCCTGTATTTATCCACCATGCTTGTACATAACATCATGTGTTCCCTTTCCTTTTCTAAAGAAACTATGAGAAGAGGTAAGTGTGCATTTTTTTATTTTTTTTAAGAAATAAGGGGAGCAGTATGATAGATTAATCTTTTTGGGTCATAAAAAGTTTCTCCATTTTACATCTGAATTTGTGTCATCTTCGGTTTTTCTGGGGCAAAATGTGTCCTTTTTTTTTATTATACACAAAAGCCCTTTGCCAGCACTGTGTTGCACAAATAAAATAAATTAAAGCAGAAGAAAAATTAATAAGGGTCTGCTTTTGTAATTATTTTGAAAGCAAATGATTACAATATGGAAGATGGAAATGAAGTATGCGACATTGCTAACTCCCTGAATAGATTGGAAGAGGAGGGGTTTTTGATGTCCTTATTTTATAAAAGATATAAGAGATCTCTTTTTCTCTCATCTCTGAATGAAAATAAACAAAATGAAACTATGACATAAATTAATAAATACATTACCCTTTCTTCTTGAAAAGGTTAGGCAGGCTTCAACTCCTACCCACTTTTATAAGGGAAATTTAAATTGAGTCTTCAAGTCAATTTAAGAGTATAGACAGTAAAGAAATTGTCCAACTGATTCTTACAAGTTCTGTTAGGCTTTGTCAGAGGAAATTGGGTGCAAGTGCGAAGAAATAATGGAGATGGAGTTGAATGTATGTGACACCCAGCCGAGCTGCCTTGGTGGGGTGAAAAACGAATTTATTTTTTCTGGAAGACTAGATAATCTTGCCTCTTGTTACTGCGCATTGAGATCTCTTATTGATTCATCTGACGGGTTGTCAGATGAGACAGCCGTCAGAATGGTTGCACTTTTTGATAATGAAGAGGTACCTTATCTATGTTTTTCCTCTTTGTATTCTAAAAGTTGTACTCTCTTTTGTTTATGAAGGGTGTTTTTGTAAGTTGCTTCTCTACTGATTTTGCCCCTTCCTTTTGAAAATAATTTTGTTGATACTCCTATGAAACATTTAAAACACTTTATAACCCCTGCCCAAATTCTGTATATTGGCTCTAAAACATTGTCAAGACAAATTTATATCTTTCTCCTGTATTTTTCATAAGATGGTTAATTATCACTTTTGATCTCCTTTTTATTATTTCGAAATTTGTTAGGTGGGTTCAAATTCAATGCAAGGGGCAGGTGCGCCAACCATGTTTCAAGCAATGCGGCGCATAGTTGATAACCTGGTTCACCAATCCATGGGAGAAGCTGCTTTTGAACGAGCTATTCGCTCCTCGTTTCTTGGTACAGTTATGAACAACCCATTTGATTTATCCTGAGAAACTCGTTTTCATGGTTCAAGTCCCATGTACCAGCTGATGAACTTGGTTCAAAATTATGCTTTTGGTAGCATTCTTAACTCTGACTACTGGTGCCATCAAATTCTGGCCTAAATTCGACCCTATCCTAAAACAAGAAATATCTTGTATAATTATCCCAGAAAGAATAAACTAAAACTACCCAATTCCTTTGAATTTTTTTATTTATTTATTTTTTGCAAAAGTGAGGAAGACAACAGGAATAATTTGGACGTGTTTAAAAAAGGGAATGGGAGAGTTGAAGCTTGTAGGTACAGTTACCAGGTTGTGATTTGTCTCGTTATTTGGTGGAATGCATGATTTTTTGTCTGGTTGAGTTACACATGAATTTATTTTTGTTTCTTGAATTATTCAATTACTAATTGAACTTATTTTGAAAAATAGAACTTCCTCTCACCTTTTATTTTTATTTTATGTCACATTTAGTGTCTGCTGACATGGCGCATGGGGTACATCCGAACTTCTCAGACAAGCATGAGGAACACCATAGGCCAGGTTTACAGAAGGGACTAGTAATAAAGCATAATGCAAACCAGAGATATGCTACCAGTGCTGTAACTGCTTTTCTCTTCAAGCAAGTTGCCCAAATTCATGACCTCCCAGTTCAGGTCATTCTTTTTTGAAATATTTTTCTTTGGGCATAGAAAAGTCAAAGTTTCATGCTGTCCCTCATACATAAATGCCCAAGCTCACACTATTGTGTTTGAGAGTTAGCATGAGTTATTTCCAATCATTTTAATGATTATGTTGTTTCGTGTGATACATCCTTTTCATTTTGCATGAGCCTATCATTAAAATTTAGATGTAAATAATCTTGCAATATTTTATGCAGGAATTTGTGGTAAGGAATGACATGGGATGTGGGTCTACCATAGGGCCTATACTGGCCTCAGGTGTAGGTATACGTACTGTAGATTGTGGAATACCTCAGCTCTCTATGCACAGGTGATTTTCTTTTATGCATTCTCAGTGCATATTTTAAAAGTATTTAATTAATACAACGAGTTCGCATCTTGATCCTTGAGTTTAAAATGCTGCTCATATTTGAGAGAATGCGGATATTACAAACAGTTCAGAAGCCAAAACAGGGGGCTCCGTTATACACACTGAATCTGATGATTCTATGTAATTAGCTTGTGGGATACAATTGATTCAGGTCTGGTTCCATGGGCACTCTTATGTCTGTCTGAAAACAAAGGTGTTGGCTCAGATTTCATTTGTCAATAAGACTGAACTTATCCGGGCCCATGGACCCATTTAGGCCAACCTAATAGTCAGATCAGGTCAAGCTGTCAGGTTGGGTCCACAGAATCAGACCCAAATTTATTGACGTTTTAAGATCTGGTGCTTCTATGTGATTCTCACGAGTATACTTTCATATGAATACAGTGTGAGAGAGATTTGTGGGAAAGAAGATATAGACAATGCTTACAGGATCTTCTCTTCCTTCTTTGACAACTTCTCTGAGATTGATAAGAAGCTCAGTGTTGATTTTTAATTGCAACTTTATTTTAAAGCACGGAAAGAAAAGCTCGCAGTCAAATTTTGGCAGCCTCTTTCCTTGAAAACACATAATTTGTTTTAGCCTGTTCAGTAACATGCTCCTTATATATCAAACGCAAAGATTAAAAAGTAAATTCCGTGATAATTAATAATTGTTAACATGATCAATTATATCACGCAAGTAAAATTTTTGCATCACCATGCTGCTCTTGTGCACGTGTTTTTATTATTAATTTTTTTAGAGAAATGACCCAAGCTATCGTTTTCTTAATTTGAAAGCAGTCATTTATACAAATCACCAGCTTATGAGAGCTGATACAGAGAAACAAAGAAAATACAATAGTTCCAAACAAATTCCCTCAGCTAGACAAAACAACAACATGTTACATATCAAAGGTGCCAACAGCCGGAATCTATCTAACACCACCTGAAGTTATACCTATTGAAAAAGTGAAATATATGACAAAATATACTTTTTCCACAAATGAGATTTTATTTTACAAAGTGCAAAAGGTGCAATATTGGTATTTCTGGTGTAAATACAAGGGAGCTGTTTAGAACAAATTTACCGATGAGAACTGAATTTTCTAAACAGCGACAGAGTTTAAAAAAAATATAGATAAGAGCAAGTAATTCATGTGTAGAAATAATATAACCTGCTCCATGAAGATCGGAGCAGTATAAATTCTATAAAGAAAATAACCCGGAGGACAAATATTCCTTTGTTTTGTTAGGATTTACCAGATGATGGATAGAGCCCATAAAAGTTATGACAGAATTTTCCGAACAAGATACTGAATCCAAATATCTACTGTAGTTACTACTCGGAGAAATTTCATTTGTCACAGCATACGCAGTAAGAATGATTTTTGAAGTGCATGCATGACGAACATGGTAACAACTGGTAAAAAAAATTAAAGTTCTATCTGTTTTCTTTTTTTTTGTCCAGTAAAAAAATTCTTTCAACTAACCTCCAAAACCTTCTATTAGTACAAACAAAAAAATAAAATACATGCATGACAAAGCGTTACAGTACTCATTAATTTCAATGTAAGGCACTAAGCCCTTAAAAGGAACTTTGACCTCCAGATAAAAAATGTTGAAAACTCAAGCTGCTAATACTTGAGAAAACTATGATCGTTTTCTTTTACCAACTAAAGATGTCCCGTTTTGTTCTCTGTTTATCTCATCATCATCTGAACCTTCAACTGCATTGGTTTTATGGGAAGCTTTGGTTGAAGCCCGTCTACTGATACAAAGCCAAGTTCTCTCTCTCTCATCTTCACACTTGTCACCAATTGGCACGTGCCATGATCCTTTTTCTGATTCCTAACAAAATGATAAAAAAGAAAATTTAGGAAACAAAACAAAAAATTCAGCTATTCAGAATATCGTTTCTCAAACAAAAGAAGAATGAAAATGAATAATTTTTTCGGTAGTCACCAAATTTCATTCCAAATCCGTTTTTGGTCACTGAACATCATTTACCTGATTAATCGCTGAACTTTGTTATTTGTTCCAATTTCATCACTTTTACCAAATTCCAAACTAACAGAGAATTAAATCTCTCTCTCTCTACTTCTCTCTTTTCTCCCTTTTCTGTGTGATCCAGCCATGTGCCTTTGCCTCGTGACCACCTCTATCAATGTCACCTCACTACCTAGCTTTTATGCTGTCATTTTTGGTCGTTAATCATTTGCACTATTTTGGCTGTTTCATTAGTTTTAACAAAATAGTCCAAAATAGCCAGTTATGCAATTTGTGCGAACTTATAACGCTTTCATCTCAGCTCTTTTATTTTTATTTATTTAAGCAAATTAACACATTTCATAGCATCAAAAATCAAAAACAAAATGAGAATTTTGCACAAAACTTCTCGGACTATTCATGTAATTTACTTAAAGTTAATAAAAAAACATAAGATAAAAGAGAGACGACAAACAAAAACCTGAATAACTGAAGAATAAGTTGGCGGCATCACAAGCACCGATCTTCCCTTGCTAAATGTGTACTTCACCTGGAAAAATCGTAGAAGCAAAGACTTAGTCAATACCATTGTAAAATTAACAAAAATAAATAAATCTTTAGTTAACTCCTAAATTGTGCCTGTATGGAAGCACGAGATTAAATTATTATAAAAGAATTGCATGAGATACCAAAATGGTGCTCATTTGCTATACTGTAATTGTTAGTTACCAATAAGTGTGAACAAACTCTGCACTTGACAACTAATAAAACAGACATGACCTGCACCACATGACTGTCTGAGCCAAAACTGAACAAACAGATAGATGATAGACCATAATCTGACAAATACAGATAGGACCCCAAAGCACTCATCCACAAGCCCAAAACAATTTGCTTGTTTGTAAAGGGCAACTATTATTTTCATGCGTATTTGCACAACATGACTGGTGTTTCTCATATTGCCAAAAAACACCTCAAGCAGCCAAAGTTATTTGAATATTTGCAACTGGCACCCAATTGTTAGCTTACTAAGACGATATTTGTATGTTCTGTTTACTATTGATAATTTCACCCTAACTTCAGTAAGAATTTATTGATAAGTGCTGACTATTACCACATGCAATTGCTACATTCGGTTGGCTGAGTAATATTAGGGCAAATTTTGTCACATTTGCATATCCATGGTCAAGATAGTTGTGTACAAGTTGCAAATAACTCCAACTGGTGTTGAGCATTAATTATAGAGAATCTTGAGTAGCTATTTGCAAACACAGTAGAGTAATATTTTGTCACATTTTTATAGTCTAGCCCCCCACACCCACCCACACACACAAAATATCAAATGTTTACTTGTAGTCTAGTGGTTAGAGCTCTATTTTGCGGGTGTGAGAACTTGGGTTCAAATCCCACCTACTATATATTGTGTATTTTTAATTTCAGTCCCCCTATCAAGATTTTCTAGTTCTGCCCCTGATCATTTGAGAGGTGAAAACTAAAAATCCAAGGTACTGTAATCAGGAATAGAGTTAAGTTCATGCTTTGTGAATATAATACAATATCACAAGGGGGAGAGGGAGAGGGAGAGTACTTGATGGCGTTCTTTCCATGTAGGGAAAAAGGAGCTATTGCCCAAGAGTTCAAAAATGTGATCTCTCATCTCATCATTAGTTACGAGCAACCCTTTCTGCCTTATCGTGGCATATATCCAGTACCTGTTTTAAGCTACATAAAAATTAGTATTATAGATCTCCAACCATTGCAACATAATTACAGAGCTAAGGACTAACTAATGCACGATAGGGTTCAGTTAAGCTAAATACAGAAAGGTACACAACTGGTCTTTCTTTTTCTTTTTTTAAGTCAAAGCTTTCAATTAACATTCAGCATTAGAAATGGAGCTGTTATTGACCACCTTTGAAACCATTGTTGTTAAGTTTTGGTTTGTTCTCAGCTTATTTTATTTAGAATTACACTATTTGGGGAAAAAAGTGGAATTGAATTACAGCCCAACAAAATTACATGTTCAATAGTACAAAACTGGTTCTAAAAGTCGAACAAAATTAGATAATTTGGATAACAAGCATACTGGACTAGTGAAGGAAAAAGGTACACCCGCCCTTTGTTGAAGACCAACTAGCATTCTTGAATCTATCTAACAATACAGATAGCAACTGGAAATACTCAAACATAGAAGCCTTTTGTAAATTTACACATAATAAAAAAAGAGGCACTAAAAAGCCATTAAGACCCACCAGTCATCATTGGAGCCACTCGGAGTAGTGTACAGAGCACCTACACTCTTCCAAGACTCCAGTAGCTCACGGTTTAAAGGATTCTCTGAAAGAGCCGCCATGCGACGGTTGTGTAGTACCACAAGCGGCCATTTGTCATTGCATCTCTTCTTCAACTCTCTCACAACTGCATCTAGCTGCTCTCTCAGTCAATGATAGATAAAATTTACAACCATGTATACAAGTAAATAAACCAGCAACTTTCCTGTCTAATCCTATAGGACCACAAACTCTCTAGTAGAACCCTAGGGAAAAGCAAGAAATGCCCCACATGGTCTTCTTGTATTTTTTAATACTACCCCTGGCCTTTTTCTCATTGAGGATATTTGAGATATTCAGATTTTTGCAAGGGTACATCTGAAATAATTATGTACATATAATGATACAGAAACAACAAAAATACATGGTGCAACTTCTAAGAGAATAACCTGAGATATGCTGAAACCCCCATCAGCAAAATTTTGTTGGTAAAGGCCAACATTTGCTGCATCTATTATGGCTTCATAGTCAGAGTGTGTTTCCATCCATTTCTACGATTCCAAAATCATTTCAAAGCCACAATAAGTTGATTTAAAATAAAACTTGTAAACAATTTAGGGGTAGGTTGGTAGTTCATCATCTAACCTTACTAATTTAACAGTTGTGACAAAAAACTGACAATACGGTTCTCAAAATCAAGAAAAATCAAAGATATGTTCTCTATAGTTTAGATAGGTTATGTATCCAACTTGGTGAAATTGAAAAACCTACTGGTCATCCAGCTAGCAATTTGAAAAGTTACAAATTTAGTATCAACACTTCATAGTGACCAAACAACTCTCAAATTGCCTAAACTTTGATGCATGACCTACCTAAAACTAAGAGAACCTATCTACAAATTGACTTTTCTAATTTTGATAACCATTTTGTTGGTTTGCCACAGTTGTCAAACAATTCATCACTCTGAAATGGGATACATAATAGGTATGCTTAGGAAAAAAAAGAGATAAATTCGTAGATATTAAATGGAGATTAATTTAGGGTCAGGGTATGAAATTTTACATGCTATTCACAGATTAAAGCTGAAGAGTGTCTCATACAATAAATAACTGGGAAATAATTAACATAAGAAGCACATTGACCAATCAATGGACTTACAAACCTGAAAATTTGAGAAATTAGCCTTGGTCTCTCTCTCAATTGCAAAACCAGCTACTTTCTCCATGAACCCTTGCCTCTCTGCCTCACCCAAATCCACTCCCCTCAATTTCTCCCCGCAGCCCTCGCAATCACCATCAATTCCAATCTTGGCCCTCTTCACCTCCCATTCACCTGTCCCAAGCCACCCTTGCCCAAAATAGCCCCCACCATTTTTCAAAATCTCCTCCCTTGCACTCTCTTCTTCCCAATTCACGCAACATACTTTTCTGGCCTTCTCACTGGTAAACCACCCCTCTATGACCTCTGACGTGGCACTCCCAACTGTTGACACATGACTCCTCAACATGTGCATGTATGTGTACACCTTATCTCCATTCCCGGTCTTTGAACTGACTTCTAGGAGCTTTGAGATCTCACTCTCTTCAGGTGTAATTCCCATTGTTTCCATGTGTGCTTCCACTTCATAAGCCTTCTCGGCTTGCAGCTTCTCACAGAAAAAACTCAAGCAAGGAGTGTAAGTTCTCAACCGAGGCTTAATACCAAATTTGTCATTCATACTCATGACCAGGTCAAAGGACAAATCTCCACCGTCTGACTTGTGACATGCAATCCGCGCCATTGACGTAATCGTCGATTCAGAAGGGGATATATTATATGAAAGCATTTGATCAAACAGGTTGAAGGCAGAGTCGACAAGGGCTGGGTCAAGGGAGGCTTGTGAGGAGAGGAGGTGGAGAAGGGAGTTAAAGTTGTTGGCGGAGGGGCGGATGCCGGCGGATAAGGCGGCGGACAGGACCGAGAGAGCGCCGGACACATCGCCGGACTTCGTGCACGTGATGAGCGTGTGTGTTAGTTGTTGTTCCTTAGTTCCGTTCTTGCCCTTTTTGCTCTTGCCATTAGGGTTAGGGTTTTCAGCTCTCGGCACTGGTTCTTGCATTGTTGAAAAACTGCGTAGGGTAGAGAGGAGTGAGCGGGACCGGACCGAGATAAACCCTAGCAACTTTTGATGTCCGAGTTCTTGTGCAAATATGTGACGACCCTCAATCTTACTCAAGATTTCAAAGCTCAATTTGACTAGAAAACAACTAATTTTATTGAACTGATAAAGAGAATTACAATGAAACAGTAAAGAAGAAAAACAAGAAATTGTAAATGATAAGCTACAAATCACATAATCCAATTTCACTGCCTAATTCTATATATATAGCGATCAAATTCTCTTTTGGAATTTTTTTTTAAAAGAAGTGGGGATACCACCGGTTTCATTACAAAATCCAAGTTCTTACAAAATTCAAAATATACAAAAATAATAACAGCTAAATTGGAAATAAAAACAGCTAAGACAAAATACAACCAATAACAACTAAGTCAACTAAAACAATTAAAGTATAGCACTTTGAACCATAACACTCATAGAACTAGAAAACGTCATTAGGAGAATAATTGAGGAGACCATCAATAGTCATACTCGGCCCTATCACGCAAATAGTTAGAGAGGGCCGACCCCTCTAAACCAAGAAAAGCGTTCTCGTCTGAATTCCCCATGGAGCTTTCCCTTTCCTGAGTGCTCGTATTCGAGAGTATCATCAGAGGACTTGCCTGATTCAAATAAGTTGTATACATAGGTAAAATGAGAGTTAATTTAAAGTATGAATTATCAAGTCTCGTCTTACACCAATAAGAAGTTAAAGCTATAATAACGGAACCTACATAATTAACATTAGGGACTGGTACGTGTTGGAAATAGATCCTATTTCTGGTAAGCGAAACCAACAATAAAGTGGCACCACGAACTAATTTAACAAGTAATGAATCCTTTAAAGGAATCTAGTTATCAAAAAGCCATAAGTCAGAAATAGTACGACAATTGTAATGAAAGTTATTGTAATATCCTATCCATGACCAAAGCAAAGAAATATAAGGGCAAGTCACAAAAAGATGGTCAACGGTCTTGGATTCACCACATAAATGACAATTAACACTACATTGCCATCCCCTTTTAGCTAAGTTACATTCAGTGAGAACTTTATCTTGTCTAAGCAACCAAATATATATATATTTTTTTAGTGGAATTTTTGAATGCCATAAAGTAGAATACGATTTATTTGAAATACCAGTAAAGGACAACCACAAATAAAGAGAGTGAACAGTGAATAAACCATAATTAGTCCATCGCCAATAAATTTTATCAGAAGAGGTTGGATCAGTAAATAAATCGCTATAAACTAAAGAGTTAGAGAGATAGATCCATTATGTTAAAAAAATGCCTGTTAGTTGTCTAGTAAAATGAATATCAAGATTAGAGTGAGAGAAGAAAGAAGAGTACGAAGGAGAAATTGAAATTGAAGTCCAAGAGAGAAAGAAGAGGAGGGAACGAAAAAGAAAGAGAAAAAGTATGGTAATAGAATGGTATCTCCAAATTGTATCCAAAAAAAGTCAAAAATAATTAAATAATTTTTAAAAATGATGAGTTGGATGTTCATGTCAGATCTGTTAATTTTTTCGATGGAAAAAATAACAGAGTAACTTAATCGGAACAAATATGAAATTCAGCGGCATCCAAGAAATAAATCAAACTTCAATGACAAGTAAAATTGAGTGACTTCGGACGAAATTTACCCAAAATAAAGGGTAAGGCTACGGTGTTATGGGTTGCATAGAGAGCTACGGTGCTACGGCTAGTGTTTGGTAAAAATCCCCACGGGCTAAACTCGGACCGATCCGCCCGTGCCACAGGTATACACGGGTACACGAGCACGGGTATTAAACGGGCCGGATCCATTTTTTTGGGGAAAAACCCGTGCTTACCCGGACCCCCGTACTTGTTAACCCGTACCCGTGAGTCCGTGCCCGTGAGCCTGTGCCCGTACCACCCGTGACATTTTTTTTACTTTTGGTTTAATAAACCTTCCCCCCATCCCCTACCCGGACCCCCACCCATTTTTTTTTTAGTTTTTTTATTTTTTTTTTAAATTCAAATTTCAATCCCTCCAAACAAAATTCTATAAATAAACATCCATTCATTACAAATTTTCACATCTCTCTCAATATTTTCATCTCTCATTCTCTCAATCTCAATCTCAATATTTTTATTATTCTCCAATTTTAATTTTATTGTTAAAAAAAATATAGTTGTTAGTTTAACAAATACGCAAACACGCAAACACGCAAACGGAAATGGAATTACGAATGTATTTTCGAAGATTTTCCCGCGAGATTGGAAAGGTAACATTTATTTCATGTTACATTAAATTTTGTTAGATTAAATTTTGGTAGATTACATTTTCTTAGATTAAATTTTGCTAGATTAAATTTTGTTAGATTGAAATATTGAATGTTAGATTTATTTTTGTAGAGTAATTCAAAAATTAAATTTGATGTTAGTTTTATTTTTGCAGAGAAATTTAGAATTTAAATTGAATGTTAGATTTAGTTTATGTTAGATTTATTGAATGTTAGATTTATTAAATTTGTTAAGTAATTAGATTTGTTAGATTTATTTAGTTTATGTTAGATTTGTTAGATGTGAAGTAATTTGATTTGTTTTGAGTAGGTTAGATTTTTTTTTTGAAATTCGGATTTATTTTTAATAGGTTAAATAAAGATGTTAGATTTTTTTTTTAATAAGTGAAGTAATTTGATTTGTTTTTAATAGGTTAGATTTTATTTTTGAAATTCGGATTTATTTTTAATAGGTTAAATAAAGATGTTAGATTTTTTGTTTTTTGAATAAGTGAAGTAATTTGATTTGTTTTTAATAGGTTAGATTTTATTTTTGAAATTCGGATTTATTTTTAATAGGTTAAATAAAGATGTTAGATTTTTTTTTTTTTGAATAAGTGAAGTAATTTGATTTGTTTTGAATATGTTAGATTTTATTTTTGAAATTCAGATTTATTTTTAATAGGTTAAATAAAGATGTTAGATTTTTTTTTAAATAAGTGAAGTAATTTGATTTGTTTTGAATAGGTTATATTTTATTTTTGAAATTCGGATTTATTTTTAATAGATTAAATAAATATGTTAGATTTTTTTTTTTGAATAAGTGAAGTAATTTGATTTGATTTGAATAGGTTAGATTTTATTTTTGAAATTCGGATTTATTTTTAATAGGTTAAATAAAGATGTTAGATTTATTTTTTTTGAATAAGTGAAGTAAATAAAGAGGTTAGATTTTTATTTCTGTTTTTTAAATTCTGTTTTTTTTTATTTTATTTTTGAAATTCTGTTTTTTTTTATTTCTGTTTTTTTTAATTCTGTTTTTTTTTATTTATTTTTGAAATTCTGTTTTTTATTTCTGTTTTTTTTATTCTGTTTTTTTAATTCTGTTTTTTTTATTTCTATTTTTTAAATTCTTTTTTTTTCTGTTTTTTAAATTCTGTTTTTTTATTTGTGCTTTTTTATTTCTGTTTTTTAAATTCTGTTTTTTTATTTCTGTTTTTAAAATTCTGTTTTTTTATATCTGTTTTTTTATTTCTGTTTTTTAAATTCTGTTTTTATTTCTGTTTTTTTATTTCTGTTTTTTAATCTATTGTTTTAAAATAAGAGCTTAATTATTTTTAAAGTAATTGATTTAAGAAATTTTTTATTTATATTTGATTATAACAAAAATTATTGAGTTTAAATATACAACCATGTCAAATGAATTTTAATTGGTATGAATTTGGATTTACAATTTATTGGCTTTCAAAGAAAAAAAAACAGAAAAAATAGGAAAAAAAAACTGGACCGGACCGGACCGCCCGGCCCCCCTACCCGAACCGTCCTGCCCCCGAACCCATGACGGGCACGGGTATTAAACGGGCAGGGCAGGATTTTTGAAAAAAAAATCTATGATGCCCGGCCCATTGTACCCGTGTGCCCATGATGCCCGTGATGCCCGTGATGCCCGTGACCGCTTCTGCCCGTGCCCGTGCCCTGGTTTTGCCCGGACGGCCCAGCCCGGACCGTTTACCAAACACTAGCTACGGCTCAATATTCGAGATTTCAAAACCCTAACGGTCGATCCGAACCGTTCATCTTGTTCTCCATATTAATATGTGTTTGGAGACCAAATTTTACATTTTTTGGAAATTTTTTGCTATTTTTTTAGATAGGTAGAAAATCATATATCTGAATGGTGCATAATTTTTTAAATCAACTGATTTTCTACCTATCCAAAAAAATAGTAAAAAATTTTCAAAAAATGTAAAATTTGGTCTCCATACACATATTAATATGGAAAATAAGATGAACGGTTCGGATCGACCGTTAGAATTTTGAAAACTTGAATACTGAGCCGTAGCACCGTAGCCCTCTATGCAACCCATAGCACCGTAGCCTTACCCATTTTGATATATGTTGGTGGTAGTAGCCTTTTATGTATATGTTATGATACTTAGAAATATAATGTTGTTATTGCATAATTTTATATGGTTCAAGTTTAATTTGATTATCCTTTATATTAGAAAAATTATCCTTGCTTCTTATGTGATTGATAATATTTGTAGGGACATTTCGATCTTTTGTGCATATATATGTAATGTGTATATTTATATGATGAGATCGAAATTTATTTATGCACAGTTTATTTGATATATGTTTTTGTTAATTGTTATTAAACTGAAAATTCAAATAATATATGCACAATGATTTAGATTTAATTTTACATCATATAAATTAGACCACATCTTCTCACTGTTCTCCATTTGAACTTTTTAATTAATTTAATGTAATCTAAATCTAGATATTTACTACTTATTGGTTTGTGTACCAGTACATAAAGGGTAGGGCACACTAATGTACATGGACTAAATTGTAAAAACTTTTGTATATCTAAATTGTAAAAACTTATTGGTTTGTGTACCAGTACATAAAGGGTAGGGCACACTAATGTACATGGACTAAATTATAACATCTTTTTTATATCTAGTACCATGTCAGAACTGAGATTAGAGAATAAGGGGCACACTATTTGAGTTTAATTATTTTTATAAAGTATATGTAATTATTCTGTTTAGATATAAAATGAGATAGGTGGGTGAAAACTTTGATAAAAGTAATTTCTCTATTTTATTGATATATTTTTTTATATTACAATGTACATAATCTAGCTATTTCTACACATTTAGGCTTATAGTCGTTGGAACAAAAAATGAAAAAGAATCATAATTAATTAAGAGAATTAATGACAATACAACTATTTGTCATATGTTGGAAACAGATCCTGAGAGTCAGAGAAGAAAGGCATTATCGATAGATCAGGTGACAGAGAAGGGCAGGGGCGGATTTACACATAGCCCCGGGGGTGCTAAGCTACCCCATGATTTTGAAATTTTTAATCACGTAAGTTGAAATTTAATTGAATTTTTATTTTCTTAGAGTTTTTATATAGTTTAGCCCCCCTCATAAAGTATCAAATGTGTGCTTGTAGTCTAGTGGTTAAGGCTCTATTTTGTATTTGAAAGGTCTTGGGTTCAAATCCCACTAGCTACAAATTAATAATTATACATTTTAATTTTTCAGCCCCCTCTATATAAATTTTCTAGTTCCGCCCCTGGAGAAGGGAAACTAATATCGCTGGGATTAGGAACGTTTTATGGTAATCAGTAATAACTGAGAGGAAAAAGGAAGAGTAAATGTTATAATATTGGGTGAGAAATAGTTCACGTCCTAAAAATAGTGATCATAAATGGTGAGTTGGGTGTCCACGTCAGATCCGCTAACTTTTTAGAGTATGTTTAGATGCACTCTATAATAGCTAGAATAGTTACTATTTGAGAATAGTAGATGATAATAGTGATTTTTTGGAAGAGTGTGAGAATAGTGTTGATGTGGTGCTATTCGGAATAGCGAAAATGTGATCTCAGATTATTTTCTTGGAGAAGAAGGTTAGCGTAATTTTGACAGATGAGCTTTGAGTATGGCGACAGGAAATGCGATTTCTTCTCTGAATGATGGTAAGTGGTTCGCAGGCGGCGACCCTACCCGGCTAACTGGCATCACTCCCAACCTTCTCCACCGGCATACCGTCCCTATCAACCCTATTCTCGCCCTACTTATGCTCAGGTTCTCCGCAACTCCCCTACTACTACCACCATAACACAATATGCCGCAACTACACCCAACTCCCACTCGAACTCTCATATCTCCTCAACTGCCACTGCCTTCTACGTTTCACCTCATAGCCCGTCGCGCCTTCGCTTTCCACCATCACACACCTTTCCGGAATGGAAATGTCGCTGCTTTCAATGCCGTCGTATAGGTCATTCAGCCGCTAAGTGTCGAAACCCTAAAAGATGTGATCGATGCTGGGCCTATGGGCATATTGGATCTAAATGCAAAGATAATGTTGTTGCCCCACCACCACCTATCAACACGACTTTACCATCAAGGTCAGTTTGAAAAAGTGAGCTTGACTTTGAGGAGTTACTCACTGGCTCATACCCTTACAGATCTCCAGAAATGCCGACTGAGAGGCCTATTCGTCTTCATTACTTTATTGAGCGTGATGCTGAGTACTATGCAGAACTTGAGTGTCTTAAACAAGTGGTAGTGATGCACACAGGAGGCTTCAGTGGGAACTTAGCGTTGACAATGTGGCCAGCTATGCATGATTAATAAGTCATGTATCTTGTCTTATCCCAAAGAAAAAAGATGTTAAGGTTATTAAAAAATATAGGCAAATTAGTTTAGTTAACTATAGTTTTAAGATTATATCCAAGTTACTTACAAATAGATTAGAATTAGTTATGGATAGACTAATTGGTCATAGTCAATATGCCTTTATTAAACATAGGTACATCTTAGATAATGTCATTCTTAGTCAGCAAATCCTGCATTCATGTCATACTAATAAACAATCAGGTGTAGTGATTAAAATAGATTTTGAAAAAGCATACGATAAAATAAATTAGTACCTTTTAGATATCTTGTAGGGTAGAAATTTTGGAAGTAGATAGATTCAGTGGATTACAAATTGGTTACATAGCTCACAATCTTACATCACTATTAATGAGGAACTTAGTCAATATTTTTATTGTCAAAGAGGGGTTAGGCAAGGGGATCCTCTCTCCCTATTCCTATATATTCTGGCAGCTGATACTCTTAGTAAAATATTCTTAAATGGTAGAGTAGCTAATGTCATAACAGGGTTAGGGCCTCAATGTATGGACAATAGAGCCATCACCAACTGCCACTATGCAGACGACACAATCCTCTTCTTAGAGGCTAAAGAGGAGAATGTGGAATCTGCATGGTGGGCTATGTTAGCATTTGAATCAATCTCTGGCATTAAGATTAACTATAATAAAACTGAAATGTATGATATACATGTAGATAGAAACCAAGCTCTAAATCAATTGTTTAGATGCTCATGGGGAACTTTCCCTATGAAATACTTAGGTGTACCCCTACACTATAAAAAAAACTACAAATAGTTGATTGAGTTTTCTTAGTAGATAAATTAGATAGTAAATTGCAACTCTGGAAAAGTAATATGTTGTCCATAGGAGGTAGACTCACACTCCTCAACTCGGTACTTACAATTATACCCTTATATGCATTATTTGTGTACAAACTTCCTCTTACTGTCATAAAACTTATAGATAAAGTTAGGAAAAAGTTTTTATGACAATGTAACTCCAAAAAGAAAAAAATATATCATTCTTGATTGGTATATTTCTAGGTTAGCTAAAAACTTTGGAAGTTTAGGTATTTTAGATCTTAGACAAATGATTGTTTCTCTTATGCTTAAATGGTGGTGGAAACTTAAGAATAATGCATACACTAGTCTTTGGACAACCCTTATAATCCATAAATATATGAGGTCTATACACATTCTTTCTCTCAATTATGGTCCTCTATGTTGAAAATTAGTCATATAGAAGATATGAGCACTATTTATACTCCTAGCATCCAAACACAGGTTAGATTCTGGTTAGACCAGTGGTACTAAAATTGCTCATTAGACATCAAATACTACTCTTTATTCACGAAGTGTATTAACAAAATAGTCATGTTAGCTGATGTCATACATACCCAAGGGCAAGTCCTACAGTTTATGATAGAGTTGGTAGGAGTAGATCATATAGAATGGTTAGAATTGCTAGATATTATTAGTTCAATCTCTTTCAGCTTGCCTCATGACAAACTTGATTGGAGATGGGAGCACTCAGGGGAGTTTTCCACTCACTCTATTTACACTATTTTGAACTTTGGAGGGACACTACCAAATAATGCAATGATATGGTGGCATTTACCTGTACCCCCTAAAATAGAATATTCATGTGGTTAGTTTCACATAATATCATCTTGACCAAAGAAAATTTGATCAAGAAAGGTTGAACAGGTAGTACACAGTGTCAGTTCTGCACACAACATGAAACAGTAGATCATCTATTTCTAACATATAATCTAGCACAACAAGTTTGGTTTTGATTAGGAAAAAGTCAAGAAGTAATGCACCAATGAAATACTTGGGATGATTTAATACAATTTGCTTGTCGTTTTGATTCCTCTGATAAAATTGGTTTCTTAATTGTGCTTAGTGCTGCTACATGGACCATTTGAAAACATAGGAATGAATTGTGCTTTAATAATTCTCAACAAAAATCTGCTTGAACTTTGATTATGCTAATTAAATCTCTTTGTTTGTATTGGATCGGTAGTTTGAAGAAAAATGTTAAAGATGCTGTGGGTGACTGGCTTCCTGTTATGGAAGATGCCATACCTCTCAATCAGTTTATACATCTGCCTATGGTGGTGTATACACCTCCAGCAGCAGATGATGCAGGACCTGAGTCCCTTTGAAGTCTCATGAAGGAAGCTGACCCATTTTAACCCATTTTAGACTGTTAATATAGTTACCTTTAGCCATATTATGTCTTAGCTGATATGTCTTACTTTTGGTCTTTAGCACTAGTACTCTTATGGTTATTGTATGAACTTCTTTCTGTTTTTGTGGCTTAATCACCTCTTATACTTAGTTGATGTGATTTCCATGATGGAATTCACAAAAAAATTGACAATTTTTGTATTTAACTAATTTCAATTAGTGAAATGGGCTTTTGCCTCTCTCTTTTTTTTTAAAAAAAGAACGAGGTCAAGGCCCTTCACAATTAATTTCCTAATTTTTGAAGGTTCACTATTAATTTTCTTCGGTTCAACACTTGATCACGATCTATTAAAATGAACTAAATCATTAAGCCGTTGAACTAAATCATAATGCTCTTAAGATTAATCATATGAATGGTATGTAACAATGACGGTTTATGTATATATCAGTTCGCATTTTCGGGTAAAGATACTGACAGGACAGTTTTTACTTCATGCAGTGCACAAACAATATAATTAAAACCACACTGCACATAATTTGCACGGTGTATGAAGCAAAAACTGGCCTGTCAATATCTTTACCCCATTCCCTAAAAAATGTCTCCATATCTTCCTTCTTTAATCAACTCATAATTATTAAATCAATTAAATTTAAGAACATAATTAAGGGATAAAAGGTATATTTATTTTAATGTTCCATTACGGCTAAGAGGAAGCAAGTGTACAACTTGCATTATGAATAATAATATGAAAGAAAGCGATGGCTTGTAATCTATTAACTTCCAAAGTACAATTCGGTAGGACCTGCACTGTGATCAACAATCTAATTTTGGCTTTTTTTATGACGAATGCTGATTCAATTTCTCGTAATAATTACCTCGTAAGGCATGACATCATGGGGGCAATTAAGGAAATAAACACGAATTAATGATGAATCATATTTAACACATGTTCATTTAAGTTGAGGCACGTTTGCAATGAATTAATTCATTGCAGTCTAGGTTTATCCTTCCTTAATTATATCGACAAAGATTTATGATAAAAAGTGATGATAATTAATAACTGCGACAGTGAACTTGTTTCTTGTTTCTTGTTTCTGTCGCCCACCAATGATAGCATTAATTATTTGAAAATGTCAATTTTATATTAAGTGTCATTATACCTATATAAGTTTCTATGTATTAAATAGACTGAATATAATTTTTAGAATCTTAAACAATATAATTCTAACAAATATAAAATTACTTGATGCGAAAAATACATCCTTGATATATATACTTCAATTTGATGTATAAACGGTTTATCTTCTTATTTGGTTCTCTTTCTTCTAATGTTACAAAATTGTGAGATGAAATGATATTTATGTAATCTCTAATGGGTAGGAACAAGATTTATTTATAGTTGTTTATCATTAATTTGATATGTCCATCAAATATCAAATGAACGGATTAGAGTTAGTGTACTATATATTAATATTGAAAATCTCAATTAATGACACTAAGAGTTTCAAAATTTATTTGATGACCTTAAAAGACTAATTAAACCTCTGCAAACATTCATATTCATTAATTATCTAGGTCACTTAATTGAAAATTTAATCTAACAATTATAGCATAAAAAATTAAAATGGACGAGTTTAAAATTAAGAAAACGATATAGTTTTATAGTTTGGAAAACCAAGGATTGGATATGAACTATGAAGGAGCCGAGCCGATCGACCCGGCGAATGGGGAATGACGTGGTCTTAATATATAATATATTAAGCCATTCCTTTCAAGTCGGCTCACGCTAATTACCTAATTAAGGCTAAAGCAAAGCTGGTGGGATTCATTTTGATATATGCATGTTTCATTTAGTGCTGCTGTGCGACGCCACACTGCAACACCAAAAAAAACAGATCAGCTCTTAAACAAACTTAATTAATTAAACGCCATACATGATACATACTATACTATACTATACTATACTAATTCCATGACTATTTAATTAACCTCTGTACGTAGTTTCATGAGTTAAATACTACTGATCATTTGTTGAGAATTTTTATATATGAGTCTATATATTTTAATTTGAAGGTTTCTGTAACATTGGTAGTTAAACAATTTTAATTAAGTAGGATAATGTACTAGCTAGCTAGCTAGTTTTCTATTGGTAAAGGAGTATGATATGATCACTCTATCGATCGGTACGTAGTTTGAAAATTCAAATGAACCTGATGAATAATTACTATTTAAAAAAAAAAAAAAGGAAGATTGAGTCCTGGCCTGTCATAGTTTATATAGGAAAGAGAGAAAATAATTTAGTCGAATTAATTTCTCAAGTTTGACTAAGGACTGCGTTTTAGAAAGTGATTTAGTCCACATTATTATTATTATTATTATCAACAATTTAAGAAAGTGGACGCATGCAGTCCATGTTTTGAAATATATATATTCAACTATTTTAATTCAAAGTCTTAATATATACAACTTGTTCATTTTTTTGCCTGAATATACCTAGCTATCATAGTTATATTAATTAACTATGAAAATCGATCGTATCAACTTGTTCATTTCTCAACTAAAAGTACATCTTTATGCATGTGTGTAGAATATACAAGTCTGAATAATTAATTACAAAACAACCAAATTTCACAATAAACATGTGGTTATATTAATTATAGTCCATTTTCTTTCAAATGTTGACTGACTGCTTACATATATTATTGGACTAAAATGTTTAGTCATACTATTAAACCAATTAAACTCATCATCATGAGTCTTAACACCTAACAATCAAAGTTTTAATACTAATTAAAAAAGAAATGAGTTCTTCATGCATGTCTGAATAGTTAATTAATACCTAACATTTTAAAATGTAAACCGACAATAATTAAGCTCACCTCCTTTATACTTTAAAAAGTTTTTGTTACTAACCGAAGTCGGATGAAAAAAAAATCTATCGTATGTCTTAATTAATTAATTTAACAATTAATTAAAAAGTCCTATATATTATATATTATAGGACACCTGAATCATACGATCGAGGATGTGCTCATTTCCTAATTCAGGCCAGATGAGGTATATCTCATCTGATAGACGAATCAGATTATATCCAGACATTTAACTTAAATTTGTACGAATTTTAATTTAATTTAAACATACTCTTATATTTCAAACAGGTTTCGGAAAATTAAAAGTTTAATTTGACTGAAAGTATTCTATTCTCTACCTATGATACCGCATGGATGGATTAGAAAAGCAGCACCCTCCTATTCTTCAATCCAAACCGTTCAAAATCAATCACACAACTTCAATTACTTTTGATTTGTATTGAAGCTGTGTGATCGATTTTGAACAGTTCGGATGGAAGAATAAGTGGGTACTCTTTTTTTTTCTTTTTTTTTTTAAGGAAAGGAGCATATTTGAATTCTCGCAGGGATATTCTCCGCTCACCTTGCTCGTCTTTTACTATACCTTTAGACATTATTTATTTAAACATTTTAAAAACTTGAGAAAATGAAATAAAATCAGATTTAAGTTAAAAACTTGACAAATAAATCCCTGTTATTCCAATGGAATAACACCATATTTATTTCCGAGAAAATGAGAGTCATTTTTTATTCTAGTGATAAAAGTAATGTTTTTATATGAGAGGTCAAATGTTTGAAAGGATCTCTATCCTCTTAAATACCGTAGAAGATTTTTCTCACTTTCCGGTTTGAAATTAACTCTCAACTACTTTAGAATTCAGACTAGCGCATGAAGCAGTATTATTGTGCTTTGAGAACACGTACCTTAGGAGAAACTTGGTTTCATATTGCTCTTCTGATGGTTTATTCAAAGCATCTATAGCTGCAATTCATTTTTCTTAATAAATGAGATTTGGGATGGCATTTAACAGAACCGAAATTTTGGAGTGGCATCTTTCTAAATTCAACATTTTAGAGTGGCATGGAACCAAATTCCCCATGAATTAATATAAGTAAATTAGAGATTGATTGATCATCCATATCTCATACATTAAAATATTTTAAATTATTCAATGGAAATTTAAATTATTTTCCATTTAATTCAAATTTAATATAACCACAAATATTATTTTTTTTACAAATATTCATTAAATGTATCGTAAAATTAAATATAATTACTAATCATATTTTTTCGAACTTAAAAGTTATAACGTTATCAGTTACTCTCTTTTTTTAATCAGAGTTCTAAATGACTAACTATCATTGTACAATAATTACATTATAATTTTTTTTTTCAAATTTTAAAAACAATAACGCAATAATTATTATTTAAAATCTTGATATTTTCAGCACAATTCACCGTCACTAAGAATTTGATGGTGTTTTGTAATTTTTTGGCGGTTTGCACACGACGTAGCGGAAGGATCCAGCCACAGTTATTTGGAGGCCATTAACAGATCGAAGTTGTCGCGTCAGAAAATTTGAATTATCCAAACACACGCCGGAGGACACACGGTGTCTGAGTCTGACTGATTCCAATTAGCGAATGAGCACAATTAACAAAAATGATTTGGAAAGGAAAGGTCCACGTCACCACGAGATTGGACTTTTGTACTATCAGGAAAAAACAATCAGTCCGTGTCCCAGAAGCATATCATCTGCGGATCTTTTAATCTGATCCGTTCGTTTCGGATCGGATGGATCAGATTAGATCTTATCCGAACTGAAAAAAAAAATATATATATTCTCAAAATTTGTATGATCTGATCCGATTCGATCCGATCCGATCCGTTCGATCCGAAACGAATGGATCAAATTAAAAGCTCCGCAGAGATACAATTTGAATACGCTTCCTCCCCCCATGTACCTAAGGTACAATTTGAATAAACTGATCCCACGCTTATTAAAACTGCTTTGTGATTTGTGCAAAGTTAAAAAAATGATTCAGATTTTCCGCTTGCGCCTTAGGTACCTGACTTGATAGGGATTCGAAAAAATTAACACGTGAACTTCGCTAGTAAAAAAAAAAAATATAAAAACAAAAAGAAAAAATCATGTTTAAACATATCATAATTTAGAGATTTTCACAAACAGTTTAATCATTAGTTTTCTGAGCCACCTCTTCTAGTCTGTTTTGCTAAAGTCGTCACACTAAAAGAGGTTGTATTGCCTAAGCCTAACAACCTCTTTTAGTGTGCACTGCGCCATTGCTTGAGCTGCACCCGCCTACCTCTGTCTCTTGTTGTTCTTTTCCTCTCCTTTAAGCTTTAACGAATTTTCTTTCCTAATTTTACTCTGAGCAGGTTTAGTAGCAACTAACGGGTTGCAGATGCTATAAATTAACAAATTTGGCTGTGATAATTAATCAATTTATGGATAAGCAAAATTTTCTACGGAAACTCGATTATATCTAATTTACAAATTCCAAAAGTAGGTAATTACATAGACATATATCCGGTTTTCAAAATCTACATATAGATATTTTCATATGGAGATTAATTATATTGAACATTTCATATTAAATGTTTAGATTTAAAAATAAAAATATTGAACCATAGTATAAATCAATATGCCCTATGCAATATAGCCTCACTCTTTTATTAATTAATAATAAATAATATTTAAAAAAATATATATCACAAAAGTTAAAGGTAAACACGAATCATATTTTTAACACAGTTTTTTTAAATAAGTCACTGTCGTAATAATTTTATGTTTTTTTTTTTTTTAAGCGGCATGCGCATGAAGTAAATCCAAACCGTCAATTAATTATTTGTAGCTTATTAGCCGAAAACGAACTTGCGTCAGAAAATTTGAATTATTGGAACATGTACTAGACTAGTCACGCCAGAAACTAGGTGTGTGTCTGACTTGTTCCGATTTGCGAATTATCACAAAAAATATTTGATAAGGTCAGATTTGATTTTTTGTACTTTAAGGGAAAAAAAACATGTGGGACTTCGCTCGTCAATCAAAACCAAAAAAAAAGAAGTTAGCGGACCATTAGACATGATCGTGTATTAATATATTATACTCTAAAATGTAGATTTGTAAATGAGAGAAATAAAAAATAGAAATTCGTTTTTCAGTTTTAAATTTAGTTTTAAAATTTTGAATTATGCATTATCCTAATAATTTTTATTCGTTTTTTTGTATCAAAGTCCTCTTAATTTCTTTATTTAAAGAATTTGTATAGAAAGGCATAATGACGATCTAGGGACAGTCTCAGAGAGAGGCTCGATGAAATAGGCATGTCTGTGAAGACGCAGACTATCCCTAGATATAGAAAGACCCTATAAAACTTTACTGTTTCCTTTAAATTTGTTTAAAGTACAATGTATATTTAATATATTTTTACTATTATATCTGTTTTGACTGCTTGAAAAAAATTATTATTTATATCCAAATTTTCTAAATGAATCTTTTTTTTTTTATATAGAAAATCTTATATTTTAAAAATTACGTTTTCTTCAGATGATATTGTTTTCCGAGACAGCTGTTCAGTAAACAACTTTAATTTGAAATAATGGAGTAAGGATAACAAATTCCTGTTGAATTAAAATGACCATACCGCACCCCCACAAAATATATTCTTTCTGATATCTTATAGTGAAAAATCAATTAGAATTCTTTTATTACTGGATATATATATAATCCAATTAATGTCACGGTGCTATTAATTATTTTTTAAGAAGTGTGTTGTTGATTATTTTAAATCATACAATTAATTTAAATGGTTTCTAATTCACTACTTTCACGTGCGATTCTAAATTAATACATTTGATCTTCTAATTTTTATTTCTGTTATTTTATCTTCTAATATGTTACAACCAGTGTTCTAAATAGCTAGCTATAGCGTATAGCTAGCTATCGGCGCTATAGCTAGCTATTTAATGCAATTGCTTATTTTTTTTAACCGTCATGCTATACCGCTATAATCACTATTTAAATCATTGGTTACAACTTTCTCAAGGAGGAAAATAAGAAAAGAAATAATCAATTAATAGGCCTGTTTTTCAACACCTTAGTCCTTTAAATAAATAAATTTAATTCATAAATTAAACTACCAAATGAGATATAAAATACGTAGAGTTAGATAGAATAAGCGATTTAATCATTATTAATTTTATTCTACAATATATTAAACATGACTTTAAATTTGAGGAAATATGTATAGGAAATGAGACATTTTGGAACCAAATTTCCTGTTGATTGGTCCATTCATCCATCAATTTTATGTCTACTCCAATATAGACGGTAATAATTAAAATATAAAAAGTATTTTGAGTTTTGAAACACACTCTCCATTTTTTAATATATTGACCATTTAAATTGGAGCAGACATAAAGTGAACAGATGGATGGATCCTATAGGCATAATTTTTCTACCACATGTGAATAGCACATGAGATTCGGTTTCAATAAAGTATCATTTCTTTTTAAAACAAATTAAGTGTCATTTTTAATGAAAAATATGAGCTAATTAACTAATATTTTGTTCCACGAAATTAACATAAAAGTCTATTTGTTTTTATTTTATATATTTTCCAACGGCTTAATTTGTTTTAAAGCCTTATCTTCTATATGTAACTGTTTGTTGGTTGTGCTTGTCTAGAAGACAAGCTTAATTAAGAGTCAAATCATAAATTAAAACTTGCGTTCATAAAATAACCCATATATATGTTTAATTATGTTATGGCATAAATATTTTATTCTGTAATTAATTATGCTTTTAAATATAAATAAAATTAATGTGACATAATGGTGTATAGTATAAGAAATTACTAATAATGCTAGCTGTTATAAATTAATCCACCTATTTAATTAATTTAGCTTACATATATACATAACCTAAAAAATAAAGACAGAGACTCTTATAAAGAGTACGTGTGACCCGGCCGACCTAGCCACCTAGCCACCTAGCCAAAAAACAAAAAAACAAAAAAAAACCTAATTAACACGCCTCTCTGTAGTACAGTAACAGTAGTAGCTTAGCTTGATTTGACAAGCCGACCACGAATCAAGATGGCCTGTAATGTAATGTAATGTAATGTATGCATAATGCATTGCATTGTATTAACTTAAAAAAAATATATCACCAGATTCACCACTCATCTCATATTCTCATCACTCATCTGCTGATGTTATTTAATTTAATTAGGCCACTACATCCTAGAATTAGAATAGAAGCAGAGTCTTCGAGGATAACCAATATATCTTGATTTTCTATGGCAACTCTATGAGCTACGCTATATAGGAGCACAATTTTTTTTTTTTTTTTTTGATAAAAATTCATTTTAATCCTAATCAAGAACATTTGCTTTATCAATACATGTTTCACCATTAATATTGTATATTGAAAAAAAATTAAGTACCCAATTTTTCATATCACCTGTGAAATTACCATATTTGGTTAAAACAAATACTAGAATCATGACAATTAAATTTGTATGATTTTGATTATGAGTTGGTAAGATACATTCTACCGTGTTAACATATAATTTAGCTTGTCATTTAAAAAATATATTATTTAGTTTGATAAACTGATAGAAGTTGTCGAAACAAAACTTTATTCAAAATAAACTAAATTTGTTCACATGATTTTACGTACAAATAATATAACTGCTCACATACTTTTCACATATAACAAGTACAAATATTGTTAGAGCAACAGAATCATATTGATATCATATGAGTTCATTTATTATAAACATAAGGCCTGTCGATTCCGTATCCTTGCATCGCATGCTCTGTCAGTCAGTTACTCAGTCTGTCTCTGTTGCCCCTATGACAGTCACACAATAAAATTTGTTCTTTTTTTACCACCACAGAAGATCCCAAAGATCATTTTGCGCACGAGGTACCCGTGAGAAAAATAATAATCTCCTCTCGATGGGCCGGCTCCAAGTCGGCACCTTTTATTTGAACTTTCGACTTGAAAGGGACAACAGCGACCAGTTGTTGTTTATTGCCTAAAAACAATGCTGCACATGCCTACCGAATGCGTATCCTCTGCATTAACTCAAAAAGGAATTTTTTGAGTTAATGAATCTCAACCGTCTGATTTTAAACGGAGCCAATCCGGCCTCTGCTTATGATATAGGGATCTTTAAAATTAGTGCAGATCTAGTCTGCACGAATCTTAAAACAGATCGGATGGTTAGAGTTTATTAACTCAAAAGATTCCCTTGTGAGTTAATGCAGAGGATACGAATTCATGCCTGCCTCCTCTCCTCTCTATCATGATCATCCCCATTATTTAATATTAGCTGTTTACTTTCATATCTCTCTCTATCAACTAGCTAGCTAGCTGTTTACTTTCATATCTCTATCAGTATCAACTATCAACTAGCTAGCTGTTTCCATGTCATGTACTGTGTACCTCTCAAATCTCAAATCTCAAATCTGTGCTTTATATATATGCGACTCATTCATCCCCTCCCTTTATTATTATCCACAATTCAGTTTCAACTTCGCTCTAGTATCTGGTCATTCATTCTCAGTTCAAGAAGAGAGAAAACAAATTAACTATGGAGATTCAAACACTACAATCAATCTTTTCTATTCTTTTCTTCTCCTTTACCTTCCTCTTCTTACTCTCTGCTCTACTCATAAAACTATTGTCTCTCTCGTGCCGCCGGTACTGCGACTGTGAAGTATGCAGAGCTTATCTGACTGGATCCTGGATGACCCAGTTCCCCAATCTAGCCGACTGGTACGCACACCTTCTCTGCAACTCCCCCACCGGTACGATCCATATTCATGTGTTGAACAATGTAGTCACGGCAAACCCAGCAAATGCTGAGCATATGCTGAAGACAAACTTCCACAATTACCCGAAAGGAAAGCGATTTTCGGCCATACTTGGGGATTTACTTGGCAATGGCATTTTCACAGCTGACGGACGGGCTTGGCATAGCCAGCGAAAGGCTGCCAGCCTGGCGCTTGGGGGAGCATCTGTTAGAAAACACGCTTTTGATGTAGTCACCAAGGAGGTCAAAACCCGACTCGTACCGCTATTGTCTTCAGTGCAAGGCTCGGTCGATTTGCAAGAGGTTTTCAGCAAGTTTGCTTTCAGTACAATATGCAAGATTTCTTTCGGGCTCGATCCTGAAGAAATGGAGCTACCGCTTCCCTTGTCTGAGTATATGGCTGCATTTGACAGTGCTTCAAGGCTCTCTGCATTGCGGGCCACCGTAGCAATTCCTTTTGTGTGGAAACTGAAGCGATTTCTCAACATCGGTTCTGAAAAGGAGCTCAAACAAGCTATCGAAATGGTCAATGAGCTCGCGACCGCAGTCATAATCACTCGCCGAAAATTGGATTCAAAAAACAACCACGACTTCCTCTCTCGTGTCATGCAATCCACTCATGGAGAGGCAATGGATGATTTATACCTTCGTGATGTGGTCGTAAGCTTCCTATTAGCGGGAAAAGATACCGTGGCATCTGGTCTAGCAGCCTTCTTTCTCCTGCTCTCGAAAAACCCATCCGTGCTATGCACCATAAGAGAAGAGATCTCCCATGTCACGAATGGGAAAACCGACTATGAAATGGGCCACGACGACATCAAGTCAATGCACTACATGCACGCGGCTCTGCACGAGAGCATGCGGCTCATCCCACCAGTGCCGTTCGACTCAAAATTTGCAGCTGGAGATGACACACTGCCTGATGGGACTGAAATAACAAAAGGCACTAGAGTTACGTGCCATTCATACGCCATGGCACGGATGAAGAGCGTCTGGGGACCCGATTGCAATGAGTTCAGGCCTGAGAGGTGGCTCAGCAAGGATGGTGTTTTCAAGCCCGAGAGCCCGTATAAGTACCCGGTGTTTCAAGCGGGGTTGCGGGTCTGCCTCGGAAGGGAGCTAGCATTGATGGAAATGAAAACCGTGATCGCATCAGTTTTACGCGAATTCAATGTAGAGGTGGTTTTGAAGAATGGGGATTTGCCTCGGTTTGCTCCTGGTTTAACAACATCTTTCAAAGGCGGTATACCAGTTAGTATCAGCCGGAGATAACATTGGGAATTTTAGGTGTTAATTTTTTTTTTCCTTCCAATGTATATATGTCGTCAATAGAGACATCAATTAATTTTGTAAAGATAAGTAGAGAATTAATTTTGGAAGAATACAAATGCAGCAAAAGATTTTCATATATATATATATATGAGTTAGGCTGGGGTGCTATGGATAGCATAGAGGCCTCTATGCTACGGCTCAATATTTGAGTTTTCAAAATCCAAACGGTCGATCCGAACCGTTCATCTTATTCTCCATATTAATATCTGCTTGGAGACCAAATTTTATATTTTTCTGAATTTTTTTACTATTTATTAAGTATTTTACAAAATTGTTGATCCAACGGTGGCTGCACAAAATAGTAAAACCGTTGGATTAGCGATTTTCAAAGTGGCTTAATAAATAATAAAAAAATTCAGAAAATTATAAAATTTGGTCTCCAAGCAGATATTAATATGGTGAATAAGATAAACGGTTCGAATCGACCGTTTGGATTTTGAAAACTGGAATATTGAGCCGTAGCACAGGAGGCCACTATGCTATCCATAGCACCCCAGCCTAACTCTATATATATATAGTTCAGCTAGTAATTAACTTACAACAGTACGTTTTAATATATTTGCTTGATATATAATTAATTGGCAGAAATCTGTATCAAATGAAAATATATATGTTGATTCACACTATTATCCATTAAATTATAAAGTCAAATTAAGGATTGAATGCATGGTTATCAGTTAAATATATAATCACATAATCATGTCTTCATGATAATAAGTTAATAACAATATAAATAATTAGTGGATTGATCTACTTATAAATTAATATATTGAATTTTGGTGCCCTCATTAAAGGGGAAAATAACCATATCGTTGGTGTCTCTCATTGAAACCAACAAAATAAGTCAGAGATGAATTTTTTTGGGATTCCAATCTACATCTCATTTTACTTGAAAAATAAGTTACCTATTATTGGGGTCCTCAAATAAATATTGGTTTGATATACTACAAGTTGCTTATTGTTTTTTTTATTTAACATTGACCAATGATTTTGAGATTGTACCGTGATCTCTAGTTATATTTTATATATGCATGCATTTGTTCTCGTGTGCATGCATGTGGGACAGAGAGCTCTATTGGATAATTAATTATTTAGTAGTCTATTTTGTGCCTAGTTGTGTATATGATAATAAGGATTAATTAATGGTAAAATGACACTTGTCGAATAGTTGCTACATCATGGTCATGGGTCGGTGGATTAATTAGAGCCTTGATTTGTCTGCCAATATAATTATATATTTAGAGCCTAGTCTAGTCTGTGATGGATTTCATTTACAAATTACAATCTTTGGTGGATCCAATTGGTCCATCCAAGTAAATAATGCTAGCAAAGAAAGAAAGCCCAAATAGGCAATAATGAAAAAAAAAAAAAAAGCTTGGACTACCAGCTAAAGCTTTAATTGCGTTCTTTCTATTGAACGGAATAATACATTTTTTTATTTTAGGAATTAAAAAAATTATCAAAACAAACAAGATATATATTTTTTCGAATCATTCCCGATTTATATCCGAATTATTTCCGAATTACAAACTTTTGAACCGCGCGAAATCGAATCCGAATTATTCAATTATCGTTATGCTCTGATCTAAATGGCTGTCACATGATATATGGGATCCTGCAAAACCTAGAAACCAAGTTATATAGAAGCTGAGCCATAGAAAAACAGAATTTATGGAAGCATTGTTCAAAAGATTCCATCCTTCTGAGTCTGTTGAAAGTAGCTTGCATCTGTTTAAAGCCGCAATATTGGTATTTTTGGAAGGAATCAAAAGGGGCTACTCATCAATTCATGGAAACCTCAAAATTTGTACCTAGGTTTGACTCTTGGAAAGGACAGATAATTCGATCAGATATTTTTTAGAGAAATTTGGATATATACCCATCACAACTTCTAAAATTAGATATTTACTCATCTAAAATTGAAAATTAGATATTTTCCCATCTAAACATGACCTATTTATTAAGAGTGATGCTTCTACGGACATAAGGACCTATTTGTAAAATGAACACTCTTTTTATTTTCAAAGTTCAAACAGTTGATCCGAACCGTTCATCTTGTTCTCCATATTAATATGTACTTGGAGACCAAATTTTACATTTTTATGAATTTTTTTACTATTTATTAAGATGGGTACAAAAAATATCAAATTCAGACCATTGAATTTTGTACCCATCTTAATAAATAGTAAACAAATTCAGAAAATTGTAAAATAAAAATATATTCATTTTACAAATATGGAGAACAAGATGAATGGTTCGGATCGACTGTTTGAACTTTGAAAATAAAAATATATTCATTTTACAAATAGGTCCTTATGTCCATAGAAGCCTTTGCCATTTATTAATATACCCATTTCCATTTTTTTTTCACTAAAAACTGTAAATCAATATTCATAAAATATTTAAAGACTATTTTGCCCTTCAAAGAATACTCAGAGATCAAACAGTTCTTTGATTGAATAGTTAGGATTTAACTTCCATTGCTCACATGCCTCTCAGGATATCAAACAATCGAAGCGCTCTTAATCCCTCCGCAAATGTCCGTTGTCTCCTCCCTCTCCGCTACCTATGAGTATCTTTTACTGCTCTCCTGTATATATGGTCAACAAGTCTATTGAAGACTGGTACCTGTCTTCGTACCAGTCGCGGCTTCTTTGGATTTGATTCGTTCAGAAAATATATGGACTTATACTCTACACATCTTCTTCTTTGTTTTTTTTTTTTTCTGAAGCTCCAACCAATAATTATTTGTTTTGGTTTGGTCAAATACTGGAGCATGGTATTTTTGCTTTTTTCATTCAAACCAAAGTATCAATATCATTTTCATAAAAAGAGACTAGGTTCACGGTGTTGGGTTTTGACGGTTCAAACCCATTGATTAAGTATGTTGGAGTTTTGACGGTTCAAACCCATTTATTTGCTTAAGGTGCGGAAAGAGTAAAACAAAATTTTTACATCTACCTTAAGCTACGGATTAAATGAATCAAGAAGATCCATTTAATCCTATTTACAGATCTACTCCATAATTGATTTTCTAAAGCTTTAAATCTATTTACCAATTAAATAGATTAATATAACAATTTATACCTTGTTTCCAAATCACAGTTGGAATGCAGATCGAGCGAGAAGAGCTACACCAGGGAAGAAATCGACTCGGAGTATCACACGTGTGATACCTCTATTGGTTATCCACCAGGACTAACCGGAGAGCGATTTATTTCTTTTGCCAGAAATATCGTAAACCGCGGAATTCTGCAAAAACACTATTCACCGAAACTGTAATTGAGAAAGAGAGAAAATAGAAACTCGAATCGATCAGACAGATCAGATATGATATATGTGAATTAGTAATTTCTCTCTTCCCTCACCTCTCCTTTTATAGCAATTTGTGGAGGTTTTGCAAATGATCAAAATGTCCTTGGCATTTAGCATAATTACAAAATTGCCATTAATTGTGGCGGTTTAGAGGTGAACAAATCAAATTAATTTTTGCATCTCATGGCCGACATTGATTTGTTTATATATATATTTTGATTATTTTGCTTTGGCCGACATGCAAATTTATAATTCAATTTCATTAATCAAATACAATTGATTGGCCGACATCAAATAAAATTCAATTTCATTAATAAAATACAATTGATTTTATTTGGCCGACATGATCAAGTGATTTCATTTATATATATATTTTGTTTTTGGATTTTAATTTTAATTTTAATCAAGGGTTTTAATTAATAATAAAATCCAAATCAAATATATATAATTGTTCTAAACAATTATATTTCTCACGGTTCGGTTTCAGTTGTCGTTCGGTAACTTTTATACAACGTAACGTGTACGTTTATAAATTAACCGTTGTTTCTGCTTGTCATCTTATATGACATTTATAATTTAATTATAACATGTATAATTAATTATAACCATCTTATTTATTAATCATAATCAATTTTATAATTAATCAACAAGATCCTCCGAGTAGCTCCTATATGGTGTGACCCAATAGGATCTGTGTTATGTTGGTAAATAGAGTTAAAATTGTTTTAACTTCTATAATCATGAGCGGCATCTGGCAGTATACATCATGACCATCCAATTACACAGATGATGCTGTACTATACAATATCACGATCCAGTAAACAATTTACTTGTGTCAGTTCTTTTGTCACATAGCTATCAGATCAGTTTCAAGATAGATGTGTGTCATCCTTGTTAACTGAATCTTTTCTTGATCTTGAGTAGATTATCAAATATAATTACTCTTGTAATTATACCGCATGCAGATAATCTAACTCTACCAAGGGGCCAGTGATGCTATAGCTCGTACAAAATACGAGGGACAATAGTACTTTTGGTAAACCATCACTTCCTTAGCTAAGCTATACATATGGAAGTGCTACCATTATGACTGCTTTTTACGGACATCGTTAGATAACACTCACACATACACATCTCTTAGCTGGAATGATGAATACCTCATACTGTAGAACTTTACACTGAATGAAAAACATTAATGACACGAACACAATTCTATTTAATGTTTCATTCGAGGTCTGTCAAATATCATGTTCCTAGAACATGTATCTATGTGATTAAAATGACATCTCGTGTCAATGGTTTGTAAAACTTAACCATATTTTAATCCACATACTAACCTAGTAACGGTTAATTAGTGTTCCTGCTAATTACCTCGGTTAGTGACTTCTTAAGAATATATATCATCTTAATTATGGAGTTTCACAATTTCAGTCATGAACTCGAAATGATTCATAATCCAATAATATTCAAGGCAACAAAATGATATATAATTAAACATTCAATTCATGAACAAAGGTTTATGATAATTTATCGTATTATTGACTTCTAGATTATTACACTAACACACGGTACTGACAAGCACATTATTAAAACTATTTACAAACAGGTCCTTATAACATTCATTTTATTAGGTTCTAATGTAACAAGCCTTGTATTCTCTATCAAAATGGCTCCATTAACCATTCTAATGACATTATCAGATGACAGATGAAACTGAGAAAACAACAGGAAGTAGAACATGCAATCAGACCTTAGTATTAGTTAATGACAAGCGCGGAGGGGTTAAGAGCGCTTTGATTGTTTGATATCCTGAGAGGCATGTGAGCATTGGAGGTTAAATCCTAACCATTCAATCAAAGAACGGTTTAATCTTTGAGTATTCTTTGAAGGGCAAAATAGTCTCTTAAATATTTTATTGATATTGATATACATTTTTTAGTGACAAAAAATGGAAATGGGTATATTAATAAATAGGTCTTGTTTAGATGGAAAAATATCTAATTTTTAATTTTGGATGGGTAAATATCTAATTAAAGAAGTTGTGATGGGTATATATCCAAATTTCTCTATTTTTTATTCATAGAAATTATTAAATAATAACATAGAAAAGAAAAAGTACTCTCATTGTTAGACCTATAAAGAAATCAGAACTATTTTTTTCCGGTTCAAATTTTGGACTGAAAAAAAAATGGAGAGTGCTATACTAAGGGCTATTATTTTAATTTTGAGAACTGAATTTTTTTTTTGTTTCTAAATATCCAATTTATTCATGCTCTTTAAATGAATCAGTTGATTAACGGATCCACTTCCTCTCTCTCATCCAATTAATAATAGAACTAATTAATTAAAGAAAAGTTCCTTCCATTAAAAAAAATGAAATCCTTCTTTTCATAAATTATATATCCCAAAAATATTGTTTCTCATAAATTTATAGTTATGTTTCAGAAATAATTTTGTAATTGACGAATAATTCTAGGTAATTTTAAATTAGTTGAGAAATAACAGCTTGACACAAATAACATAAATTTATACTTATTTATTTATTTATTTTCCTTTTTGATGAAAATGCCGAGTATAATATACATAAATTATCTCTAAGTATCAACTAAGTTGCTGACTAATAATACTTTTCTTTACGTGGAAAAGGTCCTTTCAACTTCTCTTTTATTAATATCGGTTTCCAAAAAACATTGATATTGTCACATGAATTTACCAAAACATTGATATTTTCAGTGGATTAGCTTTACACAATAACAAACACTTCCTTGATTTTCGTATTCTAATTAGAGCCGCTTCCGTGCTTTTAGGAGAAGTCAGAATTCCGAATCGACACAAGAACCTTCATATTTGACTTTCAAGCACTTATATATATATATAGAGATGGGCTATGGTGCATTGTAATGCAAGAACCCCTTATGCATTGCACTATAATCACGGATTTAAAGTTCAAACGACCGATCCGAACCGTTAGATGTTTAATCCATATTGAAATGTGCTTGGAGACCAAATTTTATATTTTTTGGAATTTTTTTACTATTTATTAAGCATTTTTGAAAATTGCTGTTTTGCTGTGAACAGTAAAAAACAATAAAATTTTCTGGACCATCAGATCAGCGACTTTAAAAATTGCTTAATAAATAGTAAAAAAATTCCAAAAAATGTAAAATTTGGTCCCCAAGCACATATTAATATGAAGAACAAGATGAACGGTTCGGATTGGTCGTTTGGACTTTAAATCCATGATTTATAGTGCAATGCACAAAAGGGTTCATGCATTGCAATGCACCATAGTCCATCTCTCTCTCTCTCTCTCTCTCTATATATATAGAGACTGACTAATATGCATTCGGTAGCACTTCGGCCGAAGTGCTACCGGTCCAAATTTGATTTTTCAAAATCCAAACGGTCAATCTGAACCGTTCATCTTGTTCTCCATATTAATATGTGCTTGGAGACCAAATTTTATATTTTTTGGAATTTTTTTACTATTTATTAAGTATTTTACAAAATTGTTGATCCAACGGTAGCTTAACAAAACAGTAAAATCAGCAGCTACCGTTGGATCAACAATTTTGTAAAATACTTAATAAATAGTAAAAAAAATTCCAAAAAATATAAAATTTGGTCTCCAAGCACATATTAATATGGAGAACAAGATGAACGGTTCAGATCGACCGTTTGGATTTTGAAAAATTAAATTTGGACCGGTAGCACTTCGGCCGAAGTGCTACCGAATGCATATTAGTCGGTCTCTATATATATATATATATACACACACACACATAGGCAAAGGCTTCTGTGGACAAAAGGACCTATTTGTAAAATGAACATATTTTTATTTTCAAAGTTCAAACAGTCGATCCGAACCGTTCATCTTGTTCTCCATATTAATATGTGCTTGGAGACCAAATTTTACATTTTTCTGAATTTGTTTACTATTTATTAAGATGGGTACAAAATTCAATGGTCTAAATTTTATATTTTTTGTACCCATCTTAATAAATAGTAAAAAAATTCAGAAAAATGTAAAATTTGGTCTCCAAGTACATATTAATATGGAGAACAAGATAAACGGTTCGGATCGACTGTTTGAACTTTGAAAATAAAAATATGTTCATTTTACAAATAGGTCCTTATGTCCATAGAAGCATCACTCCACACACACACACACATATATATATATATATATTAACTTGGGGAGTTCGTAATTGTCGATCAGAAAATAGTTTTAGCCTGGTCAAAATACGTATTTCCCAAGAGTTGGGTAATATAATTTATATGGGACGTGAATCACGTGATATGAGTACTCGCACTCTCATCCTCCATTATCCTCTCAATTTTATTTGTTCAATCTCATCCACATTTCTCATGATCTATAAGGAATTTTGCGAATCTAAAACCATGAACGTCTTCTACGCAATTTTATCTTTCAAATGAGATCCACGATGACATACTTTCGAGCTCGTCATCGCACAAGTATTTATACTTCGTCATTGAAGTATTTATACCTAATATTTTTCACATATGACACTGTTGACATTTAAAAATATTAATATCAAGTATTACAAGTATTTATACCTATGTATCGAAGTATTTATACCTATGTGGTCAACTATTTTTGTTAGAGAAAGGTTGACGCAGGGACGATTAGGGAAATGTGATGCGGAGATGCGAGGTCCACGATTAGAGATAAAATACTTACAAGTATAGGTATAAATACTTGCATGATGAGGTATAAATACTTGCACAATGAGGTATAAATACTTGTGTGACGATGAATCCGAAAGTACGTCATTATGGATCTCATTTGAAAGATAAAATTGTGTAGAATACGTTCATGGTTTTAGATTCGCAAAATTCCTCATAGAACGTGAGAAATGCGGAAAATATTGAAAAAAAAATCACTTCTAAAAACGTGTATGATTCTTCTCCCATGTAGTTTGAGTGGTCCCTCTATATAGTTATATCAGGTTAGACATGCAAGTATTAATATCTTAATTTGCAAATATTAATTTATTATCTTCTAATTATTTATACCCATGAATTTAATTAAACTTGGAAGATCATAGTGTTGTGAATAAATTTAATTAAACTAATTAGTTAAGTTAGTTTATGGGAAGTTAAAATATGTTTAAGAGATGGGGGTACAATGCGGGTACTGGAGTGTGGGGATTGAAATAATTATTCAATTTATATATCGTTGGTCTTCTTGTGCTTTACTGTTATTTTCAAAGTTCAAAATAAACAATCTGAATTGCTCAACCGTGATATTCTATCTATTAGAAAAATAGTAAAAAAGAATGAAAAAAAAATGAAAAATTATTGGTCTGAAACATACCATATTCATTCGTTTAACTGCGATTATAAATTTATGAGAATGTCATATACTAACGTGATAATTGCAATTTTAGTTACATAAATGTGAACAGTTATAAATTTATCAATCTTACTAAAAGGACACTTCACCATTTCCAATTGCTTTCGAGTGTCAATTTCAAGGATGTAAACAAAATTAGTCAAGTACTCACGTTGCAGTGGAGATTAAAAATTTGTTTTAATCAGTTATTTCAACTCCCCATAGATCAGTTCGTTTCACAAATTAATAGTATTACATTATTATTATTTTTCATTATATGAAAATTAATATGTTATCACTTCTTTTTTGGAAATTATCTTTTTTTTTTAGTTTTGTAGGTCTGAAACTTTTATTCATTTTCAATAAAATAAAAAAAGTGAAATGGCATGCAGTGAATAAAGTTACTGAATAAAGTTCTAATACAATTATTCTGATACATCTACGGTTCACATATATGACAAAGAGAGAATAAATTTCAAAACTTTGCATTAAAAAATGTGAAATTTATCTGAAAAATCTTACTATATCAGGGCAAAGAAGCCAATTATTCTGATACATATACAGTTCACATATATGACAAAGTTCTAATACAATTATTCTAATACATCTACAGTTCTAATACAATTATTCTGATACATCTACAGTTCACATATATGATACAGTTCTAATACAATTATTCTGATACATCTACAGTTCACATATTTGACTGTTTGAACCTTGAAAACAAAAATAAGGATATGGGGTATGTGGGAGCACAAAAACAATAGTGCATCTAACCATGTTCTAATTAGATATACACTTACGTATACAAGTAAATTGAACCATTTTCTCTCAGAAATTAGCCTATTAAAAAGGTGAAAAGTCAATTAATTGTAAAATTAGAATTTTATAAATATAAGATGAGTTCTAACTGAAAAGGCAATAAATTAGATGAATTTGTAAGTTTTTAAAATTTACATATTTTCAAAAGGAAAATGTATAATTTTAAAGATTTAAAAGGGTATACATGAAATTCATTTCTGAAGGGATTTTGGGCTCCACGCCTCCATCGAATCAGCAACTCAACGCTTCCACTCTTGACACAGATGGAGCATACTGGTGGCCATGGGGACCTCCCTGACAGATCCCCACTCTATCGGCTCTCCCCAACGCTCTTCTCATCACCATACTCTAGAAGATGTAAGTAATAACAAAATATTTCTCATTTAACATATAAGACATTTGGTGATATGCTTCACATCACAACAATAAAAATACCGACAGTTGCTTAAAATATACATTTTCTTAACGAATTAACAAATTTAATTATTTGGAAAGGGAAGTTGTTGCATTTTGGACTTGCATCTATGAAATTAGGCCAACTGATATCAACAAAGGCTTAAAAATTTAAAAAGCCCCAACGAGAAGGAAATGCTCTGTCCAGTTTCAGTAATTTGGGTATTTATTGGAATGCTACCAAATGAAGGAAAATAGCAGAATTTGGTCAAAATAAATAGAAAAGATTGAGATATCTAACTTTCTTCTTTATGGCTGGAGCTTTCACATCTTTCTTTCAGGCCTGAGAAGTTGAAAAGGCTTATGAGACACAATGCATTGCAAAACAAAACAAAAAACAAATCGAGATCTCAGACGGATGAAGTAAGGAACATAATGCAACTAAAATGAACAAGAAAAATGAGCGAGACTTAGATCAGGAAAGAGATACTATGTCGTACCATGGTGGCGCTAGATAGAGGGTTAGGGTCTTCGACTGGAGAGTTAGAGGTGGCGCAAACCCTAGGCACCTGTCTCTGTCAGTCAGGAGAGAGATAGAGAGAAGGAGTGCTGATCAGCTTCACTGTTTCCTCATTCCTCATCTCTCCGTCTCTCTCTCTTTCTATCTCTGACATGCCTAGAGTTTGTGTTTCTTCTCTAGGCAAGAAAGGAAAAAACAAACGGAGAAATGGGGGGGGGGGGGGGGGGGGGGTGGAAGGAAAAACCAAAAAAGGCTGAGCACAAAAAAGTAAGAAAACGCGTGGAAAAAGAAGACTTAAATATTGCACGATTTACGTGTCTTTACATGTAGCGATTTGATGTATAACTAATTTTAAACCTAAACATGAACGGATACATAAATTATATACATAATATCTCATATTCAACATGATGGTTTACAATGGTTGGATTTGCTGGATGGAAGGCTGAGATTCTCTCTGGACAGATACACCATTCAGTCGACTTTATACCAACGTGCTATTATAGGAGTTCTGATAAGGATCCCCTTCATGTATTTTTGGTAGCTTAACAATTTAATCCCTAATCCCAATACAATTCGGCCACAAGCGCATGACCTTATTGCTTAGTAATTTGGGTATCGAACCACAGAGAGGTATTGTAAGTACTAGTTTACCGGTTTTCAATAATCTAGACAAGCAAATATTGAGTGATTTTTTTATAAACCTAATTATAAAAATACTGGATGAATTAACTAAATACAGGATGAATGATAAACTAATGCAGACTAAATTCCAGAACCTCAGCCTGAATTCTAAACAGAATGCAGGATGAATTATCTGAATGCAACTTAAATTAACAAAATGCAAATTGAATTCCAGAAACAGAAAATGATGAGAAAAATCAGACGGAATGAATATCTAGAATTATGGTTTCACTATGATACTTTTAATTATGTATTTCTAATTGTTTTTCTAATATTTGGGTTGCAATTGTTGAGGGGGTGTTATCCTAAGGTAAATGTTTATCCACTTTTGTGGCTTCGCACCGTATCTAGATTAAATAGGTCTCCTACGTTCGTGGCTTACCAGTTTTAATCTAAACCCATTAAGCTATTTGATAACCCGTGTTTTTCCCCAAAAGCCTTTTGGACTACTTTCGTAGCTCCGAGTACTTAGGTTTGTTTATGTTGTTCTAGTAATTCAATTTCTCCTTTCGGTCCATCACCAAATTTACCTAATATTGTTTGCATAACTATCGCTATTTTAAAAATTACTTCTAATATAAATTTCTCCTTTCGGTCTCAATTAATTATTAGCGGATTCCTTAATAAAATAAGAAATAACTAAACAAACCATTTAAGCATTCATAAACAAATCAACATCACAACCACAAATAAAATTCAAACAACTAAATTAACATAACAAAAGTATCAAGTTACTCCCATATCCTTAGATAAAATGTTTAACCAAGCATACTTTCAACACAAGTACAAGTCATATTTAATTCCATTAAAATCAGAAAAATAAAAGAAGAAGGGAATAATAATGACTCCCTTAAATTAGACACGGCTTTATGCTTCCTTCGATTTGCTTCTAGCCGAACTCTTCAATCTTTGATTGCCTTTGGTCGACTTCTCCAAAATATTCCAAATGTCAAAAATAATGAAAATGCTAAAAACCAAGATAGTCCCTCTAATTTGGCAGAGCCGAATATATATTCTACTCTCATCCAATGAAAACTTTGATAAGAAAATCAATTGCGCCATATACCCAGCAATTCAATTGCCTTAATTTGCCATAAATGCGCTATAATTAAATCAATCTCTAATTAATAGCCCCTGCCAAATATCGGCCACCAATAAAAAATGTCTTAATTGAATTAATTGGTAAGAATTGGTGCGGCAGCCAAATATGAAATGCATCAGTTGGTAGCGAAATCATAGATCCATTTATTTCTTCATTTGGCTTGATAGTCTTGATCTTCTGTGCACATGCAGATCGCGCGGTTTCGTGCTCCAATTTTGCAATAATTAACAACTTGCGCAGTATCTTGTGTCTCGACTAACATTAATTAAAAGTGAACGAAATGATAAATAAAATACAATAAATCATGATAATTAGGACCAATTTTGAGCTTAATCATATGTCAAATAATGCGTCAAGTTATGGTTCATCACCCCTTTCTTTAAATTGATTATATAGAAACAAAAACAAAGACAAATTAAATTAAATTCGAAATCTGCCAACGCCAATCAACCTTGAACAAAAGTACGAAATCATAATTTTTTTACAACTCATCAAGTTCACAATTTCCATCCATACAAAATATGACACTGATGAGTTTCAAGTTTCAACTAAAGTTCACAATGTAGTTATCCCGTATCGGTATTGTATACTTGATACAATGTGGATAATATATAATGCCGCAAGGAAATTAATTAAAATACTCTGACCCATTTTTGGAAGTTGCTTCCATGCATGGGTAAACTACATTTAAAAAAAAAAAATGAAAGATAAACTATAATAAATTTTGTGGAATATGATAAAAAAACTAAAATATATATTTGAAATATTTGCCCCATAAAAGTAAGTTTAAACATGACACTTATTCGATTCATGATCTAAATATCTTGAAGTTCTTTATTAAATAATGGATATTACATGGTTCCAAAGGCTTACATCCAGTTTGTCTCTATTTATGTAAGATACTTATTATTAATTAATAATCATTTTTAGCTCGAGGCTAATTAAGCTGATCTAGTAACCATGACAATCTCTGGGTTGCCACGGCTCCCAAATTGGGCAACCTTACAATCAGTGGAGTATATACCAGAAGACACGAATCTCGGTGCGCCACCCATCACCGGCATCTTCTTCGTGACATCCATCTTATTAACATAGTCTGGTCGGTATGTCTGGCCCAGCACACCATCAACAGTGTCAGCGAGTGAGTGAAACTTGAACGATAGGTCGAGGTGGGCCAAGCTGTCGTCGGGTCCCACCCCATAGTTGTGTATCCTCGACTCTTCTTCCGTGATAGGAACCGCATTGGCCATGATGGTGAAAACTCCATCTAGTTCTAGTATGACTCCATTGGTACTGGCGGTTCGCATGACTGACAAACCAGGCACTGAGCTGGACACCCACCTGGTGTTCACCTCTGCAGGAATGTAAACAGGCTCGTCGTCAAAGGTAATTCTGAGGCGGTCAGACTCGTCGCTCCATGTCACTGTCTTCTCTACACCAATGTAAAGGCGGTGATTGACTCCGAATAGTATGCCGAGGGCCTGGACCCAGGTGAAGTCACGGTTGAGGCCAGGATTGTGTTTCCCGATGAAGTGTGCGTTGATGTGTAGGTTGGGCTCAGAAAGGATACAGTAATCACCGTCCTTGTGCCCATGGAAGTAGAAGATGTTTCCGTCGCCTCCAGTGAAGCGCGGGTCACCACATACGGTACCCGGAAACAGGTCACAGACTGCATATATGCATCGATTAGTTTCACAACAGGATGAAGATTGCATTGATATAAGGCTAGCTACTTACAGCATAAGGTTCTGCAGTCTGGGCAGGACGCAATGCACTTGTCGCGACACTTGCTAGGACAGGTCGCTACGCATGTCGAGAAATTGCCTTTGTTGTCTTGACATGAGAAGGTGGTACGTTTGCCATGAGGATGTAGTATTATAGTCCTATTCCTTCCCTGCACCTCCGAGAACGTGGCAGCCGCAAGAAAGAGGAGAAAGATGAGCGTCCATGAAACTGTAGCCATGGAGGAAAGTGTTAGATATATATGTCGATATATAATTAAATTAAACAAATTTGTTTGTTTGTTTGTTTGTTTTGAGAATGAACATTATTCAGTTCGTTGGTTCATATATAGAACAAATGCTCAGGTTGAGTGAGATTGAGATAGCCACAAGTACCCATGATGGCACATGCAATCATGCATCACTTGAAGGTTTTCTGTCACTTTGTGTAACATTTAAGATTAACAGTTGATTATGCTTTGGGAATTTTCGAATTCTCCACAGCCAGATCGATCAGTGTGGATGTGGTGAAAGCTTGATGTTATTATTGTAACTATACCACTTTTGAGCAGGACGGTATCTTTATTTTGAGAAATTAAAGGAATTAATGAACCCTAAAAAATAAACACAATCAATACTTATGAGAAATACAACATTCTATTTTCGCCAATCCTTAAGTTGAAACTTATTTTATATGCTGAATTAAGTTGCAAATTACAATTCTGGTCACCTTGCAAATCTAGCATACAAAAGCGATGAATCTACCTACAAATAATAAAACTTTTATTCGGAAATAATATTTTTTGTGGTCTAATTCTCGAATAGTTATTTTTTATCTCCGCAAATAAAATAAATGCTTGTAGTGCTCATTTTTTCTGGAGCATTACAAAAAAATAGAAATAACCTATCGTATTGAAATTTTTATATTTCATCTTTATTCAAATTTTTTTAGTAATTCATCAAAATAACAGGACCATTAATCCGTTATAGTCTACAGTGTCTCCTTTCCAAAATGGACGCTGTAGTTACACCTTCGAAGAGGAAATGGGTGGGTAAAAATTACATTTCTGGTTGTGCTCTGACCTCTGGGTGGGTAAATTTTTAAAAGAATTGATCACAGGTTATCATAAGTTACAATAATAAAGAGTTGAAATATCCAAATCTTGGTTCACGTGAAGGTAAGGGACTTGAGATGCATTTTGTAAATTAGAAACGGTGCAGAAACAAAAATATATGTTGGAGACCTAGTAAAATCTGTCTTATTTTAATGAATATTAAATTTCGACACCATGAGTAATTTTCTGTTTATGCTACAGAAAAAGAATTTGGTGAATCTCGTTTTTTTTTCAGATAAAGTAATTTTTTATTTACAACATCAGAAGTTATCCGCCTCTTTTTGCAATAAATTTATCAACAATGTCTTTTTTTCGGAAATTTAAAAATATAACAAATGTCCATAACATAACATAACAAATCAATATATTCATTTTAAAAGTCCAATCTTAACCGCTCAACATGCCTATAAAATGTACTTTTGAGATCAAATTTGTCAAATTTTACATTTTTTAGAACTTGTTTATTCTTTTTAGATGGGTAGAAAATCACTTGATCTAAAAATAGTGATTTTCTACCTTTCTAAAAAATATAAAAATTGGCTACTAAGTATTTATTCATACGAAGATCATATTGAATGATTCGAATCGGTTGACTGGTCTTTGAAAATAGATATATGGATCCATAATACTAACTGATATGCACTACAGTAGCCTTACTCCTTTCAACACTATATCCTTTCTTTCACTATGGATGTTTGAAGGTCTGTGTTACCATTCCACTGGAGAATAATTGTCTCTCTGTGTACCGGTTTTACAATTTCAGCTTTCAGCCCAAAACTGAGCTTTTGTTTCCTACACCGACTCATTTTCACAGTTCGCAGAAATGTATGCTGCACAACGGAGGGGCATAAAGAGGGGGTTACGATAAAATATCATTCCAACAGGGAATTGATAAATTCTGAAAAGGAAACTTACACTTGGGCTGTCAAAGCCTCCATCACAAGCATCACACAAATCCAATGCCAATATTCTCAATTGCAGTAGCTTTAAGACAACAACAAAAATTAAGATAGAGAGAGAGTGACATGGAAAGATTCCTTGGCAGGGGCTGCCAAGGTTTTAAAAGAAAAGAAAAGAAAAAGAGTAACATGGAAAGGCAAGTCTGTACCTCTGAAGCAGCATCGGTAATAAAAGTCTTTGGTATACCACCTCCCTGCAATTTAGGTTCCGAGGAAAAGCAGTTATCAAACAATTACAATGAGCATGTACAGATAATATATGTAAATGAAATAATGGAAAAGATCAGGGGAGATTTTCTAACATAGTTATATGATAAATATTGAAAGAGTTATTCACCATTATACTATAAATTATGAGAGAATTTTGCAATTAATTTTGACTATAAAAAGTTACTTTCATATCCATGTCATTTATTTTTAGGAACCTTCAATAACATAGCATGGCCATATGATTAAATGAATATGAGCTGTGAGCTTAACCTCTGAAGCATTCAAAATCACTTCTAACAACCAATTTAAACCATTCAACTTGAGAAGCCATGTGTCCATATTTTGAGTTATTTTCAAGTTCGTTTTGAGTTATTATAATGTACCAAACATTCGAAAAATAAAGTGTTTGAATTGATTTTGGAACGTGAACACATGGCTCGTCAAGTAAAACAAGTCATCAAGATCAATGGCTTGAAATCATCATTTGAAGTCGATCCATTATTAGGAGGTTAATCTCACAATACTCTTGGCAAGCTTACTCGCTTTACTCTATCCAGGCATATGGCATCAGTTAGGTGTTTCTCAACTTGGAAGTTGGAAGTCAACTTCAATATACTTGTGATAGCAAGCATGAAAGTAAATTAATAGATAGGCATTATATATTAATTTGGTAATGGTGTTTGATAGTTTCTTCTGGAATGCATATCCTTCCCCTCTATTCTGAAATAAAATGGAGATACCAATAACCCCCATATGAAACATGCAATAAACCCAGATATAGTTATGCAAACTCACATTATGGCGAAGGAGAAGATCTTCTAAACCTTTGCAACTTAAAAGAGAGGAGACCCCATTTTTCGATAAGATTCCACATTCCTAAACATTTAAAAAATACAAATACAAATAGTATATTAAATACCAGTGACTTTGATGAATTTAGAATGTCACAACAATAAGATAAACTATTTTGACTTCCTTTATATATTTGGCTTCTCACTATTTGATAAATGGGAAAAGATCTAAGTCGCACGGGAGTGATTGCCTAAGGCTCGCCCGGGAAATTGCATGGAAAATTGAGAATTCGCATGCACTGATTTTAATGCGCCGGAAAGCGTGAACCCTCTACAAATTAAAATTTGTACATGGTTTACCCTTTCCGGCGCATTAAATACTCGTATAGGGTTAACCTTTTCCGATGCATAAGAAGAAGAAGGATAAAAAAGTACATTGGAGATCTTTAGCGATTTCTCTGGGTCAAGATAAGTGTGAACTTTATACAATTTCTTTTATGCATCTGACCCTTTCCAGCACATCAAAATTCGTGTGCCGGAATTCACAATTTCTGTGCTAGTGCCAGGCAAGCATTAGGCAATCGCTACTCGGACGATAGTCAGCACTCCTCTTGAAAAAAAACTTGATGCTGGTTGCGACCTTAGAGAATGACTCTCTTAAACAAAGTTGTCCATTTTTAGCTTTTTCATTTTGCTTGCTTTGTGTCTAATTGCACATTTGAGATAAAATGAACTAGCTTGTTGATCACCACTGCAATATAAAATTCAAGGATAATTGGTGCACAATGAGATTGAATACTAAATAATTAAGATAAAACTTCAATTGCACGATTTTTGACCAAATTGCAAAGTACCAGTGATTGTGTAACAAACATTTCCTGGGTCATCTTTTTCCTTTTTTTAAAAACCTTCGCAGCTTGCGAAGTCGTGAGGGGGAATCAAACTCTCGATCTTTGGGTAACCAACAGGCCTAAGACTTTTTCCTAACCAACTATGCTACCTCCCCTTTCTCCTGGGTCATCTTATCTACTCTTTTTGTTTTTTAATCATTCATTTACGGTTTAGAGTTTAGAAATAGAGAGATGGGCAAGGAATGAGGGTAATGAAGACCTCTAAATGTAAAACTGTTAGTCCAGGCCAACCAGCTGAAATGATATCTTGTGAATCTGCAAAAATAATGCAAAGTTGAAATGTCAATCCCCAAATTATGAAAAAATGATTCTATACCTCTCAGTTGTTTACCTTAACTTGTGCATAAATATTATAGTGCCAGAGCTATATAACCAAATGAGTAAAAGTGCAATTCTTAGTAACTGGTTTTATAAGTTTATGAAAACAATAACACTCAACATGAGTCGAGAAGCTGGCACCCAGACAAAGAGAGCTCAGTCAAGCTACGGAAAGTGCTCGTCAGGAGAGAAAGATGGTCATTTGTCATCCACTTGCACACCCACTCCAATCTCAATGCGGTCAACATCAAATTTTGAGGGACCTCAAAGCAATGAATGGTCAGATCTCCCAGACAGCATCGCAGCTCCAACCCTTGTAGATGCTTGAGTGATGCTAGTAAGTTTTTTATTACGTCATCTGATGTAACCTAATGAAACAAATTGAAAATTATCAACAAATTATTACAGTGCCCCTATTTCAGTTTATAGAAAGCCCCTGGATCAACAACAAACTGAAAAAAAAAGAGCACAAATCTTTTGGTCTGATAGAGAACTTGGGACATACATATCTGATATAATTTATTAACTGATCTAGCAGTTTATTAGAGGACTCCACAAAAGGAGAGCATTTTAATATAATACAATTCTGGTACCCAATGCACTGGGTACCAGCACATACTGTTCAGAAGTTCACTATATAATTCAAAATCTTGAGTTAACCATTCGGTCTGGTATTTTCAAATATACGAGCAGGAGTCTAATTCTCAGGTGTATTGCTTAAGCTAAAAAATTAACCTGGAACCGGAGAACCAAGGACTCTATTAAAGGGCACAAAATCGGGAGACAATGCAAAAATTGAAGGCCTGGAGATGCACCAAGACCCAATGTAAGCTCTCTCACTGTACTAAACACCAGCATTTCTTCAATTAATACAGAGAAGAGAGAGAATCCCCATCCAAAGGCCACCTCTTCTAAATGGGTACAATTGTCAATTAGTTCACACAATAGAGGAGAGAATGAAGAGTTGGTGGTGAGCTCTTGATGGAGGTTAGTGCAACCGGTTGCTTTAAGGCACCTCAAATTGTGGTTTCTTCTTATAAGAGGCCTCAGTCCCACCATGGACACCTAAAATATACCTCAAAAATATGCTAGTGAGAACTTTTTCCTATTTGGGCCTACTTGTCAGTTGTCCACTGTAAGTAAAAGAGAGATTAACTTGAATTATGCATGATCAAAGCTCAATTGAGGTAACTAGTTTTGTGTAAATCAACTTATCTTTTATTAATGGCCTCTTGGGTTTATATAGAGATTACATCTTACAATCAAGTCCCTTGACTTTCTCTATATTCCTATTTTACCGATAGGTCCCTAAACTAGATACAAAATACCAACAAGGTATAACTTTCAAATTATATTGGAATCTGAACTAAATTGGGTTAGATCGAACAATTGAGGGTAACTGGATGTAACTGGGTCAACAGAAGAAATAATGAAGCTAGACTAGCTAGGTAAATTGCAATTATTGTCAATTGACTATGTATTAAGGGTAATTTGACGTTCAAGTGAGGTGTTATTTAGAATTGTGGATAAAGAATTAACCAGGATTAATAACTTAAAAGAGTTAATGAAGCTTAATCTAGACAAAATTAGTAAAAGAAAATTACCTTGGTGTCAGAAACATCAAGTCTCTCCAAAGATGAGACAGTGAAGTTAGAAATAGCCTCATCTGTCAGAGAAGTACCTCTCAAGCTCACTTCTTTTATCATAGTCATGTGGCTCAAAAGATGTGACATAGCAAACTCATCAACACCTGGGAATATTTCTTACACTTAGTAAGAAGATTTTCTAATTAGGATCACAGTGCATTTACATCAAATACCTACATTATAATTTGCCCTTATCACAAGAAGTCCACCTTTCATAATCCTAGATTTTACAAAACTAAAGTAAAGTGGAGTCATGTTGATAAGGTATAAAGGTGAACATTTTCAGATGAGAATATGAAACACTAAACAACAATCTAGGCATCTCTTGTTTGACAATCTCTGGTTTTAACAGATCAGTGTTTATTACAGGCTCAAGCAAAATTTTCAAAAATAGTTCAATATTATCTGTAATTTACACAAAACACCAACAAACAAGGACACATGAAAAAGTGTTCAAGTTTCCAAATGTGTTTTTGTTCAGAGATATCCAAAAAAAAAAAAAAAAAACTTTAAAAAAACTTTAACTTGTGATATTAAGTGACACACAATCTTACCTTTACAGCCATCCAAATGGAGACGCTGCAACCTGGACGCGATAGTTGGACAACCTATTGGGTTCTGACAGTCATCAGAACAAAGGACTTTGACCGATTCCTTGCCAAAGGATGTGTAACAGAGAAGCAATGAATGGATTGACAAACATTTTCTGAGAAAAGCTGCAATAGCCAGGTCTGATAAGCCACTGCAACTTGTTATGTTTAAGTATGATAGCATCTCAGTCAGGTTTGAGAGTTCTGAGAAGTGTCTGTCTGCAATAGCAAAAAGTCGTAAAATAACCACAATTATTAAAATAAAGATGTAAGATTAGAGTTCCTTTTTACAGGTGACTCTGTAGACACCATGTGTGTAACGAAGGATTTCTTGCATGAATAGTTAGTACCATACCTTTCATGACCTGTACTACTGGCTCGCTGCTAAGCCTTTAGTCATGATAAAGGTTATGTGTTTAAGAGAAGGAATCAATGTCCCAAACCTTATCCGCAAAATAAAATAAAAGAGTAAATCATAAGAGAAGCACACCATTTAGGTCATTATGACCTTCCAACGTCAATTTTGACAGCCATGCAACACATCGGTTATCCACCACATCAGCTGCTATTACAAGTACATTTTCTCTACCATGACCAGACCATAGGAAATCTCCAGCATCAAAACCACGGGAAAAATCAACTTCATGTAAAGTAGGACAAGAATTTATCAGAAAATTCAAATCTTGAACCCTAAACTGAGAGCAATGGGAGGCTCTCAAGATTGCCAATGAAGGAAATGCACGACTTAAAAATGAGATGGTGCAATGTGCATCCAGCTGATGACACCCTGAGATATCTATTTCAAGCATATTTGGAAACGAGACAAATTTGTTATCTAGGCTTTTGAAAGAATGGCGCATGAAGGAAGAGGAAGAGTTCAAAATCTGTTTGATTAATGAGAGACTTGTGTTGGGTTTAAGCAGTGAGATGAGTAACAGGTTCTCTGACATCTGCGGACAGCCCGACAGCAATAACTTCTGAAAAAACAAAATGAGCATCAGACAATTACATTCACGTAAAGACAATGGCGAAACAAGGACTGATCATTGCTAGTTGCAGCAAGTTCAAGTAAGCACCAGCTGTTAGTGGAGTATATTCGGAACTCTCTTGTACCGAGTATAGTTTACCCCTGAAGTTACCTCTTGGAATTGGTACAGCACCGTAAAAGTCGGTTCCAGTACCAGACAAAGGCCAATATGGAAGACTTGATTGGGTTATAATAGTGAACAATATATTTATTGACCGGAATAGAACAAAAATTTACCTTTGAATAGTTTGTTATACGAATTTTAAATTGGTTGAGTGAAGTTAAATCTTTCAGCTTTGAAGCAGTATTAAGAATTGCATCTACAGCTTCATTTCCAATTTCAGAGTAGAATCTCCTGAGGCCTATACACCAATTCGATTAGTAGAACAGACTATCTCAAATATGCAACCAGAAGTAACCTCACTGATGGCTACCCTTAATCCTGGACTTCAAATGGAATAGTTTTTGGTTAATCAGTTTAAACTTGGGTTGGTTTTTTTTTTTGAAGCATAACAGAATAATAAATGAGCAATAACTGAACTTGAACCCCACCATATATGATATGACTGCTTAATTAGGTTGAATCCATACTTAATATAACAAATGAAGCAATTACAGAGGAAAAATTCAGTTCATTTGGAATTAGTTGTTCAATTAAGGGTTGACTTAGGTCTAATAGGATAACAGAGGGTCATCTGCACAACTGAGGGATGGTTGTCGCGTGCTTAGGGTAAATTATGGTCTACTTAGGGCCAAGCAAACAATGGATTAAATTGATAAAAATTGAGGGTTCATTGGGGCAGACTGGGGCCATCATGAATCTTAAGTTGCAAAACATTTGTCAGAGCTCGTTTGGCCACTTGGTGGAATGGTTCAATACCAGTATATACCAGTGGATATTGCAATCATTGGTTGAAACAAGTGTACCTGATGCAAAACTCAAAGGTAGCAGACTGCTTCTGACCTGAGCATCATCATATAACAAAACATCCAGTAAATTTCATTAATGAAAGAATACAATGATTGGTTAGAAATTTTAGAATAGATATAGAAGGCTCACCTTTCTAAGCAGGGTGAAGCTGACATCACTAGAAGATTCCGTGTTCCCCGAAATCCATTCAATAAGGGCTTCACACAGTTGCTTCTCACTTTCGCAAGTAATAAAAAAGGATAAGAAACAAAAGAGGCATTTTAACTTTAAAGTCTGACGGCAATTTTTATTGGTAGAAAGTAGGTCTTCATACTGCCATACTGGTACTGAATGGTCCTGTACAATTAAATGTCGACCAAGCCCCAGTTTTCTATTACTACCTAGTTGTGTCATTAGTCCCGATTTCACCGATCTATATCACTAAATCCTCAATTTTGCATCAAACTCCAAATGATTTTAACAATTTAATCGTAATTTTGCAACTCAAAATAGTCCCTCCACTAACCTTTAGACATAGTGTGGTGCATGCTAGTAATTTATCCGACCAGCATGGTATAAATAAGAAGCACAGATACGACAGATGGTTCAATCTAAAGTACAGAGGTAAAACATACCTATAAACAGTCAAATCAGGGTGCTCAGTGCATGCCAATAGCATATCAAATGGTACTTTACAGAACAAACTAGATTTTACGACATGTGCCTATAAAGAAAGAAAGAAACATATATTAAGTCATAGATAATTCAGTTTCATAGATATAGAAAATAAAAAATGGTCTGATATGCTAACTACATAAAATGGTACCTACAAAGTTACGTGCCACACAAGCTATGCACTCCATTTGAATAAATCCAACACCTGAAAATAACAAAAAATAAATATACAGATTTAACCAAAGCATACAATTCATTAACTAAGTACATTATACAGGTGATATCAGCCTGTACCAGAGGCTTACTCTTTTAGTACCATTCAGAAGCTATATTTTTCTCAAAGGATTGTTTGATACTCACTAGATACCTACTTGTACTAATAATTAATAAAATATGAAGTAAAAGTTTTATTTAAAGATATACATTTCTCTTTGCTGTAATTCCAGGTACCGAGTAAATATTCCAAAGATAGAAGATGGGAAAAGAGACCCGTTTCAGAACAAACTCGTCTGAACCAATCTTCACATGCACTTAAGAGAGCATCAACTCCAAAGAACAATGCTCCCTGCTTAATATAACAAATTTATTTTAGTAAATGATATACAAAAGGTCAATCATATATATCTCCTACCAGCCTGTCAACCTAAAAATGGTTTTGTATACCACATCCCTTTAAATGCAGTATTTTTATAATATATACCAAGTAAATTTATCTGACATACCATATGAATAAGCTCTTCTAATTAATATAACCATGGTACTGGTTGAGACGTTGAGTATACATTGAAGCCTCAAGTATCATTTTGATTGTGCAAGAAAGCTTACAAAGATCCAAGCAATGAAGAAATGAAGAAGCAAAACAGAAAGAAAAAAATAAAAAAACCTGCAAAAAGTCTGGCAACATATCTATGCTGCCTGGTATAGTACTCAAACCAGTAAAAATCATAAAAGCATAAGTCAACAGACAGAAACCAGCAATTAGATTATTAGAACGGGAAGAAACAAAATCAAACCTCAATTAGAAGGAGAAAATTATCAGGCTCAATATGGACAGAACAGCCAAAAATGGACTGTAATATTTGGAGAAAGATCTGTGGATCCCACCCGATAGAAATCTTCTCAAGGCTTGACTCACTAGATACAATTATAAATATATATAAACATACAAACATTTCCTTACGAATCAAATATTAACACATTTGTCGAGTTTGAATTCATAGTGTCACCTAAAGTTTCCATCAAGAAGAGCACAGAAGTACTTAGATTGTTGTACAAGCCTACAAAAAAACATATATATATCTTTTACAATGACATAAATATTAAATATAAATCAAAAGTCCAAAGTTATACATAGTTTGTTGAAGTGTAGGTTTCCTTCTATACACCCTTGTAAAGCTTTAATATAGACAAAACAGCAATTCAGAGCATATCATAAGAGCATCAACAAAAGTAAGGAAACTTTATACAATGGTACTTCCCTTCCAATTAAAAATCCCCAGGGTACTTACGCAAGAGAACAGAAACTAACTAACAACAATAATAGAAATAAGTGATAGGTGCCTGGATCGTTGAGCTGTGATAATGAGAGAAGAGGACTGGAGGAGAAGAGGCAGATCCCATGATTGGATGTCAAAGGTGGAAACACAACTGCAGCTCTCCTCCTGTAACTCTTGCGCACGTGGAATCGGAGTTGTGACCTCAATTGCCACGGTCCCATCCTCCTCTTCTTCTTCTTCTTCTTCTTCTTCTATTTTTTCTTCATTTTCGGCCATGGCCATTAGAGAAATCAGAACTCACAATCCCAGAGAAGAAGACTCTTCTTACTTTTTTCGATGTTGATATTGATTATTGACCTTCGTAAAGGTCGAAATATTTTCTTACCAAAGTTTACCCTATGGGCCTTCAGGCCTTTTGAAATCTGGGTTTAGTGGGTCGGGTTTCATTCTCAAAAGTTCTCACCCATGGGTTCGATTTGGGTCAGGAAAATTGATCCATTGAAGAGCTTATGAAGTAATACCTGCACCATAACATGTCATGTCCTCAAACATACTGAGGTTATGATACAGGCTGTTCCTGGTACCGGGCAACGGCACAATATCATATAAATATCAGATAAAAGATATTAAAAATGCTATTTTGACTTAATGCAGTGCACAAATAATAGAATCAAAATGAAAAGAACATGTAACTTATGCTGCATGAAGCCGAAAACAACCATAAGCAGCATTTCCTTGTACTGCTAATTAATTTTATCTTGATGAAAAATAATTAAAGAGATGGAATACAAAGATGAACCTAGAAAGAAACGTTAGCACTCCCTTTATTTTTATTTTAAGGAATAAGTATTAAAATTGAGGTCAACCAAACAAAATAAAATAAAATAAAATAAAATAAAAGTTTGTGTTTGTGTCTGTGATGTGAAATTATAAGAGTGGGACTAGGATAAAGTGCCTATGCATTTGCACGGCATCGTGACTGGTTTACTACGGGTCAAATTTGCATAGAATCTTGTGCAAGACATAGGTAGACTGCTAGAGCGCACCTAGAAAGAAGATTACACTACTGGTCAACTATTGTTTGGCACTTGGCAGAGTTGAATAAAGGGACTTTTTTATCAGAAAATAACAAAATTTATTTATAAACAGGGTCACGAACGAAACTCGCGATGCATAGATCAAAACCCCAAACGGATAAAAGATGGGGGAATTTCACGTATACCCCTCAAAAACTTCAAAATTACGTATTCCCCCCTCTAAAGTTTAAAATTACGTATTTCCCTCTCTAAACTTCAAAAACTCACAAATTTACCTATTTTATTGTATTTTATATTAAAACTCATTCTAAAATCTTAAAAATACCCATTTTATCTTTTATTAAAAGCATATAAAGCCCATCAAACTCAAAATTGAATCTGAACAATTTTTCTACCGTTCAAACTGCTTTTAAATATGTGTGTGCAAGATCAGCATGAATCTTGATGTGAACACGCACGTATATTAATGTGATGTGCACAGATCTTAATGCGGTGCGCACCAATCAATATTGCTTTAAGATCCGTGCATGCTAGATCAACACGAAATTGAAGCACTATGCACAGATCTTAATGCGATGCATACAGATCAAACGGTAGAGGAACCCTTTAGATTTAAATTTGAGTTTGATGGACTTTATATGTTTTTAATAAAGGGTAAAATGGGTATTTTAAGATTTTAGAATGAGTTTTAATATAAAATACAATAAAATGGGTAAATTTGTGAGTTTTTGAAATTTAGAGGGGGAAATACGTAATTTTAAACTTTAGAGGGGGAAATACGTAATTTTGAAGTTTTTGAGGGGTATACGTGAAATTCCCCCATAAAAGATTATTCAGGTTGGCAAAATAATATAGTTTTAAGGAGTGAGTTTATGATGATAATTATATGTTTATTGTTTGAATTAATAATTCTTAATTTACGACAGAGATGCAGATGCCTTTGTTAATTCCAGGCGAATGAATTAATGTGCAGAGAGATTTTAATGCATCTGGTTCCAAATTTTTAATTTTCTCTTTGTATATTATTTTAATTTCTCTTTAGTAAACAATGCTTATGAAAGTGCTAGCTAGAAGAAATCTTGGGCATCTATACCTCAAGTTTATCAACTCACAATTAATTAACTTATGAATATCTCCAGTTGTTATAATACTAAATTTTAAGCAAGATTAGCCAATTGTTGAATGGATCAAAGTATTAATTTGTTAGTAATATATAGTATAAAATTTTATAATTTTAAATTATTTTAAGGAAGAAAATTTTATTGTTATAACATCACATAGTTATATATTTATAAGTAACACATTTTTTTTTAAATCAAATATAGATATATGTTAGTCAAAATGTCATATATAACAACTCAAGGGCAGAGTCATCAGGGGTCAAATACATATGAGTGTCAATTATATAATTTTTTTTGATTCAAAACGAAAATTAATTTTATAGTATCAAAATATTTTACTATAAATTATATAGAAAATTATACATATATACAAAAAGAAGAAATTAAAAAATGAGAATTAATCGACCACGTTCCTTCCACTACAGCAGAAAGAAGTTTCAGCGGCCGGTATCTGCGACCGGGCCATTCGCCGGTAGCTGAAAATCATTTTCTCTGAAAAAAAAAGAAATTCAATTTTCAGCGTGCGACCACTTGCATCAGCGGCCGGTAACTGCGACCGGGCCCTTCGCCGGTCGCTGAAAGTTTTCGTGTAAAAAAAAAAACCGCGCCATCGCTCCAGAACCCATCTCTCCCCTCGTGCCGCTTAACCATAAACCTCCGCTCCGGTTAACCCTAAACCTCCGCTGCTGATCGTTCTTCTCTACCGCTGCTCCCTGTTGCGACCAAAACCATCCAAAACTCACTGTCTCTCCACCGAGCCCTCTCTGTTGCGACCCTCTCGTGCCCCTTTCCCTCACTGTCTCTTCACCGAATACAAGAAACAATCGGCGTTTTTTGAGTTTCTTCTTCGTTTAGCTCCTCTTTGAAGGTATGACATTCATCTCTGTTTTGAATTTATAGCTGCTTAGATAATGGTTTAGTAATTTCTCGGTTTTTTTGGATTTCTCGATTTTTTCTGATTTTTTCTGATTTCTTGATTTCTACTTCGCCTCCGTTGCTGCCATGTAAATGAAGTCACTCTTAATTCTATTCAGAGAATCTGATAAATTTGTGTAGGGGTAATTATAGAAGTCCAACAATCCCAATTTAGGGTTAATTTGAACAAATTGTGGCCAAATTTAGTTAGCACAGAATTAAGCTAATTGAGAGGGTTATTTGAACAAATTTAAGATTATCGTAATTCTATTCCAACAATCCAAATAGAGAGGGCTATTTGAACTAATTGAGGCCAATTTAGGCTTAATTCCTACATATTAGAATTATTTAATTTTAATAGAATTAAGCTAATTTAGTATCTTATTTGAATACCAGGTATTTGATATAATTTTTGTCCATATTTATGATTGTAGACTACTGTTAGCTCCCTCAATAATTCAGAATTTCGGTTGGGTGCCACGTCTTTCCACACAAGGAGGTATGTACAGCTGAACCGTTTAGTGTTGTAGATGATTCAAATGTACAATTTTTTTTCAATAGATTTTGAAATTGTGGCTATTTGAAAATCTTTCTTTTACTTTTCTTTTCCTTTAATAGCTAGAAGAGCAATGAATTCCCTTAATTCAATTCCAACAAATATTCACAAATTGACAAGCAAGCGACAGCAAGGTATCTCTCTCTCTCTCTAAATTAGTTAGTGATCAATAGTAAGTTCTGACAAACCAAAAACAATGATTCCAAAAGCTGAATACTTCTAATTATTTGTAGCAAACTTTAGTATGTGAAGACCATGGTAAACGGTCAAACAAAGTCTTTGAGGCTACTGTTTGAAATCAGCCTTATAATTAAAAGGGCATGCATTAATTTTAGAGTAAAGATACAGTCCCCCCTTTCCAGTTCCCTATCTCCCCCTCCCCCGATTAATGGTTTATGGTAATTAATTAATGCAATCATTAGTAGTTCCCCGCTAACTATAATTGAAAATCCCTCGCTGAACTTGCTGAACTCGCTGAACTTCAAATTTTCCTTCTCCACGGCTTCCTTCTCCGAGTCTCTTTTTCGGCGTGGTGCACCGTCGAGATCCGGCGAGGAGAGTGTGGTGCACCGTCGAGATCTAGCGAGGATAGCGTGGTGCACCTTCGAGATTCGACGAGGAGAGCGTGATGCACCATCGAGATTCGACGAGATCAGGCGAGGAGAGTGCGGTGCACCATCAAGATCCGGGCGGGAGAGCGTGGTGCACCATTGGAGGGGTCCATGCTAGCCCAGCGAAGGTTGTCAAAGTGGAACATATGAATACTTTATTAGTTAGATATGAATATTTCATTTATTAGATATGCATACTTCATGTTAGATATGAATACTTTTTGGAAGAGGTGGGGTGAGAGAGATGAATCTGACAATGAATTTTTAATTGTATAAATTATTTCGAACATGTATGAATACTTCGTAATCGTCAGTATGAATACTTCTTGGAAGAGGTGGGGTGAGAGAGATGAATCTGACTTTGAATTTTGAATTGTATAAATTATTTTGAACATGTATGAATACTTCGTAATCGTCAGTATGAATACTTCTTGGAAGAGGTGGGGTGAGAGAGATGAATCTGACTTTGAATTTTGAATTGTATAAATTATTTCAAACATGTATGAATACTTCGTAATCATCAGTATGAATACTTCTTGGAAGAGGTGGGGTGAGAGAGATGAATCTGACTTTGAATTTTGAATTGTATATTATTTCAAACATGTATGAATACTTCGTAATCGCCAGTATGAATACTTCGTAATCGCCAGTATGAATACTTCATTTGTTTAGATATGAATACTTCTTTATTTAGATATGAATAATATATAGATTCGCTGTAGTGGTCTCCAATCTTGGCAAATGTCGCTTTCAGGCGGTTGCGGTCCCCAATCCAGACTGTCACAAGACGTCAGCGGTCCCCCTGGTCGTTACTGGTCCCCTCCAACTTGTGTTTACATATGACGAATGGTTATGATAATAAGTATGAATATCCCTTGGAGCTCTTGCAGACTTTTATCCATACCAAGCATATGGAAATTCATGATGAATCCCGAAAAGCTTGGAGGAAGTGAGTGCAGGATAATGTCCGTAGCAAATTCCTTGCTTAGCGGAGCATTCAGCTTCTCGAGCTGCTCAACATCGCTCGTCATACGGAGCATGTGAGTTCCTATAGAGCCTCCCTCGGCCAACTTGTGACCAAGTAGAGATTTTGTCACTTTAAATCTCTCGATACGCGCTTGCTCTTGAAACATGTTCTTGAGCTGATCGCATATGACATAAGTTTTGGTATCCACGAATCGGCGCTGCAATTCAGGACCTATAATACTTACTACGAGACCTTGTACATCAAGCTCATCCTCTTTGTGCTTGTTGTACTTAGTGACATCCTCTGGTTTGCCATTTGTTCCTGGCTCAGCAGGGATAGGTGAGTTTAAGACATATTCTTTCTTTTCACGTCTTAGTACAATGGTGAGAGCACGGAACCAATCAGTGAAATTGGATCCGTCCTCTTTCAGTGTTTGTTTCTCGAGCAGGGAGCGTAGAGAGAAGGATGTTTCTTTAGCCATATTACTACAATGTTAAATGTAAAGATTTTAGCTTTGTTCATGTAACGTTTTATTCTAATAATAAAACTCCCACTGCAAATTTGTTCTATTCCCGTTTTGCAGTAGGACCAAGATCCCTATTTTTACTAACAACCAAGGCAGTGTATGCATATCTTGGCTATCAGTTATCTTAGGTAAGCAAACTTGCTAATCACATCTCTTTGCGATTCTTGGTTTCGTTAAAACATCACGTGTATTTAACAAAGACTTTGCCCCAAGCCCAAAACTGTTTTGGAAATCATTGGTAAGTAACCTCACTCTATTTGGTTTGATATGTCGGACATAACCCTCGACCACCAAAGGTAAAAGGCGATGTCTACTGAGTAGTTTAATCATCAACCAATGAACAATGGTTTGAGGAGGATAGAGTGGGAATGGCATATTACTTAATATTTAATGGGTTGGTGTTTAGGCTTAACAGTGCTAGCAATCTCTAAAAGAGATATGTCAGAAAGAATGAATAATGTGATTTTTATTCGTATCTAAAGAGACCTCTTTCATATGCTTCGTTAAGCAGTCATGGAAAGGAAGTCTAGAAAGAATACCGAATATGATCTCCATTACTTTCTATTCTTAACGTGCCAGAAAGAACGACTAATGTGATTTTATTCGTATTTAAAGAGACCTCTTTCATATGCTTCATTAAGCAGTCGTGGAAAGGAAGTCTAGAAAGAATACCGAATATGATCTCCATTACTTTCTATTCTTAGCAGTATCTCTTTCATATGTTTAGCTTTGTGATACCTCGCATATTTAGCCTATATTTGACTTGATTTCATACCAAATCCATGTTCCAAATTGTCAAAACCATGTGCATTTCATTGATATATTCTTAGAATTTGGTACTGCTGAGAGTTTGTTTGTTTTCTGCAGGATTGGAGCAAAATACACGAAGAAACGGCGTTTTTTGACACCTTGGTACGGCCCTTACCAAACTTGGTACGGCCTGTACCAAACTTAGCCGTTTCAACCTTCTTCCCACCTTGTACGGCCTGGCCGTACCAAATTGGTACGGGCCGTACATAGGTGCCGCCTGACAGAATTCAAATCTTGGCAGAGGCTATATATAGCGGGGGATCTCTCCATTTTCGAGGATTCCACTTCATTCCAGATTGAGAGCTCAGTGAAAGAGAGAAAGAGAGCAAAGGAGCAAGAAGAGAAGATCAAGGAAGAGGAAGAGGCGAGAATCGACGGATCTACACCTTCTCCATTCCCGATCTTCAATCTAGTTCTTTCATGACTTTCTCTATCTCTTTTCTTGTATATCTGGACAGATCTATGACTTGTGAGTAGTAGACTTTTGTTTCTAGGGTTTGTAGATGGATTTTCTTGATTTGTGTTGCTTTTCTTGATTTGGATCTTGTATGAACTCTTGTGATTGAATTGATTGTGAATTTGCTTTTCTTGATTGCTTTGTGTTTCTGTGATTGCATGTGGTGTGCCTATAGTGGTAGATCAACCCTAACAAGGTCATGTGACCATTGCCTTCTCTCAACCAAACCAATCCCTTTAGGTAGACTTGATCGAATTGAAGCCGAAAGGTTGAATTCTCCTCTAATCGACAGATTAGAGGTTACCTTAGATCTCCAATCAATCAACTAGAGGATCTGGACCAAAACACGAGAGTTGAGGTTTAGAAACCCTAGAAGGTGAAGAATTGAATCCAAAACTTAGATCTTGAACCAACAAACGAGAGTTGAGGTTTAGGAACCTTAGGTATGGTCAATTGAACCTTTATCAAGAGTTTAATACGAGGTACCAGCAAGAAATGCATCAACTCGAACTTGTAAGCTCTGTTATGGTAAACCAGTACGGCCCTTACAAGAGTGGTGCGGCCTACCCGTACCAAGCCCCATACGGCTTGGTCATACCAGGTTGGTGCGGCCTGGCCGTACCAACTTGGTAAGGGCCGTACCACTAGAGGCAAATCAGAGATGAAGTCTGAAACCCTTGAAACACCTTTTATCCCAAATCAAAACACAGTTTATACCTTTTCTTGCACATTTACTATTCTATATCATTGTGTGATTGCTTGAGTTGATTCCTTAGGAAAATTAAACACCAAAACCCCTTTTTCTCACTTCTAGTCTTTAGTCGAGATAAGTAAATATCTAGATAAGGGAACCGTCCCTGTGGATCGATACCTGATTATACTCCTCGATAGGGTTGTACACTTGCAACCCTAATCGGAAGGTGTAACCGCGGTTTTAAAAGGTACGCCCCCAAGCGTACCGAAACTTGCGTTGCGCTTTTACGCCGATCAAGTTTTTGGCGCCGTTGCCGGGGACGGCTATCATTCTCTGGATTTTTTGCTTATCTTAGCTAATCTAGATTTTAACTTGTATCTTTTCCTTTACGCTACTCTTTCTTATTACTAAAAAAAAAAAACTGGCTCTCGAACAACCTCCTGCAGGAAAGTTCAGATTGAAATACCAACTGAGGAGCAGAGGGCCACTCTTTGACGACACTCCTCCAGACGACACTGTCCCTGCCCAGACCTCTCTCGACGCGACTCGAGTCACATCAGACGCAACCCGCATTGAAGAAAAGATGTCCGAACATCCGAGCAGAGAGGACAGGCGTGAGCGAGAGGAGGACAAAGACAGAGAAGCAGAGCTGACCGATCAGTCTGACCACGAGATGGATGATTTCATGCCCCGAACCTTGAGAGAGTTCAATGTGCCAAGGGCTGAAGATGTGAGAGGTGCAATCCGGCTGCCGCGCATTCCAGGACAACAACCTAACTTCAATCCAGGGGTTGTCAACATGGTGCAGCAGAACACCTTCCATGGACTCGATCACGAGGACCCGCACTCCCATCTCCAGACTTTCCTCGAGTGCATCACGACCATCAAGACCAACGGTGAGAATTCTGATTACACCAAGCTTGCTCTATTTCCTTTCACTCTTAGGGACAAAGCAAAGAAATGGTTGGGATCTTTACCCAGGGACTCGGTTTTGACTTGGAGGGAACTGTCCAAATTGTTTTTGACCAGATTTTTCCCTCATAAACGAACTGCCAAGGTAAGACATGACCTGACCAGCTTTAACCAAATTTTTGATGAACCCCTGAATGAGGCATGGGAAAGGTTTAGAGAATTGCAATACTCTTGTCCACACCACGGTATACCAGACTGGCTCTTGATCCAAACGTTTTACGACGGCTTGAACGAGAGCACTCGTGCTTACGTCGACGCTGTTGCGGGAGGCGCGCTGATGTCAAGGGAGCCTTTAGAGGCTATGAACTTGATAGACAGCATGGCGCAGAACCAGTAGTGGTCCGGCCGCGAAAACTCACGACGAAGAGAAGGCCAAGGAGGTAACCAAGGAGGTGGCAAGTACGAGGTGGATCACATCACTGCTCTCACCGCCAAGATGGACGCCATGCAGAGAGCGATGGACAAGCTCAGCGTCAAGGCAGTCGAACAGCAACCTCAAGCCTGCGTCATGTGCGGAGATGAGAGGCACGCTTACGAGCAATGCCCGCTGGCGCAACAAGACGAGGAAAGCGAGCAGGTCAACTCTCTCAACAGCGAACCTTCTTTCTTCCCGAGACCTCCTTTCAGCCGGTCTTATTCCAAAGATCCGGTTGAGCAGCAGCATTGGAGGTCGAACCAGAACAACCCTGCACCGTTCAACAACTCTTCTTCCAGACCGCCCTTCAACAACTTTCAGAGACCATCCTTCAACAACAACACATGGAACAATCGAGCGAACAACAACTGGAACAACCCCCCTCCCAACAACAATAACTGGGGCAACCCATCTTCGAGCAACAGCAACAACAACGGCAACAGGAACTTCTACCAGAACGCTTCCTTTTCCAATCAAGGCAACCGAGCAGCTCCATCTGATCCCCCAAAATCACATGCGCCTACCGGAGTGAATGATTTCACCCATGAGCAGGGCAAGATGAATCAAATGATGTGGGAGCAGATGCAAAGCATGACGACTCAGATGGCTGCCCAAAGCAAGTTGTTGGAGCAGCTGAGCCAGATGGTCACCTCAAGCCAACCTCAACCTGGGAAGCTTCCAGCTCAACCAGAACCCAACCCGAGAGGAGAGGCTAAGGCGATTACTCTGAGAAGTGGAACCCACTACGATGAACCACCACTGCCAAGTGACATCGCGGCTGATCCGGCACCTGACGCGACCCTGACCCCCGTGCATACTCCGGCAAGCGAGGTAAATCCAAGACGAACTGATCCCATTCCACCTCAAGCGAGTACGGATTGTACCAGCTCAGCGGAGCCTGTGCAACCTTCATCTGAAGCGTCAGGAAGTCAGAAGAAGAAAGGAAACGAGAAACCACCCCCGTACCGGCCACCCGTTCCTTTCCCCCAGAGATTAGCCGAGACCAGATTGAACGAACAATTCGCCAACTTTGCAAACGTCATCAAGCAGCTGCACATCACCATTCCTTTCACCGACGCTCTGACTCAAATGCCCACCTACGCCAAGTTTTTGAAAGACATTTTATCCAACAAGCGAAGCTTAGAGGGGCACGAGACGGTCAAGCTGACGGAGCAGTGCAGCGCAATTCTGAAGAGCGAGCTACCCCCCAAACTGGACGACCCTGGAAAGTTCTCCATTCCATGCACCATTGGGAAGGCCAAAATCAAGAAAGCTCTATGTGATCTTGGAGCGAGCGTGAGTCTCATGCCACGCACCATCTATGAGCGCATTGGAGTGGGGGAGCTCAAGCCCACAAGGATGACGTTGCAATTGGCGGACTCTTCAGTGCGACTCCCACTTGGCATAGTGGAGGATCTGCCAGTCCAAGTCGGGAAGTATTTTGTACCCGTCGATTTCGTAGTCATGGAGATGGAAGAAGACAAGGAAGTCCCCATCATTCTGGGACGACCTTTCCTAAGAACAGCTGGCGCGATAATCGACGTGAGACAAGGAACCCTGACTCTGAACTTTGGCGGGGAGAAGGTGAAATTTCAAATTGAACGTGCCATGAAGTATCCGTCACAATCTGAGACATGTTTCCGGGTTGATGGGATAGAAGAGCTCTTAGCTGATCTAGCTGAGGACTACTTTCTTGACCAAGTCAACAACTCGCTGCGCCATCACTCTGAATTCTTATCCCAGCTGCCAAGCGAAGCAAGCGAGTCAATCTGTGCAGCAGATGTGATTCCTGAAGATCTGGAGGATCTCCGATGCAAGTTGGATGGATCACACGAGGACCGTACGACACACCCTGAGACGAGTGGCGGAGCAGAGCTTGACAAGGCTGACGTCTTGACGTTGCACGAGTCAGATCACCCCGACACGGCTTGTGTCAACGATCAGCCTAAGCGCCCAACACCCGAACTCAAACCTCTCCCAGCTAATCTCAGATACGAGTTCCTCGACCCAGATAAAGCTTGTCCTGTGATTGTCAACGCGAGTTTAAACCCCGATCAAACTGCCAGACTTCTGGAGAAGCTGAAGCTTCACAAGGGCGCCATCGGGTACTCAATCAAGGACTTGAAAGGGATCAACCCAGCAACCTGCTCACACCGGATCCTGCTCGAGGATGATCACAAGCCGTCTGTGGAGCACCAGCGGCGACTCAACCCCAATCTAAAGGAGGTGGTGAAAAAGGAGATCCTCAAGCTCCTAGATGCAGGCATCATCTACCCCATCTCTGATAGCAAGTGGGTGAGTCCCATCCATGTGGTGCCCAAGAAGGGTGGCACAACAGTGGTGAGAAATGAGAAGAACGAGCTGGTCCAGACTCGTGTGGTATCTGGGTACCGCATGTGTATCGACTACAGGAAGCTCAATGCTGCCACGCGCAAAGATCATTTCCCACTGCCATTTGTCGACCAACTTCTTGAGAGGCTGGCCAATCATTCTCATTTTTGCTATCTCGACGGGTACTCAGGATTCTTCCAGATCCCCATTCACCCGAACGACCAAGACAAGACCACTTTCACATGCCCCTACGGTACGTTCGCGTACCGTAGGATGCCATTCGGTCTGTGCAATGCACCTGCCACCTTCCAGAGAGCCATGATGGCTATCTTCTCGGATTTCATCGAGAATGAGGTTGAGGTCTTCATGGACGACTTCTCTGTCTATGGAGCCAGCTTTGACTCATGTCTAACCAACCTCTGCAAAATCCTGGAGAAGTGTGAAGAGGTCAACCTGATCCTAAACTGGGAGAAATGTCACTTCATGGTCCAAGAAGGAGTTGTCCTTGGACATGTGGTGACATCCAAAGGAATTGAGGTTGATAAAGCCAAGGTGGAGGTGATCGAGAAGCTGGAGATCCCAACAAATGTCAAAGCAGTCCGAAGATTTCTGGGACACGCTGGCTTCTACCGCCGATTCATCAAGGACTTCTCAAAGATCGCAAAACCGTTGACCAATTTGCTCATCAAGGACTCTGATTTTGTCTTCTCAGAGGATTGTGTCGACTCGTTTCATCGATTGAAAGGAGCCCTTGTCTCAGCACCCATCTTGCAGCCACCAGACTGGTCCTTGCCATTCGAGCTGATGTGTGACGCGAGCGATTATGCTGTGGGAGCAGTTCTCGGGCAGAGAAAGGAGAACAAGCCATGTGCTATCTACTATGCTAGCAAGGTGCTAGATCCTGCCCAGATGAACTACACGACGACCGAGAAAGAACTTCTGGCTGTTGTGTTCGCTCTCGACAAGTTCAGATCCTACTTGGTTGGTTCCAAGATAGTGATCTACACAGACCATGCCGCGCTCAGGTATCTGGTGAGCAAGCAGGATGCTAAACCTCGCCTGATCAGGTGGATCCTCCTCCTGCAAGAGTTTGATATTGAAATCAGGGACAAAAAGGGAGTCGACAACACTGTGGCTGACCATCTATCCCGGCTTCGCTGGAAAGATGAGGACTCTGCTAACCTGCCAATCAATGACTCATTCCCTGATGATCAATTCCATTCGATCTCTGCCATGGAGGAGATAAACTCGGTCGGTACATCGATGCACACGACCCATGCTGTGCAAGATCGGACATTCCACGCCGCGGACCAAGTAAACACCAAATCTGTGCCCTGGTATGCGGACATTGCGAACTATCTAGCTTCAGGAGTACTCCCTCCTACCATGTCCTACCAGCAAAAGAAGAAGCTTCGATCGGATGCCAAGTTTTACTTCTGGGATGACCCCTTCCTATTCAAAACTGGCATTGATGGCATCTACAGACGTTGTGTGCCATACGACGAGACGCGCTCCATTCTCGAGCACTGCCATTCCTCATCATACGGGGGACACGCTTCATTCTCCAAGACTGCTTCAAAGGTCCTACAATCCGGCTTCTTCTGGCCTACCCTTTTCAGAGACGCTAGGTCCTTCGTTGCAGCTTGTGACAAATGTCAGCGCACCGGAAACATCACCAAGAGGAATGAGATGCCTCTCCACTCTATTCTTGAGGTAGACATCTTCGATGTCTGGGGCATTGACTTCATGGGACCGTTTCCACCCTCTTGTGGGAACGAATACATCCTGGTGGCAGTTGACTACGTCTCCAAGTGGGTGGAGGCAGTGGCATGCAAGAATGCGGACTCCAATGCAGTGAAAAGACTGTTCACTGACATCATCTTCCCTCGCTTTGGAGTCCCGAGAGCCGTCATCAGTGATGGTGGCAAACACTTCATCAACCGCCAGTTCGACAATCTTCTCAGTCGTCACGGAGTAACTCACAAGGTGACCACTTCCTACCATCCTCAAGCCAACGGTCAGGCTGAGATTTCCAACAGGGAGATCAAGTCTATCTTGGAAAAGACAGTTGCAAAAACGAGGAAGGATTGGTCGCTTAAGCTGAGTGACGCACTGTGGGCCTACCGTACAGCCTTTAAAACGCCAATTGGGATGAGCCCTTTCAAACTGGTGTACGGAAAGTCCTGCCACTTGCCCGTGGAAATAGAGCACAAAGCATACTGGGCCACGCGGGCCATCAACATGGACTTGCTTCCAGCTGGAGAGAAACGCATCCTTGACTTGCACGAGTTGGAGGAGATGCGCCTGAATTCTTATGAAAATGCGAGAATTTACAAGGAAAGGACCAAACAGATTCATGACAAGCGCATCACACCTCGTGAATTCAGTGCTGGAAATCTGGTCCTTCTGTTTAATTCTCGACTGAGGCTCTTTCCAGGGAAGCTGAAGTCCAGGTGGTCTGGTCCATTTCGGGTAAGAACAGTGTTCCCATATGGCACCGTGGAACTTGAGAGCAAGGAAGGGCAGACTTTCACAGTCAATGGTCAGCGTCTCAAGCACTACATTGCTGATCATCCCCATGAAATGCGCGTCAACTTGGATCTCTCTGATCCCGCCCGAGTTGAAGCATAACAGAGAGATGGTCGAGCTTAAGACCTAAAACAAGCGCTCCTTGGGAGGCAGCCCAAGCCTATTTGTGTATCTTAGGAACAATTAGACATGCATTCATGTTTTCTTTTTCTGCATCCTGAGCGAGATTGAGAAGTCTTCAAGAGCCAAAAGAACAGCAACCTTCCCTGATACAGCTAGGCCGCACTGACTTGGTACGGCTAGACCGCACCAGGTTGGTACGGCCAGGCCGTATCTAGGGTTGGCACGGCTCACTAAAGGCCGGTACGGCCCGTACCATGTTGGTACGGCCAGGCCGTACCTAGGGCTGGGCGACGCAGAAGGGCATTCAATGCCACACTTCTCTTCTTAAACCCCTCCCCTCCCCGCACCCCTTCCCTTGCCGTACCTCTCCCTCTCTCTCTCTCTCTCTCTCTCAATCTCTCTCTCTCTCTCTCTCTCTTTCTTCCTCCCTACCGTACCTCCACCTCCTTCTCCTTTCTACCGCGCACCACCGCCCTCCCTGCCGCCTCCGTTTCTCACGTACGGCCCCGCACCAAGTACAGCCCCGTACCGGCGTAGGCCGCACCTCCTCTTTCTTCGGGTAAGTGGTTTTCACTTGTCTTTTCCCTTTTCTTCCTTCCCTTTTTCATTTTCGTCTTCTTCTTCCCTTCCATTAGCGATTCTGCCATTTTCCTGCAAACCCTAACCCTGGTACGGCCTACCCGTACCAGGCTGTACGGCCCGTACCAGCACCAGCACAGGTACCAGACCTTGTACCAGTGCTTACTTGCTTCATTTGAATTGACCAAATTTTTGTGTTCTGTACCTGGTTTGAGCTTTCTGAGCACTGATATTACCAATTTGGTGTTGGTACCAGTTTGTACGGCCTGTACCAAGTCCTGTACGGCCTGTACCAGGTTCTAACCTTACCAGCACAAGTTCCAAGTCCGGTACGGCCTGTACAACGTCCTGTACGGCCTACCCGTACCACTTTGTGCGGCCTACCCGTACCAGACTTGTACACCCCACCCGTACCAGTCCAGACCGGCCTTCATCTGCTTAGGTCTTGTGTGAGACGTACATGTCCGACCCGAACACAGAACGCCAACGCAAGTACGCTCAACAGCAACGCCAAGAGCGTCTTCGCGAGATGCGTCGGCACCTCTCGCACACCCCCACTCCTTCCGGGTCTGATTCTGAGTCCTCCGTCCCCTCCGCTTCTGGCCCCACGTCATCTCGTCTCTCCGGCCGGAGTAGCTCCAGGAGCGCATCGCAGTCTCGGGATGGAGGAGAGTCCTCGTCTAGGAGTGCCTCTCAGGCCGGTTCTGGAGGTGGGCACGAGAGCCCATCCTACCAGCCTTCTGGTACACCCTCCAGTAACCACGCCTCCGACTCCTACAGCACTGATGAGGGTGTCTCTGACTCCACCCAGCGCGCAGCGCAGTTCCACCAGACCCTCCGTCAGAGAAAGTTCGCCAATACGAGGATCGTAGACTTCTCGGCCCTCCAGACTCTGGGACTTGACCAGGAGTTCCTACGTCTCACTGGTCGGATTGGGATATCCTCTTCCTTCTGGAGCATCGCCCAGAGAGGATACTCGGGTCTCACCCTTGAGTTCCTCTCCTCTCTGGAGCTTCGATATAACAAGAAGGATATTCCATACATCAAGTTCCGCCTTCGTCAGGAGGTTCACCGTGTTTGGCTCTCCCAGTTGCGCGAGTGGTTTGGTTTTGCACCAAACCCGACGACGGACTCCCTCTCATTCGCTGACGATCTGGATCGCAACCACTTCTGGGAGTTGATCTCTGGCAGGAGAGCGGGCTCTGCATTCAATCCGGAGTTCAAACAGCTGAATGTCCCACATCCCGTCCTCCGCTGTATACTGCGGATCCTCGGCGGCACCTTCTTTGCACGTGGTGAGACGATGACCCGTGCTAATGTCGAGGATCTGCAGTTGCTGGATCATATGCTGCGCCCTGACGACGCACTCGAGCGGCCCGATCTGATGCTCGCGATGATCCACCACTGGCTCGGCCTCCAGCGCGCCACCAAGGTTGGTGGCATTGTCTCTATCTCCGCCTACGTCACGCTCATTGCTGAGCGACTGGGTGTCCAGATCATCGGAGATGAGGAGTGCAAGGGCCCCCGCCATTTCACTCTGACAGCCCTGCACAACTACAAGTTTATCCAGCCAGCAGCAGCACGTGATGGACGAGGTGTTTGGGCATGGCGCATCGGCGACCAGGCCAGCTATGTCATGCCTTTCCCGGTCACTCTCTCCTTTGACGACCGGAGCACCTGGCTGTTCACCCGTCCCCCTCGTATCCAGCAGGGCCCCGCACCACCTCCACCACCACCACCTCCACCACCACCACCACCACCACCACCCACGGACGATGTGGAGATGCTCGACATTCCCGTTCAGGATCAGGATGAGCATCTGACTCCTCACTCTCCACTCCTAATGCCTTCCTCTCCTAGTCAGGTCCCTCTCTTCTCTCCGCAGGGACCTTTCCCTTCTCCTGCTGCAGGCCTTTCCTCATTCGGTGCTGGACCTTCCACTTTCCAGCTTGGCCCATCCACTTCCACATATCAGGCTGGCCCATCCATTTCCTCAGCTGGTCCCTCTCATGAGCCTACCATGCGCGAGATGTACGCCCTCATCTCCTCCATGCAGGCCACCCAGATCTCTATTCAGGCCTCGCAGCGGGCCATCCAGGAGACTCAGTCCGGCTTGCTCGAGTCTCAGCTCGCCATTCAGGAGACGCAGGCCGCTCAGGGGGACGCTATTTTCGATATTCGGGCCGATGTCGCTCAGCAGGCCCTGAGTATTCAGCGTATGGAGCGACAGATGACTGACTGGCGATTCTTCATGGACCACGGTCACTGGCCTGGCCCACCACCACCCTAGACTTCTCAGGTTCGCTTTCCTTTACCCGAGCTTTTACATATTCTTTATCTTTATGTCTTGAAGCATTGAGGACAATGCTCAGGGCAAGCTTGGGGGGGAGACATTTGCATGTAGGTCATGTTTACTTTATCGTTATTTTTACTTGTACTTTTTCGTATTTTCTTGCATTATTAGGTGAAAATTTGCGTGAACTGTTAGAATTAAGAGTAACTTTGAAACATTTCTAGTCGTATTTAGGACAGCCCTGAATGAATTAGAACTAACCCATGATTAGTTGATTGAACTGCTTAAGTTGAGATGTTTTTAATGATTGAAAAAGATGAAAAATTTAGGATTGTATCGAACGAAATTATTTGAATACACTGAACTATACCTTTAGGAATGGAGATTTTCTATTGGAGTATCCGTTGGTATGAGCAAAAGAATATAAAAAAAATAATAATATAATAAAAGATGGAGAAAATAAGAGTACTGGCAATAAGTCCTATTGGGCGCCTTTGAGCTCGTCTCCCAAAATAAAAAAAATGATGAAAAGAGGAGCAATAAGCGAGTACTGGCAATAAGTCTGATTCAAAATGAATTAGACGCCTTTGAGCTCGCCTCCCAACCTAGGAAATAAAAAATTGAATGAATAAAAAAATATATATAAATAAATGTATGATTTTGCTTGTACCAACACATGTTTGAAATTTTCTTACCCAAGTTTGTTTCAAGCTTGGGGGAAAATTAAAATAACCATGAATAAAAGCATAGATTTGGTAAAAGAATAAAATTGTTTCGATCAAACCTAATCATGAAACCTTTACAATCATTAAAAGCATCTCAAAATAAGAAGTTCAATCGACCAATTGGTGGAGTGAATTACGGTTTATAAAGAAATGTCCAAACTACAACTAAAATGATTCTAGAAACTCTTAACCATAGCAGATTCACGTAAGTTTTCACAATTAGATTTGCAACAGCATTTAGATTTAGTTGTCTAGCTTCGAATCCAAGTTTGAATCTTTTTGCTTGAGGACAAGCAAAGGTTTAGCTTGGGGGAATTTGATACCTCGCATATTTAGCCTATATTTGACTTGATTTCATACCAAATCCATGTTCCAAATTGTCAAAACCATGTGCATTTCATTGATATATTCTTAGAATTTGGTACTGCTGAGAGTTTGTTTGTTTTCTGCAGGATTGGAGCAAAATACACGAAGAAACGGCGTTTTTTGACACCTTGGTACGGCCCTTACCAAACTTGGTACGGCCTGTACCAAACTTAGCCGTTTCAGCCTTCTTCCCACCTTGTACGGCCTGGCCGTACCAAATTGGTACGGGCCGTACATAGGTGCCGCCTGACAGAATTCAAATCTTGGCAGAGGCTATATATAGCGGGGGATCTCTCCATTTTCGAGGATTCCACTTCATTCCAGATTGAGAGCTCAGTGAAAGAGAGAAAGAGAGCAAAGGAGCAAGAAGAGAAGATCAAGGAAGAGGAAGAGGCGAGAATCGACGGATCTACACCTTCTCCATTCCCGATCTTCAATCTAGTTCTTTCATGACTTTCTCTATCTCTTTTCTTGTATATCTGGACAGATCTATGACTTGTGAGTAGTAGACTTTTGTTTCTAGGGTTTGTAGATGGATTTTCTTGATTTGTGTTGCTTTTCTTGATTTGGATCTTGTATGAACTCTTGTGATTGAATTGATTGTGAATTTGCTTTTCTTGATTGCTTTGTGTTTCTGTGATTGCATGTGGTGTGCCTATAGTGGTAGATCAACCCTAACAAGGTCATGTGACCATTGCCTTCTCTCAACCAAACCAATCCCTTTAGGTAGACTTGATCGAATTGAAGCCGAAAGGTTGAATTCTCCTCTAATCGACAGATTAGAGGTTACCTTAGATCTCCAATCAATCAACTAGAGGATCTGGACCAAAACACGAGAGTTGAGGTTTAGAAACCCTAGAAGGTGAAGAATTGAATCCAAAACTTAGATCTTGAACCAACAAACGAGAGTTGAGGTTTAGGAACCTTAGGTATGGTCAATTGAACCTTTATCAAGAGTTTAATACGAGGTACCAGCAAGAAATGCATCAACTCGAACTTGTAAGCTCTGTTCTGGTAAACCAGTACGGCCCTTACAAGAGTGGTGCGGTCTACCCGTACCAAGCCCCATACGGCTTGGTCATACCAGGTTGGTGCGGCCTGGCCGTACCAACTTGGTAAGGGCCGTACCACTAGAGGCAAATCAGAGATGAAGTTTGAAACCCTTGAAACACCTTTTATCCCAAATCAAAACACAGTTTATACCTTTTCTTGCACATTTACTATTCTATATCATTGTGTGATTGCTTGAGTTGATTCCTTAGGAAAATTAAACACCAAAACCCCTTTTTCTCACTTCTAGTCTTTAGTCGAGATAAGTAAATATCTAGATAAGGGAACCGTCCCTGTGGATCGATACCCGATTATACTCCTCGATAGGGTTGTACACTTGCAACCCTAATCGGAAGGTGTAACCGCGGTTTTAAAAGGTACGCCCCCAAGCGTACCGAAACTTGCGTTGCGCTTTTACGCCGATCACTTTGTTAAGCAGTCAGTTCTTGTAACTGACTTTAGACATTCTTACGAACACGTGAAAGTCGTCTGCCAGAAAGACAACGGTGAGTTCCTTCACAAATCTTTCTTTGACACCACGTTCTTTCACGGTTCCTTTGAAAGCAATAAATCTAATTTATTCAATTCATATCAAAGCAGTAAATCTAATTTACTTATATACGGGACCAAGTCAGGTATATGTTTTTATCAGTTCCTAATTCTTTATTTTGCAGCTATGCTCAGTTCTTTATTCTATACCGTTTAAAGCATATAAACAGTTTACATGTTTTTAAAACAGATATTCTTTTCGGTCCATAAAGCAATTGGTAACGTGACAAAGTTTCTTTTCGGCCAGCAATTAGGACATGTAAAAGGGGCTCCCAGGAAAGATTGGGGTCACGAGGACCGCTTAGACTCAATCTTTCCTAGACAGAACCATCTCTTTTACGGTGTGGAAATGACAGTTCTTACTAAGGTACTTTATTGCTTCATCACATTCTTCGATGAACTTTATTTTCCGAAGGTTTTCGAAAAGGCGAAAGATTTACACTAAATTTTGCCATTTCAAAAACGTTAAAGCAATTTGGTAACGTGACAAAGTTCCTTTTCGGCCAGCCATTAGGACATGTAAAAGGGGCTCCCAGGAAAGATCGGGGTCACAAGGACCGCTTAGACTCAATCTTTCCTAGACAGAACCATCTCTTTTACGGTGTGAAAATGACAGCTCTTACTAAGGTACTTTATTGCTTCATCACATTCTTCGATGAACTTTAACGCGATCAAAAGTTTTTGAAAACGAAAATATAAAGAAAGCATAAAGAAAGCGTAAATCTAATTTAACTTTCTTAGTCGGAAAAACCGAACCAAGAAAATCTCATTTCTAATCGGTTTTGGACTTGTGCTGCAAATGTAAGAATTTAAACCGATACGCGGTACATGCACCTTATTTGCATAAGTTATAACTTTAGAAAATCAATCAGCGGAAGAGCCTTGAGCTCTGATACCACTGTTGGGTTTTGGGGAATGGTTCAAACCCATTTAATTAGCTTAAGCTGCGGAAAGAGTAAAACAAAAATTTTTACATCTAACTTAAGCTATGGATTAAATGAATCAAGAAGATTCGTTTAATCCTATTTACAGATCTACTCCATAATTGATTTCCTAAAGCATTAAATCTATTTACAAATTAAATAGATTAATATAACAATTTATACCTTGATTTCAAATCTCAGTTGGAATGCAGACCGAGCGAGTAGAGCCTCACCAGGGATGGAATCGACTCGCAGTATCACACGTGTGATACCTCTATTGGTTATCCACCAGGACTAACCGGAGAGCGATTTACTTCTTCTGCCAGAAATACCGTAAACCGCGGAATTCTGCAGAAACACTATTCACCGAGAAAATGATGAAATAAATATATTTGTGTCCCGAAGTAACTCGGTTTTGCTTAAAAGCTAAACCGCAGGATTACACAAAATATATTATTTCCTAATCTCGAAATAACCGAAATCAAGGAAGAGAGAAAAACCGATTAACGAAGTAATCAGATTAACACGTGAATTAGTGAGTCTTTCTCTCTACCCCTACCCCTCTATTTATAGAGTTTTCAGGAGGTTCGCAAAAGACCGAAATACCCCTCAAAACAAATCTATTTACCAAAAGCCCTTGACACCTCATCCTTTTATCATGTGAAATGACCAAAATACCCTTGCCACCTCACATGACACATGTCAACACATGGGAAGTCGGCACCAAGGTAAAAAGACCATTTTACCCTTGGTCCATTAAGGCATGAATAGTGTTGGGCTTTGATTTTGGGCTTTGACTTTTGGGTTTTTAATTTTAATTAAGGCTTTGATTATTTTGGGCTTTTAAATCCATAATTCAAACCCATAATTAACAAATTAAAATCCAAATCAAATATATATAATTGTCATATACAATTATATTTCTTTTCGGTTGTTGTTCGGTAACTTTTATACAACGTAACGTGTACGTTTATAAATTAACTGTTGTTTCTGCTTGTCATTCTAAATGACATTTATAATTTAATTATATCATGTATAATTAATTATAACCATCTTAATATTAATTATAATCAATTTATAATTAATCAGTAAGATTCTCCGAGTAGCTCCTATATGGTGTGACCCAATAGGATCTGTGTTATGTTGGTAAACAGAGTTAAAACTGTTTTAACTTCTATAATCATGGGTGGCGTCTGGCAACACATCATGACCATCCAATTACACAGATGATGCTGTACTGTACAATATCACGATCCAGTAAACAATTTACTTGTGTCAGTTCTTCTGTCTCATAGCTATCAGATCAGTTTCAAGGTAGATATGTGTCATCCTTGGTAACTGTATCTTTTCTTAATCTTGAGTAGATTATCAAATATAATTACTCTTGTAATTATACCGCATGCAGATAATCTAACTCTATCAAGGGGCCCAGTGATGCTATAGCTCGCTCGTATAGAGATACAAGGGACAAATAGTATTCTTGGCAGACTATCACTTCCTCAGCTAAGTTATACATATGGAAATACTACCGTTATGGCTGCTTTTTACGGACAGTGTTAGATAACACTTACTCATATATATTTCTTAGTGGGAACGATAAATACCTCATACTGTAGAACTTTGACACTGAATGAAAACATTAATGACACGAACACAATTCTATTTAATGTTTCATTCGGGGTCTGTCAAATACCATGTTCCTAGAACATGTATCTATGTGATTAAAATGACATCTCGTGTCAAGTGGTTTGTAAAACTTAACCATCTTTTAATCCACATACTAACCTTATAGCGGTAATTAGTGTTCCTGCTAATTACCTTGGTCAGTGACCTTTTAAGAGTATATATTATCTATATTATGGAGTTTCACAATTTCAGTCATGAACTCGAAATGATCCATAATTTCAATAATACTCAAGGCAACAAAATGATATATAAATAAACATTCAATTCATGAACAAAGCTTTATGATTAATTTATCGTATTATTGACTTCTAGATTATTACAAACTAACAGGTAGTTAGTACGTTTTAACTATTTTTTTTGTCTTTTAGTGCGGGGGACAGATAGGGGACTGAACTAGGGGGACTGTTAGTCGATCCCTTAATTTTATAAATGGCAAAAGATAATAGTTTCTGCTATTGACATTTGTGACCAAACAAATGGCAAAAGATAATAGTACAAAACAATAGTTAAGAAGGTTTGATTCTTAATTACTTGTATAAAGTGTAGTTTAGAAAAAGTTATTTTTTGAAAAATAATAGTTCAAAACAATAGTAAAAATTTTTCAAATAATTTAAAAGGTTAGTAACATTAATTTAGCATTCAAATAATTTATTGTCATGACAACAATTAATTTAAGCTAGTTGGGGTTTTTTGAATTTTAGATGTACTTTTAAGAGCCTAGATATGATATTTGTTTTTTTTTTTTATCACCATATTATTGTGTTACTTATAATGTAATTAGAATGTATGTTTTATGTCTAGAGAGAAGTTTCTATTAAGTAAGTTGTCAAGTTATAGTTATGCATATGTTAGTATGTTACATAGTTGCATTTTAATCAATCAAGTGTTGAATTAACAGGTGCATAAGGAAAAAGGCTCAAAGAGAGGTACATGAAGAAGCAGAAGAATTGCTTGTAGTCAGGCAAGTTTTCTCTCTCTCTTAATGAAATTGTAGTTAATTATATTATTAATTCGTTAGTTATTAGTATAGTACTGTTTTATGATCCAACAAAACCGGAACATTTAGTATGCCTTTTAGGTTCATACCCGTTCAAAATTAATCCAATAGGGATTAATTTTGAATAGTCCCCATTTTGGGACTGCTTTTTGAATGCTTTGTCTCATTTAGGATGTGAAGAAATATTTGTGGATTTAGTATTTAGGAAAGATTCGGTATCATTTTCCCTTGTTGTTCCTACGAGTACGTATTGAAATATGTCCAAAAGGATGTGTTTCTAACACGTACTCGGGGAACTAAGGGGAAATGCTGCCGAATTTTTCTTAAATACTAAATCCACAAACATTTCTTCACTACTGAGGCATAGCATTCAAAGAGTGGGATATGATTGTACACCGGCCATTTGTAAGTCCCAAAAGACTAACCACTTGGACCTATTTATATTTAATGTCATTATTTCATTGAAGTGTCAAAATATAAGGAAAGCATAACTTCAAGTTCAGTGTTGACCTCGTGTGCATTTAATTTTATGTAGACCTAATCAAGGCAAGTCAAGGTAAGGCAGGGCAAGCGAAGTGTCATCTCTCTCTATCTGGTACGTATGTTTAAATTCATAGTTTATGTAGTGTAGATGCCGCTTGTATGTCTGTATACAAGTCCTGTTGCATGGATGATGCAACAATTGATTGTGATTTCTTCGATGACTTGCTTTAGAGGGTCCGTTATCAATAGATGATATCTGGAGGGTCTAAAGTATAGATCTGGACTTTCTTTTTGTTTGAGTCAAAATTTTTGTTTGAATGGTAAAGTAATAGAATTTCTTGTTATTTTAAATTGAATAAACTAAGGTGTAGTTAGAAAACATAAGTAATGAAGAATGTCATCTATTAATTGTTGCACTTAGGTTATGTGCATACAATGTCTTAATTATAAATGTGTATGTCATGATTAGGAGAAATGGAGGGTGATCGTAGTTGGATGTACGGTCCTCGTTACGTGAACAAGCGAATGAATCCCACATTTGTTAAGGGTGTTGAGGGGTTTTTAGAATATGCATTTGGTATTCAAGAAAATATAATTAGTGGTGATCGCATTAGGTGTCCATGTTTCAAGTGTGGGTGTACCCGATGGTTAGATAAGGAGACTATCGGAAAACACCTGATGAAATCGGGGTTTCGACCTTTTTACCAGAATTGGTTCATGCATGGTGAGCAATATAGCCAAGTGGAATAGAGCCAACCCGAACAGAGCCAATCCGAACAGAGCCAACCCGAGGCGGAGTCGCCAAATGCTATGGTGGACATGCTTCTTGATGTGCAGGTTCGTCTTTTGAATAGACTGCGGACGAACCCCCGAATCAACAAGCTCAAGAGTTTTATAACATGATGAAAGCGGCAGATGAGCCGCTATGGGATGGTTGTGATAAGGAACATACTGTCCTTGCATGTGTTACTGAACTCCTCAGCATTAAAGCCGACTGCGGCATAACCAAGGAGGGATTCAATCGTATGTGGATACGTAAATTGGCGCTCAGTGGTAAGATTGCAGATTTAAGAGGAAGGAGAGGCTAGTCAGAAAAATGGTCGCGATCCAAATGCCTATATTGCACCGGCGGTAGATCCGACTTTGCAACTAGTTCTTCGGATAGGGGGTTACAAGCAATATTCATTTTTTGTGTATTTTGTAATTATGCATTAATTGTAGTGCTTGTAATAATTATTCCTATTTGCAGGACTTTTGATGCAGGGCATCCAGAGAAGACGCAGCAAGTCGCGAAAGTTATTTCGCAGACAGTACGTCAGAATTATCCTGGCCCGGACTTTTGATGCAGGGCATCCAGAGAAGACGAAGCAAGTCGCGAAAGTTATTTCGCAGACAGTACGTCAGAATTATCCTGGCCCGTACTACAGATACACAGATTTCCCCAAGGATAATAAGGATCTTATCCAGGAAGAGTTTTTAGTAAGTAAATCTTTCTCAAACAAAACCTCCAATAATTACTTGTTTTTTTTTAAGTTAAGAAACGATATTAATTCTTAACTATACATTGCAGAAGCACTACCAGTTTCATCCAGATATACCTTTGACGGATGCATGGAGTGTATTTAGAAAGATAGCTGATGTACGGCTTCAGGATATGCTGAATAAATGCAAAGCGGCAGCAAAAAAGTCATACGGAGAGTCCATGCTCGAGTGGAAGGAGCGTGGGGCTGCTCCTCGCCCCTACGACGCCTGGATCCAGCCAGCGTACTGGCCCGGACTCGTCGATCATTGGTGCAGTGACACTTTTGCTAGTCGGAGCCAGCGGAATGCAGAAAATAGGGCCAATGCTGAAGGTGCAGGGGCTTCGACGGGCTTTGTGAACATGCTTGTTCACAAACAGCGCTTCGTAAGTTGTTTTTCATTAAATTATTATATTTCCATTCTTATTGAATATAATCGAACTAACCTTGATAATTTTTTTTTAAATGAAATTGTCTTTCAAATTCTTAACAGGAGCAAACACAAGGGCGCGAACCCAGATGGAGCGATGAGCTGTTTCAGCCTACCCATACGAACAAGAAGACGGGGGAATACGTTAATACAAAGGCTAAAAATGCACAGGTAATAGTACTTTCGAATCATTGTATAAAATATCATGGTTCATGTTGTACGTAACATTATTGTTATATTTTACAAAATTTGCAGCTAAAATATGAGAAAGCTATGAATGACAAGTATGGAGAGGATAAAGAGACATGGCCCAGATATGACGGCGATCTCTGGTTCTCTACGGGCATTGATGATCAGAATGCCCACGGCGATAACTATGGTCTCGGTGCTCTAGGTAAAATAAACATTCTTTGAAATTTTAAATTTATTATTTGTTTTGTTAGATAATACTAATTGTCTTACTTTTAATGTTTAAGGCAAGTCAAGAGGCATGTTTCGCCCTGGTGGGTCTAGCAGTGCTCGGTCGCACTCGTCACAGTCATATTCTTCTATGCCGCCATCGACGAATCTCACAGAAGAAGATATTGAGAGGATATCTTCCCGACTACTTGATAAGATGGAGGCTCGCATCGAGGCTCAGGTGGAGGCTCGGTTGGAGGCTCGGTTCAGAGCTTCTTCGGTACGAAATTCGATATTTCAGTGTATTTTAATTGTGAACTCTAAACCCTAAATCATAATTATCTAAAATACTTTCTTACAACCTCACAGGGAGGTTCGGGCTCGCAGCCGGCCTCGATGCCCGCTCAGGATGACGAGGATGATGACAGCGATGATGACGAAGGGCATTGGTCGGATGTTGGCGGTGATGGTACTTCTTAGGATTTTTTTTATATATTTATATCTTGTTAGATGATACTGTTTATTGTTTGTGCTACTGTTTACTGCTTATGTTACTCGGATATTTACATTTCATGAGATGATATACAATTTCCTGATCTTTATGTTTATATTTGTTTATGTTATGATGTATGTTGTATGCGATCGTTATGTTGTTTGTGTATCGATTTTTATGTTTATGTTCTGATTTATGTTATACGTTGGTACGTGTGGTACCAATTAATTAAATGGTGCAAATATAAATAACAAAAAAAAAATCAAAAACCTAAAAGAATGTATCTGCGACCGGAATATTTTATCAGAGACCGTTTTCTGAACGTTGTGTTGGTCGCAGAAACTCTATTATGACGTCAGCAAAAAACTTTCAGAGACCGTTTTTAAAAGTTTCAGCGACCGGGATTTTCGTCGCAGAAACCTTTTTCTGACGTCAACAAAAAAACAGCGACGAAAAAAAAATGGTCGCAGAAAATACTATCAGCGACCGGCTGACATCATTCAGCGACCGTTGACGTCAGCGGATGATTATCTGCGACCGTACGTTCTGCGACCGGAATAAACTATCAGAGACCGGATTCACTTTCTGCGACTGACGCACCTACTTTCAGCTGTAGTGTTCTACTTAAATCCACATATATATGTAACAACTAGCACAGCATATATGAATTGATTTTTTTTTTTACCACGATTGATAATCAAGCATATGGAGTTTGTAAACACAACAATCAATTTTTCGATTGTAAAGTTTTAAACGTTATATTGTTAACAAATATATTTATCCACTTAGTAATTAGCTATATATAATATATATTCCCTCTAGGGCTGCAAATGAATCAAACCGAATCAAACTTACCCTAGTTTGAGTTTTTGTTTCAATAAGATTCGAACCGAATTGGTTTGATTTGTTTCCGAACGAACTAATTTTGAATCGAATTAATTGCGAACTATAATTTTTTTCAAATCGAAATCAATTGAATTACGAACTCCATTTTTTTCGCAACCCTAGTTATACCGGTAGTTAATGCATTAGTTTTCTTCATGCAGAACAAAATTCACACGGTTTTCTTTTCATTTCATGAATTTGCATTGATAGATTATGAGTCAGTTTAAGATTCTTTTACTTTTTACACTGTAGGATTGATTAAAATCACGGCATGAACCTAGTCAAATGGAACTTATTCAGTTGTTAATTTGTTACGGTGCTGAAACATTTTCCTATTATATATTACAATTATATTAACAATTTTAAAGCATTATTAAATATTGATGTTGAATCCATTAGTTTTATTATTTGAGATTTAAATCTAAATAGTTTGCGAACCAATTTCGAACGAATTATACTTAGTTTGAGTTTGATATGAATAAGATTCGAACCGAACTGATTTAATTTGTTTCAGAACGAACTAATTTTAAATCAAATTAATTGCAAACTTTTTTTGAATCACGAACTACAAACTTTTTGTGCATCCCTAATTCCCTCTAGCTAGGATGTATCCACTTTGCTCCCATCTTCCGCCAACTATTGCTTTCAAACCTTTATTTCCTTTATATGTGAAGCTATTAGGGACTAGGGTACAAAACTACAAATTATCAAATACAAGAATGGTATTTTTTTAAAATAAATTCAAACTTCAGTATTGCTTAAAATTTGAACTTCCATACTCTTGGGTTTTATGTCAGATGACAACGACCAATATTCTAAATATATATAGCATGTGTACGGCACAAACAAAAAGCAAAATTCGAACATTATCCTTATTTTGTATTGTCCAATATATATATAATATATAGGAACTTCCATAATCATATATATATATATATATATATATATATATATAGAGGTGGGCTACGGTGAGTTGCGAAGTAAAGCTACTATTTTACTTCACGCTCATATTTTGCTATTTTAAAGTTCAAAATGTCGATCCGAACCGTTCATCTTGTTCTCCATATTGAAATGTGCTTGGAGACCAAATTTTACATTTTTTGGAATTTTTTTACTATTTATTAAGCAATTTTGAAAGTCGCTGATCTGATGGTCTAAAATTTTTTACTGTTTTTTACTGTTCACAGCAAAACAGCAATCTTCAAAAATGCTTAATAAATAGTAAACAAATTCCAAAAAATATAAAATTTGGTCTCCAAGCACATTTCAATATGGATTAAACATCTAACGGTTCGGATCGGTCATTTGGATTTTCAAAATAAAAATACGGCGTGAAGTAGAAACGCATTTTACTTCGCAACTCACCGTAGCCCATCTCTCTCTCTCTCTATATATATATATCTTTTATATCATATGAAACTAATAACCTAGTAATTAGTACAGTACAGCAAGTTCTATATATAGAAGCTGCTATGTTGATGTACGCATGCATGAAGCTATCTACATCAGTCACAAACGACTTAGAATTTTCAAAACGGAAAAAGAAATTAAGTTACAATTGTTACAGTCTAAGCAATTTCCAAGAGAGACTGGGAGAAGTTCAAACTGCATGCATGATGGTATATAAAAATGAATTTCCCGGTTATTTATTGCTCAGCTATATATGTAAATAAATAATAATATATAATTTATTTGGGAAGTAGGCAAATTGCCTATATATATACTAAATTTCATTTAGATTAGAAATGTTAAAATAATTTACAAGCTAGATATAAACAGTTGGTGCATGAGTAACATATATATAAATTAAAGACAGAAATAATTAACCAACATAATAATTTGACCCTAGCTAGCTATATATATAGCTAGTTCCAGTCAAATACCATGTAATCATCTCCTATCTCCTCATGCCTTCGCTATATATCCTAAACCATATCCATGCATGCGTATGTATCCGGTGTCCCTGCCAGATTCTCCTGGCTTTTCGCTGCTTCCTTAAAGATCTTGCGGTTGCATCTTGCATGCGCTCTTTCAATCAATTACAAATAAATATTAATTAGACTCCCGCATATATTTTTTTTCTTCAAAATTATTGGACAGCAACACTGCAAAAATTTTGTGGACCAGATCGAGCTCATGCATCACAAGAAGTTATTTGTCTAATGATGTTTTGCTTGATTAGAGAACCTTAATTGTTGCTGTGTATAATTGAAAAAAATGGTGGCAGCCTCTATTAAAAAGAGTACGTGTCAAAAGTAAATTAGAAAAACCAAATTAATTATTTGCTGTAGATAATTAGCTTGATGACCAAACTTCAAAGCACACTACCAGATAACGATGGCAAGAAGAAAAATAAGTTTATGTAAATTAATTAAGTTGAAAACATTACAATTTATGCGATGGTACAGTTGACAAATCAAAACTACAAATTTATGATTATATATACTTGTACATAAACGGTGATTAAAATGCACTATGGAATAAATTAAATAACTTATTTATCCTTTATTCTTTGAACCTCCTTCTGGAAGAGGAGTTTAAAATAACACATGCACTCATAACAGTTGAGATATATAACGCACTAATTATCAGCTTTCTCGCTAACCATGGCTATTTCAGGCTTGCCGTGGAACCTGGCAACAGCACAATCAGTGGCAAAAATAGCAGAAGAGGAGTAGCTAGCCGCACCAGTCATCACGGGCATGTTCTTCCTCACATCCAACTTGTTAACATAGTCAGGCCGGTATGTCTGACCAAGAACTCCATGCACATCATCGCTAAGTGCATGGAACCTAAACGATAGGTCAAAGTGTGCAAGGCTATCCTCAGGCGTTACCCCATAGTTGTGGATATCAGATTCCTTCTTCGTGATTGGTACTGCCTTTCCAATTATTGTAAAAACTCCCGTCAACTCGACTATAATTCCATTTGTTTCTGCTGTTCGTGTAATGAAGAGTGAAGGCACTGTTTTAGGAGTCCAGTTGGCTTGCATCTCGGTCGGGATATCAATACGCTCCCCATCAAATGTAATGACGAGGCGATCGATACTGTCATCCCATGTCACGGTCTTTTCTACACCGATGTAGAGCTTGTGGTTGTCACCAAAGATTATACCCAGTGCCTGAATCCAGGTGAAGTCGCGACTCTTCTCAGGGTTGTGTTTACCAATGAAGTGGGCATTGATGTGCAAACCATTGTCAGAGACTATGCAAAAGTCATCATCCTTTTTCCCATGGAAATAAAAGATGTTCCCATCAGCACCAGTGAAGCGAGGGTCACCGCAGGCTGTGCCTGGAAAAAGGTCGCACACTGCAAGAATTCCAATCCCATGCAGAAGAATAACAGTTAGGTAATTGAAGAATGAAATATTGCTTTGAGAATGGTATAATATTCGTAAATCAATATATATATATAAGGTCTTAAATAAAAAAAATAAAAAAAAGAGGAAATGCTTGATAGCATGTACCAGGCTATTTAATTATAGCTAATTAATTATCAACTTTTATGTAATCGGAGTATGATGATATAATTTATGAAGGGTTAATAACTCGATACATCAGTTGGTACCATGCATGGAACCATTGAACTGTCGGATGAAAGGAAAACGTGTATAAGAAATCTCATTTTATATATGTTCTTGGATGTTATAATATGCGCATGTGCATGTATGCGATAGATACTTACTGCAGTAGGTCTTGCAAGTGGGGCAAAGTCCAATGCATGTGTTGCGGCACCGATTGGGACATGTGGCGGTGCAAGTTTGCGTCTTGTTACCATCCACACAGGTGACCACTGTATCGCGTCGACCGAACTTGTTTTGTACTACGTGGAATTTCGGAGGGAGCTTTCTGCCATTTGGCAATCTGTCATTGGCAGCTGAGACTGCTACAAGGAAGAGACAGCCTGACAGGAGCAGCACAAGCACGGCCCGTGGACCGGAGAGAAATGCAACCATGGATGGAAAAGAAAATATAATTAAGTAGTGTTTATCCCTAGCTAGCTGGATGAAGATTTGAGGAGTTAACCAAGGATTCTAGACATTTTATAGCACCAAAAAGTGAGTCAATGATTGAGCCAAAGAAGCAATGATTCATTTAATTAATTAGAGATAACAGTTGGGCAGGTCGAGTGGAGTAAGGTTTTGTTGTCTTAAGATGGGGATAAGAGGGGATTAAAGTGAGGTCAATTAATTGGGGTTAGGTCAAAGGCTAGCTCAAAGCTGAGGTTACTAAATATTCAATCTTTGACTGTATTTACAAGTTAAGCATGACATTATGTAATTGCCTTCAGACAGGCCTGGTATCCACTTGAGCTATTTATATAACAGTTCAATAAATAGTAAAAATATATAACAGTTACAATGGTAAGTACCTGATTGTCAGGAGTATATCAAACAAGGCATCTTCTCAAATTGTTGAAGATTTGTTGGTATGTCTTAATTAGCTGATATCCATATATGGTTTAATTATAAGAACATTTTTTCCTGATTACCTTATTTTCCCATGCCAAATATATATATACATGAATTTAACTCGGGATTTGTTTCTAAATTCTAATTATATGGAACAATATTTTGATGCGCCACTTCAAATAGCTCAAGTGGATACCCGGCCTGTCTGAAGGCAATTACATAATGTCATGCTTAACTTGTAAATACAGTCAAATATTGAACATTTAGGAACCTCAGCTTTGAGCCTTTGACCTAACCCCAATTAATTGACCTCACTTTAATCCCCTCTTATCCCCCTCTTAAGACAACAAAACCTTACTCCACTCGACCTGGCCAACTGTTATCTCTAATTTAATCGAATCATCGCTTCTTTGGTTCAATCATTGACTCACTTTTTGGTGCTATAAAATGTCTAGAATCCTTGGTTAACTCCTCAAATCTTCATCCAGCTAGGGATAAACACTACTTAATTATATTTTATTTTCCATCCATGGTTGCATTTCTCTCCGGTCCACGGGCCGTGCTTGTGCTGCTCCTGTCAGGCTGTCTCTTCCTTGTAGCAGTCTCAGCTGCCAATGACAGATTGCCAAATGGCAGAAAGCTCCCTCCAAAATTCCACGTAGTACAAAACAAGTTCGGTCGACGCGATACAGTGGTCACCTGTGTGGATGGTAACAAGACGCAAACTTGCACCGCCACATGTCCCAATCGGTGTCGCAACACATGCATTGGACTTTGCCCCACTTGCAAGACCTACTGCAGTAAGTATTTATCGACATACACACACACATGCACATGCGGATATAACATCCAAGAACATAAAATGAGATTTCTTATACACGTTTCCTTTCATCCGACAGTTAATTCAATGGTTCCATGCATGGTACCAAGTACCAACTGATGTATCGAGTTATTAACCCTTCATAAATTGTATCATCATGCTCCGATTACATAAAAGTTGATAATTAATTAGCTATAATTAAATAGCCTGGTACATGCTATCAAGCATTTCATCTTTTTTTTATTTTTTTTATTTAAGACCTTATATATATATATTGATTTACGAATATTATACCATTCTCAAAGCAATATTTCATTCTTCAATTACCTAACTGTTATTCTTCTGCATGGGATTGGAATTCGTGCAGTGTGCGACCTTTTTCCAGGCACAGCCTGCGGTGACCCTCGCTTCACTGGTGCTGATGGGAACATCTTTTATTTCCATGGGAAAAAGGATGATGACTTTTGCATAGTCTCTGACAATGGTTTGCACATCAATGCCCACTTCATTGGTAAACACAACCCTGAGAAGAGTCGCGACTTCACCTGGATTCAGGCACTGGGTATAATCTTTGGTGACAACCACAAGCTCTACATCGGTGTAGAAAAGACCGTGACATGGGATGACAGCATCGATCGCCTCGTCATTACATTTGATGGGGAGCGTATTGATATCCCGACCGAGATGCAAGCCAACTGGACTCCTAAAACAGTGCCTTCACTCTTCATTACACGAACAGCAGAAACAAATGGAATTATAGTCGAGTTGACGGGAGTTTTTACAATAATTGGAAAGGCAGTACCAATCACGAAGAAGGAATCTGATATCCACAACTATGGGGTAACGCCTGAGGACAGCCTTGCACACTTTGACCTATCGTTTAGGTTCCATGCACTTAGCGATGACGTGCATGGAGTTCTTGGTCAAACATACCGGCCGGACTATGTTAACAAGTTGGATGTGAGGAAGAACATGCCCGTGATGACCGGTGCGGCCAGCTACTCCTCTTCTACTATTTTTGCCACTGATTGTGCTGTTGCCAGGTTCCACGGCAAGCCTGAAATAGCCATGGTTAGCGAGAAAGCTGATAATTAGTGAGTTATATATCTCAACTGTTATGAGTGTATTATTTTAAACTCCTCTTCCAGAAGGAGGTTCAAAGAATAAAGGATAAATAAGGCTAGCATGTCGTCTGCTGTAACTGATCCAGATTCGTTAATATCGGATGATGATTTTTTTTTTTATGTACGTTCAAGAGACTCATTCTAAGAAGTAGTTGGATGAGTTAGGGTTGAAAAAAAATCGTGTTTATATTTGTTATTTTTGTTATGTGGAGTTTATATTATTTAGTTTGTTGTTTAGTTTGTTATTTATTTTTTTATTTGGAGTTTATATATGTTGTTTAGTTTGTTATTTATAAGGGATTTTTGTTATTTAGTTAAATTAAAAAAAAAATAGAAATAGTTTCTGGTTGAAAACAGATCTGTTTCTGGCAGAAACAAAAATGCAGAAATGTGAATAGTTCTGGAAAGACCAAAACAGTAGAGGTTGAAATGACTAAACAGCTCTGTTCCTGGAAGAAACAAAAATGCAGAAATGTGCTAAGTTTGAAAAAGGCCGAAACAATATGTTTTAGGCCGAAATAGAGGCCGAAACAGTCTGTTCCTGGCCTGAGCAGATATTTTCCTGGAAGAAACAAAAATGCAGAAATGTGCTAAGTTCGGGAGAGGCCGAAATAGCTTGTTTTTGGCAGAAATAAAGGCCAGAACTGAGGTAAAAAACAATTTTTTTTCAGTATAATTGAACGTATTTTGCATAATTTAGATAATTTTAGTATAATATTGTATAACTTAGTTAAATTTAATATATTTTAGTATAATTTAGCAGAAAACAACATGTCTCCTCTTTTTGCTGCTAGAAGGGGTTAAATACAAAATGTTTGAAACCGGGTAAAATCTCAACGGTTAATTTTCTTGAAACTGGCGAGAATCTCACCTGTACGTGTTCTGAAATTGGTTAAAAATTAACTGGAAAAAAACGTTATAACCGGTGAGATTTGAAATTTAGTAAATTTTTTTGGATATTAATAAAAAATTTGGAAAATTAATCTTTTTTAAGTTTTTTTTACTGCTTTTAGTTTTCTTAATCGCTTAATCCTTTCAAACACCGACTCCTTAGCAACGATTAAAATCTATTTCTTTTGTTCTTTAATCCGAATCTTAATTTTCTAGTCCGACCTGTAAGACACATCTATCTTAAAATTAAGCCTTAAGCCTTATAAATTAAGACAATCAAATATGAGATCTTAAAATGTTAGTTTGAAAACCGAGCTGCCCGTTAAAAACCGGATCTGTTTATAAACTCGAGGGAGAGATTCTTTGCGATTGTGTCAGACGGTCCGGATTGGCCGAAATTAAAATTTTGAGTTGATCTGATTTCAGCTCCAGCTCGCTTTTGTTTGCTTTCACTTCCACTGCACGGCAGGGAGGAAGGGAGAGCAGAAAGGAGAGAAGGGGCGAGAAAGCTTGAGGAGATTAATCATGCCATTTTTTCAGGTGTAGTTAGGTTTGTTTCAATTCAATGAAATTCTCTTCAAATTCTTCTCCTTTGTTGCTCCTTGCTTGAGCCACAGAGTACAATGTTGATCTTAAATTTGCTGTTATAACTGGATTGTGATTTAAATCATTTAATGTATTCCATCCAGAATACAGTGTGAAACTTGGTGTCTAGTGTTAAAGAAATAAGTATTTTAATAATGGATATCAAATTGTTCTGTTTATCAAGAGGATGGCATTTATGAGCGCATTAGGGGTGCGCCAAAAGAAAGCTGGGGGCATTTGCCAAAATGCATCCTGTTGCTGCTGCTTAAGCCATGATTTTTTTCTGGTAACTGTTGAGTCTCTGAATCTTTTATTAAGAACCTATTTAAATCTATTATTATTCATTACAAATGAAGTTATAAATCTAATGTTGTATGTATCTGTTTCAAGAACAATGGACGATAGCCTACTGCAAAATATTTTTGGACCCAAAGCTATGTAAAAAGAACTTAACTAAATTATAACTTGCTAAATTAGAGAAGCTTATTTTTTATGTTTAATTAACAAACTAATGGCAACTGAACTAACAACTTATAAAGCTGTAAGACTGTTGACAATGTTAGAAAAGATATATGCGGCAAGGTTTGTTGATGTAGAAATAATAAGCTCACAACAAATGCTAGAAGCATTAAAAAAAGGGTAATTATAATATCCTCATCTATCCATCCCTCATTCATCATCCAACTAACTAACTTTTTATTTTAACTATAACTATCATTTCTAACAACCTTTATTACTCTTTCTCTCTTCCTCTTCCTCTTCCACCTCCATCTTCTTTTCCCACCTTCGTCTCCCATCTCCACCTCCGCCTCCCTCTCCCACCTATGCCTCCGCCTTTCTCTCCCACCTCCCTCTTCCCCCTCTGCCTCTACCTCCCTCTCCCACCTCTGCCTCTGCCTATACCTCCCTCTCCTTGATAAGCTATCTCCCTCTCCCACCTCCCACCCTCTCCCACCTCGAAATAGTAAATACGATAAGCTCTTTTCCTCTCATACCTCCACCTCCGCCTCCATTTTTTTCATATATGCCTACAGCTCCCGCTCGAACGAACGTTCTGCCGGAGATCATCCGTCACTCCATCCCAATCAAGCACGCCTCTGTCGGGATTGAATACTTTAACATGTATGAATGAATACTTGAGCACGCCTCTGCCGGGTCAGATCCACCACTGTCGACTGTATCAAAATATTTTTGTATCTGTGGATGCAATTAATCTCTTTCATGTCTATGTTATCTTTCCTCATAAAGTAGAGAGTTATCTTTAATGACAAATTAAGCCACTGTGTACTAAGAAATGATATAAAATTTTTTTGAAAAAAAATAGAGGTATACGAATGAATATTTCAATGTGTATGAATGAATACTTAATATCTTAGGTATGAATATTTGCGCTCGAAAGTATGTCATCATGTATCTCATTTGAAAAATAAAATTGTGTAGAAAACATTCGTGATTTTAGATTTGCAAAATTTCTCACAAATCGTCAGAAATATTGTTTAAATTAAACAGAGAAGAAAAAACCATCTCTAAAAACATGTAAAAGACGAATAAGTGATGTGTCCAGTTTTTGTATTTACACTTGCACGACTATGATGAATACTTTCACGATGAGATATGAATATTTGCGTGATGAGATATGAATACTTGTGCAACGGACAACTCGAAAGTATGTCATCATGAATCTCATTTGAAAGATAAAATTATGTAAAAAACATTCGTGGTTTTAAATTTGCAAAATTTCTCACAGATCGTCAGAAATATTGGTTAGATTGAATGGAGAAAAAATCACCTCTAAAAACGTGTAAAAGATAGATGAGTGATGTGTTAAGTTTTTATATTTGCACTTACACAATGAGGATGAATATTTTCTCGATTAGGATGAATACTTATGCAACGGACAACTCGAAAGTATGTCATCATGGATCTCATTTGAAAGATAAAATTATATAGAAAACATTCGTGGTTTTAGATTTGCAAAAGTCCTCACTGATCATTAGAAATATTAATTACATTGAACGGAGAAAAAAAACACCTCTAAAAACGTGTCCAGTTTTTTTTTTTTTTTAAATACTTGATATCTTAGATATGAATACTTGACGTGTTATATATGAATACTTAATGCATTATAGATGAATACTTGCGCGCGCTAGTTGTAAAATCTTTCAAATATTAGATGGTCCCCAAATAGTAAGTGGTCCCCCCTAGATAGCTAGTAGTTATTCAAGTAGTTAATGACTAGAGAATAAATGGGGGATTGTTACGGGGATAGCTAGGTGCTCCCTTAAAAAAAATAAAGTATTTATTAATTCAAATCAGCAAAAATTGCAATTAATGTCCTTATACAATGGAAAAATAATCATTAACATTTAAAGCAATTGCAAAGTCCTTAAGAAATAGCATTACACCCTGTCCTTTATTCATTCTTACTCCATTTCTAGTAAAACAGGTTCAATTTGATCTTATACATACTATCTTGAAAAATCACTTATAACAGCTCAGCACATATAAATTTGTCTGCAAATGCATTAATTATCAGACTTTTCAGTTACCATGGCTATTTCATGAGGCTTGCCATGGAACCTGGCAACAGCACAGTCAGTGGCAAAAATAGAGGAAGATGAGTAATTGGCCGCACCACTCATCAGCGGCATTTTCTTGCTCACATCCAGCTTGTTGACATAGTCTGGCCTGTATGTTTGACCTAGAACTCCATGCACGCCATTGCTAAGTGCATGGAATTTGAACGATAGGTCGAGGTGGGCCAGGCTGTCATCGGGCATTAGCCCATAGTTGTGGATATCGGATTCCTTCTTTGTGATTGGGACCGCATTTGCTATTATTGTAAAGATTCCCCTCAACTCAACTATAATTCCATTTGTTTCTGATGTCCGTGTAACAAAGAGCGAAGGCACTGTTGTAGGGACCCATTGGGCTTTCGTCTCAGTCGGTATATCAATGCGCTCCCCATCAAAGGTAATGATAAGATGATCAGTGCTGTCATCCCAAGTCATGGTCTTTTCTACCCCGATGTAGAGCTTGTGGTTCTCGCCAAAGATCATACCTAGGGCCTGAATCCATGTGAAGTCGCGGCTCTTCTCAGGGTTGCGTTTACCAATGAAGTGGGCATTGATGTGCAGATCATTGTCGGAGAGTATGCAAAAATCATGGTCCTTTTTCCCATGGAAATAAAAGATGTTCCCATCAGCGCCAGTGAAGCGAGGGTCGCCGCAGACTGTACCTGGGAAAAGGTCGCAGACTACAACAAAAAATAAGCAGTTAGCTACTTGAAAATTGCAATGGACTATCTTTTTGATAGTGCAATAAGGATTGACCATTAAATTGATATCCTCAAAAACTTCTATCTGTTCAGAAAAATGTAGAACATCGCCTTTTTTTTTTTTCATTTGTATCTCTGTACGCATGATACATGTACACAATACGTAGATCATGCCAACAAGGCAACAAATGTTAAATTCTGGATACCGTTTTCAAAATTATTAGGATATATTCTTTGCTGATGAATCTTGTTACAGAAAATTGTAGATTATATAGTATAGCTTCCTCTTTACCCAACATCCATCAATTATTGGCATGGCTGTATTTATTTTGAAAATATACAACCTTCAAGAATAGATATTTTTTACCAGATGAACCTGGACTGTTATCTGTAGGTCTGTGTGTTTAAAAACTTACGGCAGTAGGTCTTGCAACTGGGACAAACGCCGACACACTTATTGCGGCAACGGCTGGGGCATGTCATAGTGCATGTCTGCTTCTTTTTACCATTCACACAACTGATCAACAAATCACGTTGACCGGAACGGCTGGTGATTAGCTGAGAGTTTGGAGGGAATCTCGGCACTGTGACGTCATTGGCAGCTGAGACTAATACAATGAAGAGACAGGCTGACAGGAACAAGACGAGCACCGGCCATGGACGGGCAATTGCAAGCATGGAAGCCATGGAAGAACAATAAATCTTATATATTCTTTGAGGATGAGTGAGTACAAATTAAATTAATCTGCTCTAAGACTTGGGACACCCTGTCATTTTATAGGAGCAAAAAGTGCGTGAATAGTTTACCTAACATGGAAGGAATGAATGAATTGGTTGAATAAGAGAACATGAAGGCTGCATGGCAGGTTGACTAAGGTTTTGTTACGTCACTTAAGAGGTGGGTAATTGGAAAGAATTAATTAACTGAAGTAAATTGAGATCAAGGTAAAGATTGACGTAGCTAGGTTATATTGTTAGGCTTAGGCACGAGCATCATGTGCAATTGTACATACAAAATACAAAATCTCGATTGTACGTACAAATTCAACATATAACAACTGACAATTTTTTTTATTTATTTAAAGCATAATTCTATACTCGGTCCTTGTTTTAAATAAAATTTCGTTCTTAATTGAGCAACAAATATATTCATTTGTAAAATGATAAACATAACTCCTATTTCAACCTGTGCTCTGTACATGGTAAATAATTTAATCGTTTTCCAATTATCTGAATATACGAGCTTCATCAAAATTACAAGGCATATAAATAATAGTAAATGCATTTTTTTTTCGTCAAACTTTGAAATTCAAAAGAGTGTTAATTAATCTTCGCAAAGTTGGGATATTTGAAAAAAATAAATAGATAAAAATATTAACAAATGCTGACTTTGCTTCACACGGCGCACAAATAATAAAGTTAAAATAAACAATATATAACTTTTACGCTGCGTAAAGTTAAAACATTACTGTAAATATCTTCATCCAAAAAAAAAAAAAAAACCTCCTGCCGACTAATCTCCTGACAACTTTATCGAGCCACGCTCTCTGCTTTTACTTAACATTTGTTTGGTGTCGTGAGATTAAAGCATCTGAGCAAGTGCGCCCGAGGTCTACAGAGCCTCCCTTCGGCCAAGTTTGAAGTTATGTGTATATAATCAATTCAGCCTTTTGAAATCTAGAGATAATTAGAGAAGTTGAATGTTTCTTAGCAGTAGAAACATTTCATGTGGCCAAGGGCCATGGTGTGCTTCTCTATGCATTTTTCTCCCATTTTTTTTGTTTTTTATCGATAACACCCAAAAAAAAAATCCATCCATACATTCTTTTTTTTTTCGACAAATTTTGATTTATACCAGAACTGAATAATTCTCGAAATATGTGTTATCATTTCAAAAAATAACACAGATTTCAACCCACAACAAGAATGAGACACTTTTCGCAAGGATAAAAAAATGATTTTTTGCGACGGACTACTCTCATTGTTCAGTTTTTTCTTTTTGCGACGGACGACCGTCATAAAAGCGTTTTTCCCCTCGCAAAAAGTGTCTACTTTGTTGTAGTGACCGCTGAATTATTTAACAATCATGATATAAATTAAAATTTGATGAAAAAAAATCAGCATTTTCCCATTTAATTGTATTTTTTTCTGCAGCCGCTTATAATTTTTATATATTATAAATTATGATAATTTTCTGTCGATTGTTCTGAAATTTTACTAGTCAATAGCTTTGCACTTTTTATATTACAGAAGTTCGATTATAAAATATTTGATAGTTTTAGTTTTGATATATACTATTTTCTAATTTATAAAAATATGTGGTGAAACTAGATATTTTAAATGCATAAAATGTTGACCAATTTATGTCACGGTGAGAAAAAAAGTCTACAACTTATAATTAACATTTTGGTATTTAAAATTAATATTTAATAAGACTTATGAGATTATATTGTAATAATAAATCTAGAAAATATTATGAAGTTGTGCAGAAATTAGTATATTTTAAATTAATATAAATTTTTTTGTAAGATTCATTTCATAATTTGACAATTTTTTATATTGCTTTCAAGATTTATTTTATAATTCAGTGAATAATATAGGACCATCACGAATAAATACAATATAATTTAAAAACCACTATTATTAAAAGAAATGCACAATCTATTTTATTATTGGGATAACTGTTCTCCTACCTATCCAAAACTTCTATCCAATTTCTCCATCAAAACTTGAGAAAATTGCTTATTTTCCCACTAGAAACAAAACAACCTTTCTTTCATTTAAATGTACATTTTTATATAAACAAATTATGAACTTCTTATTAAAAGATAAAAAAGACTATTTTGTCCTTCTCTTTAAATACCAAAAACAATCTACCGCTGGAACGGTAAGGGGCTAAGGGCAGTTTAAAAAAAAAAAAAAAATGTGAGCGCAACTTTGGAATTTCTTTATAAAAATTTCGGATAAAAACTGTACTGTGTTACTATAAATGTATAATGCATTAAACTGTCAGGTATTAGGAAGCTTGTAATTAAAAATAGAATGAAACTTGATTATTTTTATCAAGAGAATGTAAAAATTAAAATTAGGGAACGACTAACAGTACCCCCATATCAGTCCCCTAAACGTCCCCGCACTAAAAGACAAACAACTTTCGACAGGAGACCACTAACTGACTCCAACATCTGATATGGGGGTATTTATACTCTGAGTTAATAGTCAAAACGTATAGTATTCATACCTACAAATGTATAGTATTCATATTTATTATCAGAACCATTCGTCATAGGTAAACACAAGCTGGAGGGGACCAGTAACGACCAGGGGGACCATTAACGTCTTGTGAAAACCTGGATTGGGGACTGCAACCGTCTGAAAGCGACATTTGCTAAGATTGGAGACCACTACATGGAATCTATATATTATTCATATCTAACTAAAAAAGTATTCATATCTAAATAAATGAAGTATTCATACTGACGATTACAAAATATTCATACATGTTTGAAATAATTTATATAATTCAAAATTCAAAGTTAGACCCTTCTTCTTGAACACCTCTTTTAAGAAATATTCATATCTAACAACATGAATGCATATTTAACACATGAAGTATTCATATCTAACTAATGAAGTATTCATACACGTTTGAAATAATTTATACAATTCAACATTCAAAAGTCAGATTCATCTCTCTCACCCCACCTCTTCCAAGAAGTATTCATATCTAACATGAAGTATGCATATCTAACAAATAAAATATTCATATCTAACTAATAAAATATTCATATGTTTCACTGTGACACCTTTCGCTGGACTAGCATGGACTTGCTTAAATGGTGCACCACGCTCTCCCCTCCGAATCTCGAAGGTGCACCACTCTCTCCTAGCCGGATCTCGACGGTGCACCATGCTCTCCTCATCGGATCTCGACGGTGCACCACGCTCTCCTCGCTGGATCTCGACGGTGCACCACGCTCTACTCGCCGGATCTCGACGGTGCACCGCGCTCCCCTCGTCAGATCTCGACCGCCATCACAACCATGGGCATGGGTAGTTGGTGGCGAGCAGTAGAGGAGAAGAACAGAGTGGGTTTTGAGTTGTGTTGAATTTTTTTTTTTCCTTCTAAGAGAGGATTGAAGAGGGTGGATTTTGACCACGTGGGAGAATAAAAAAAAAAAGATTGTTAGGGGGACAAATAGGGGACAGATTCAAGGGGGACAACATCTTTACTCTTAAAATTATTAGGTATTAAAATTTCTGAAGAACAGAAAGCAATTTTCTGCTTTTTATATCGATCGGAATAAAGACTATATATATATAGTTTCATTAGTTTTGAAATTTAATTAGATTGTTAGGTATAAGACTTTCTAAAGAATAATGTGAAGAATTTGCTTCTATAAATACCTGAATTATATTGTTGGGTATAAGATTCTTTCATTGGCATAAAATTTGATATCGGAATAAAGAGAGAGAGTCAGCTCCAGCTCTATATCGTTAACTCCCAACTAAAAGATAAAAGGAAGAGAAAACGGAAGAGAGAAATTATGCTGGTGATATTGAGCGCAATGTCATTCAACTCGTCAAGCTTGGAGAAACCAATAGTGCCATTTACCAGTTAATCTCCTTGTATTTTGTATTTCCTTTTTGTGTATCCACAGATCTAGTTGGTGGGTAAACCCAGTAATTAATATTAGTGGAAATGTTTGTTGGTTCCTGTGTTTATGTGTTTGTATGGTGATTAAATTCTGATCATATAACATCCATTTAGTTGGCCATTTTGGTTGTGCATGCAAGGTGTTTGACAAAATTCGGGTTAAGAATTTTGTGGGTATTTTATTTCTGAAAAGGTATTGCACCTACTGGTATTGTGCTCATATCAGTAAGGTACATGTCTGGTTTGATTTGGTTGGTTTAATCACAACCTAATAGTTTCAAGAAAAGAACTCACAACCTAATAACAATGAAGCACTCAAAACCCCCAGTTGCAGAATACGATTCTGATTATATATCTTAAATTACTTTATAGTCACATCATAATATTCATAATGTATTCCATTCAGAATACAGTTTGCTATTCGGTTGTCTAATCTTAAAGAAATCAGTATATATGTAATCAATGTGAACATACGAAATTTCATTCGGACTTAATCTTTATGAGCACATGATCAGGGGGTGGGCAATAAAAACTTGGTGGCATTTTCCAAAATGGATCTTATTTCTGTCGCTTAAACCGTGATTTATGTCAGTGACAGTTGAGCCGCTGAATCTTTATTGCAGGCTTACCTAAAGCTAGAATTGCAACTGGAATTATAAAAAAACTGTTCTCTGATATCTTTCATGGAAGACAGCATATTTCAAAAAAATAATGGGTCAAAAATAAAATTATTTGACTAAAGTATATTTTGTAAAGAAAACAAAAAATGAAAGAGGAAAAAGAGTTATCTGTGTTCCAAGGTCTGTTTTATGTTTAGAATTGAAAGAAAAAATAACCTGGCAGCAAACACTACAAGCATAATAAAAATTGTAGTATTTATGAATAAGTCAACAAAAATTACAATGTACCAGTAAATGGAAAAAAAAAAACAATCATTAATATATAAACATATAAAGCTATTATAAACTTTGTAAGAAACAGAATTACACAGTTACTTTATTCATCTTCCTCCTTATTTTCTGAGGGAACAGATTCAATTAAAACTTATTCATCTTCCTCCTTATTTTCTGAGGGAACAGATTCAATTAAAACTTATTCATCTTCCTCCTTATTTTCTGAGGGAACAGATTCAATTAAAACTTATATATACTACCTTGAACAATCACTCTTAACACATCAATTTCTACCAAGCTTTCAAAAAAAAACACACACACACACATCAATTATCAAATTTTTCAGTTACCATGGTTATTTCGGGCTTGTCGTGGAACCTGGCAACAGCACAATCAGTGGCAAAGATAGTGGATGAGGAGTAATTTGCTGCACCAGTCATCAGCGGCATGTTCTTTCTTATATCCATCTTGTTTACATAGTCCGGCCGGTATGTTTGACCTAGAACTCCATGCACATCTTCGCTAAGTGAATGGAACTTGAATGACAAATCAAGGTGGGCCAGGCTGTCGTCAGGTGTTGCCCCGTAGTTGTGGATTTCAGAATCTTCCTTTGTGATGGGGACTGCATTTACCATTATTGTAAAGATTCCCGTCAACTCGATCATAATTCCATTCATATCTGATGTTCGTGTCACGATAAGCGAAGGAACTGTTGTAGGGACCCACTTAGCTTGAACCTCGGTTGGTATTCTAATAGGCTTCCCATCAAAGGTAATGACAAGACGATCGATACTGTCATCCCATGTCATGGTCTTTTGTACCCCGATGTACAGCTTGTGGTTGTCGCCGAAGATAATGCCTAGAGCCTGAACCCAGGTGAAGTCGCGATCTTTCTCGGGGTTGTGTTTACCAATGAAGTGGGCATTGATGTGCAGATCATTGTCAGAGACTATGCAAAAATCTTGATCCTTTTTTCCATGGAAAAAGAAGTTATTCCCATCAGCACCTGTGAAACGAGGGTCTCCACAGACTGTACCTGGTATCAGGTCGCAGACTGCACAAATTGCAATACAGCACAGAACAAACTAGTTAGTTATATAATATGATATCTTGATAATATTTCTTGAATCAAATCTAGAAGCTTAAAAGCAGAAAAATAATATACTTTCAAAGTATGCTGTGGGGCATATTGTTAAATGTACTTAGGGGTGTCAATGGGTACGGTATGGGTCGGGTGGAGACATTTTCATACCCATACCCATTAAAATTGACATTACCCATACCCTATCCATACCCATTAAAAATTGATCTTACCCTACCCTACCCTTACCCGTTAATATTATCGGGTAACGAAACGGTAGCGGGTATAACGGATAATACTAGTATAATAATTAGTTTTATTATATTTTACAAATTAAACATCAAAAAATCATTCATTTTAACACATATATAATTGCATTTCTAATAAAAAATAAAATAAATGTGCAATCAATTCCAACTAAATTATTTTTTATAAAGAATAAAAATTTAAAAACACGAATATACATTTAAGTGGGTTGAAAATTGAATTGAGTATACATTTAAGTGGGTTGGAAATTGAATTGAATATATATTTGGATTTTATAATTACCCTATAGGGTAACGGGTACGAAATAGTCATTACCCATACCCTTACCCATTTATTTAACGAAAAAAAATTCTTACCCATACCCATACCCAATAAGCTAACGAAAAAAAAACCTTACTCATACCCGCCTTATCGAATACGATACGGGTCGGGTAAACGGCTAAAAAGGTACCATTGACACCCCTAAATGTACTATAAAATTTTCCAATTTAAGTATAATTCTAATTAAATTCATTAAGTTTTTTAATTTCGATAATACATTCTGTTTTTGGTAAGTTCTATAGAATTTGCTTCCTAATTATAAAACAAGTGTGATCAAAGGAAAATATACAGCTTTACTATCGGAAGATTCACCAAATGAACAAGTCATTTGCATATATCAATGCACCAATTGTAGATTGGCTAAGAATTCAACAATATTCTTCAAAAAAAAATGTACGCTTTATGAATGTTGTATATACATGTATATGTACTTACTGCAAAAGGTCTTGCAACCGGGGCAAATTCCAACACACTTGTTGCGGCATCGACTGGGGCAGGTTGAGGCACAAGTTATCCTCTTTTTAGTATTTGTGCAAGTGACTAACACATCACGGTTGGATTTGAATATGTGTCCGTTTCGGGGGAGTGGCACTCTGTCATTTTGGGCACCTGAAACCGCAACCAGTAAAAGGCAGCTAGAGAGAAACACGGTCGCTATCGCCCATGGACGGGCAAGCAATGCGGCCATGGAATAACAAGAAATGTAATCAACCTACGTTGATTACTCACTAGGTGCTGAATCCTTTTTTGCTCAAAAGAGTAGGAGAGTATATGTGTGGTTTGGAGCGAGATACTCTCAAGCAAGGGAACTTGGCCGTTTTGTAGGCGGTAACAATTAATGTGAGAATCAATGGTTGACTTAACACAAATTAAAATGAAGAAATAAAATAATAAATGAGGTCATGTTTCTAGTGAACATTTGAGTTTGTATATAGGGGCCTTTTTTATGTTAGTATGTATTTAATAATTTAAATGTAAAGTTGATAAATATATAATCTTTTTTTTTAAAGTAAAAGTGTATTTTCTAGAGTTTGTTAATTAGAAAATAAAACATATTCTGCACTAAATTTATTATTTAGAAATGAGAAAGGTTTCCTAAAAAATCACTTTCTTGATATAAATGTCATTCAATTTAATATTATTACTGAAAATGATTTTTTTTTTCTTAATTAGCCAGTATTATAATAGGATTTTGGATTTTTGAGGCGTAAGGTTGGATTTGAGTAAATTGGGGATTGAGTAAATGGGGGCAAAGGTGAGCAAATTATTCATGTGTAAGCACCGTCACATGTAGACATGACAACTTTTTTTGAGATCAAAGGCAGAGGCTAGCTGCCAGTATTATTAATAAAAGATATAAGGTCCTTTATGGGATTACAACAGAGTTTACATCCATGCTCAATTGGTCACATAAGACCCTTCTAACATATCCTAACTCAGCAGTTGAGGAGCCATAATCGACCCTCATCTCTGATTTTCTTCACAAGTACCCGATGGTCCATTGGTTCACCTCTAAAAATTAGACCATTCCTCTGTTTCCAGAGCATCCAACACACGCATTGAACCCATGTGGTTCCAAGACATGCTCAAATGCTTATTACTTTCAAGTTGGAGAAACTTGAATCCGAAGAGAGGGTTATATTTGACGCGAAAATTAGGCGCACTGTGGGTCAAACAGACTATGAGTGCATACCGAACCGTCTTTAGATCGTTCTCATGTGTAAGTTGCATATATAATTAATGAGAAATTTTATAAAATGCCCCAACCGTTAAAAACATCAAACATAATACCTCTCTTTTAAATATTTTGACAAAATATCTTTTTAGGACCCACATTTTCCCTGCCTCCTTCTCTCTCCCTCTCCCCCTCATTTACTCCCACTACATAGAATGATTAATTGCATTTATTGTAATTCAAATTTGTGTCCTTTAAATTCCTTCATTAATATTTCCTTTTCTTTCTCTTCCAAATTCCGTTATAGCTATTGTTTTCCCTGCTTAAAATTAGCATTGCTAGAGGTGCTACTTTTATCCAATTACCCGGATCCGATCTGGAACCGAACCAGATCCGACCCAGAACCGATCCGGATCCGATTAATTTGGATAGGGTATGGTTTAAAAAATATAACCAGTTAAATTATGGGTATGGTTACAAAATTAATAATTTAATATCTGACCCGAATCCGAACCGAAACCGATACTGTAATGGGTAGGATATGGGTTTCATTTAATTATCCGACCCATAACCGAACCCGACCCGATACCCGTATAAATACCCGATAAAGCATATATTAATAACTATTAATATATAAAAATATAACTTTGCATATTAATTTTTGCATAAGCCGTGGTGAGCCCAGTACTTTTTTTAATATGAGAAAATAGAATGCAGTGACATATTCACTATGTTTATACACATATATAGATGGATGCCAAATTTATTCCTTCTATAACAGCCGCATTAATTTTTTAAATAAAATTTACTACTATGGATATATCCTTAAATATTTGCCTTGATATCCTCTGCATAATAATGAAAATTTATTGCTCTCATTGATATGTCATTTCTACAAATTATTAGTATTTCATTCATAGATTTTTTGAACCATAGAAAATGAAATCGTCATCTCTAATATTTTACTTTTTAAAAATTATCTCTTCTTCAATATTTTTTTTTCAAAAGTTATTTTCTCTCCATCCTCCTGATTTTTTTGTGACATGTACCCACTCCGGATCCGGAACCGCCCTGTATCCAAACCGGACCCGATAATCTACAAAAAGTTATGGGTATATATCTACCCAGAACCGAAAGACTGGACCCGAAATATCTACGGGTAGATAGGTACCCGGATCCAGACCCGATCCGAATTGAAACAAATAAGTGTATGGATCGAATTTGGACCCGAACACTTTTAGGGTACGGGTCCAAATATAATAGTATTCTGACCCGACCCGACCCGATAGCACCTCTAAGCATTGCTTCAAAGAAATTCAAATCTGCTCTCTTAAGTTTCTAAACCTCAACTTTCATTTATTGGTATTCCACCTAAGTTACTTGTTTGGTTTACTAAAGGTATCCATTATCTCTCGATATATGGAAAGTTTTACCTCTCGGCTACAAACCTACCTCATGTACTAAGTCTGGTTAAGAGAAATATCAAGGCCAAATTACAAGAAAGATGCTGCAGAAATCTAACAGTAGACAACAAGAATCATTCAATCAATTTCAACAAAGCAATTAAATTAATACTCAAACAAGCAAACACAAACATCAACACAGATTCAAGTAACATGCATATAAAACAGAATATCTAACTATATCATAACCCTAGAAACTAAAAGATCTAAACTAACATAGATAAAGCGAAAACAAAATAAATAGAGAGAGGAAAGAAATGATAAAACTCCAAGAAGACAAGCTCCAAGCCAAGCCTCCTCTTTCCAAGCTTTCGAAACAAAGTGGAGAAGAATGGTGGTCTCTCAGATATGGCCTCCCCAAATGGGAGATCTCCCAAAAGGTAAGATAGCCTTCCTCCTACTGCCTTCCTCTCATTTATAGCTATTTTGTGACTTGGGGAGCAAGCAACCAAGGATGGAAGGTGAATCAATCAAGATCTCATGAGATATGGCAATAAATTCAGCTGATGCCTCTCTAAAATGATTTATGTGATTTGCACATTACAAATTCTGATTAATAACCTTCCTAGAATTGTAAATCTAAAATGATTTATGTGATTTGCCTAAAACGGAGTTCGTATGACTAAGATATGGTCAAAATACGAAAAGATGTCGAAAGCTGGAATTTCCATATATGCGCTGTCTGTTTTCCGCACGGCCCGTATGGAGTCTGGCGCGGCCCGCGTGGAGCCCGACTCGGCCCACGTGCTGCCTCTGTTTCTGCTGTGAGCCAAACTTCAAATGGGCATAACTCATTATCCGTAACTCCGTTTTCAGTGTTCTACCACTTTTCGGAAAACTTGCGGGAAGATTTATAATTTGCTCCATTTTCTATAATTTAAATAGACTTTGGCCGTAACTTGATTCTTGGTATAATTCTAAATTAAATTAAACTAAATTAAACTAAATTAACCTAAATGCATGGAAATTGGTCAAGTTATTGATATAAAACTTAGGCAAAAGTATACATAATTGGTGCTCATCAACTATATCCTATAAAACACTCTATGTATCATGTAAAACAGTGAACTATATGGAACTATTTACTGTAAACCTGTAAATATCAATAATAATAGATACTATAAAATTGTGCATATATCATGTAAAAATGTGAACTATATCATGTAAAAATACTCTGCATATTTCACCAGATCTGAAGTGGTATATGTTAATTGACTACTTCAGAGACGACAAAATCCCATCGTGTTCTTCTCTCAAAGGTGAAATCGAATACTGTAAAACAAAATATTGAATCATGTAATTTCGTATATCAGACAATTCAAAACAACGACATAAAGAAAACGAACTATGCATTTCAAATCAGACCATTAGATAATGCGAGATCCATTATTGAATAGTAAATGATACAATTCAAATTCAAATCAATGTTCATATAATGCATACACGCCTGAGACTACATCAATTCAAATGAAACTTCAATAGAAGCAAGGAAATCATGATTATCAATTCAAATCAATAGAAGAAACGAAACTTAAATAGATTAGTAAATAAACAAGTTGTTTTGAATACTGTAAAATCAAAGATGTATATTATAAAACTACAAAGTGAATAATGTAAAATAACCCGATTATGCTCCAGATCGCCTCACTCTTATTTCTCTTCACCAGATCGCTTTGCTCTCATCTCTCTCCACCAGATCGCTCCTCTAGATCGCCTCTCTTAGATCATCTCTCTCTATTAGAATCTAAGAGAGATGCCGGAGAAGTCCGTCGGAGAGAAGAAAGCACCGATGAGTAGTAGCGCCGGCGAGCGGCGAGTAGTGGTGTTGCCGTTGAAAAATGAACTGTAGGAGAGAAGGTCGTTCAGATCTGCACGATCAAGAACCCGTCGAAGAGAGAAAGAGAGATCTGTGAAGAGAGAGATATGTGAAGAGAGAAAGAGAGAAAGAGAGAAATCTTATTTGCTTCTGTGAAGAAAGAGAGAGAGCGGAAAGAGAGATTAGTAATTATTTTCAAAAACAGAAAGCGCTAATCGAGAAACTTTTATAAGAGAGAAAGGTGGAGACCGAAGACAGTTAAAGTCAGTTGAACCAGGAGTCAGATAAGATTGTGGACAGATGGTGGACAAAACAAGATGGACATAAATCTTTTCTCATTTGTAATCTCATTTTTCTAAAATGAAAGAAAATAGAGGGGAGACAGACCAGGGTAAAAGTAAGTATTAGAGGAGGTAAGTCTCTTATAAATTTTGAAATTTTTCATTGTCCTTTAAATTTTTTAATTGTTACAAAAACAATTATTTTTAATCTCTTTCATAAAATAAAATTACATAACACATATTATTTTGGTCTTTGTAATATCAATTTTCTAATTCCGCTATTAAAACCGACCTAACAATTAACACTCAGTTAATTGTTCTAGAATGATAAAATTAGAAGGGAAGCAGACGGAAAGAAAAGAGAGCAACATAAAAGGACTGTATAACTTGAGCAAATTTTCTCATTGATTCTTACTCCAAAATAATATGTGTTATCAAAATAATAATGTAGAGAAAATTAATTCTTTACTAGGTCCTCTCCGTCTCTCATTTCTTTCATTTTTAAGAGTACAATCTTAGTCATTGATAACAAAGCTATAGATATGTTTCTCTCAGTAAGTCAGTTTTAATTTTTTATTTTATTTTATTTGCAACATAGTCTGTCGCCCAAATTCATAATGTGATAGAGCAAATTTAACAGCTGATAAAATAAACTACAACATTCATGATTTTTGGGAATTCTACCAATTTAATCCACAAATCCTCCTTAAATAAGTGCAATTGGCCTTTTATATTGGAACCCCTGCCATATCAGTGTTGCTCAATACAATCAAGCATAAAATTTGTTTGAGCAAGATCAACTTGATATAAAGAACATGGAGCTAATTTTTCAAACTTGAACTTTGTAGTTAAACTAATTGTCAGGTTAAAGCGTGTTTTCTTTTCTTTAGATACAAGTTTTTCGTAGAAATTGAAGACCGTCTTCTCATTTTTTTTAATACCCAGAACCCAGTTGATAGCCAAAAAGCGCTATTTTGTTAAGCAATTGACTTTACATGTGTTATTAAATAGCTGGTATTAAAAAAATATTAAGAATAAGAATGATCATGCAAACATGTGTAAACTACAATAATAACAGTGGATGCAGCGTGATAACTAAGATACAGTTCGCTGTGTTGTGTAAGAAGTTGTAAGTTCGAAATTTAAAAGAAACAATTATTTGTGGATATTAAATAAATTTATGTTATTATGCAGAGAATATCAAGGTAAATATTGAACAATGTATTTCTAGTAATAAATTTTATTTAAAAAATCAATGTGGTTCTTATGAAAGGAATAAATTTGGCATCCATTTATGTGCATGAACATAACGAATATGTGACTGCATTCTATTTTCTCACATTCAAAAAAGTACTGGACTTACCATGGCTTATGCAAAATTTAATATGCAAAGTTGTATTTTTATAAATTAATAATTATTAATATATGTTTTATCGGGTATTTATACGGGTATCGGGTCGGGTTTGGTTATGGGTTGGATAATTAAATGAAACTCATATCCTACCCATTACAGTATCGGTTCCGGTTCGGATCCGGATCGGATATTAAATTATTAATTTTGTAACCATACCCATAATTTAACCGGTTATATTTTTTAAACCATACCCTATCCAAATTAATCGGATCCGGGTAATCGGGTAAAAGTAGCACCTCTACTTAATCTTAAACCTCCTACCCCACTTGGAGAGTGGAGTCTGGTCTAACTTGTCCGGGTCGTCATGAACCTCCTCAATCTTGGATGTCTGCTGGACTCCAGGGCCAAAAACCGTAGTCTGTCTAGACTCACACTGCGTGAATAAAAATGTCTGTCTTGCTATGGGGTCATCTATCAAAGGGTAGGACATGGGAGGATATGATGCTTGCTGTGTGGAGGATCTAGAAAACTCCGGGATGGACTTTGTTTGTACATTTCTATTGGAACATGATGAATCTCTATTAGATGCCATGTTGTATTTGATAATTTTTTGATATTAATATTGGTACCAATTTTGGTCAGATATGATACAAATTCTGATTAAATATGGTGTCATTTTGGTAGCGGTCATATTTTATTTAAAATTGATACTAATCTAACCTATATTGGTAGTAATATAATCTAATTTTGATACTATTCTAAAATCTAAATTTTGGTACTAAACAATTTAATTTTGGTCGTAAACAATTTATTTTGATATAATAAAACTAATTACATTTTGGTATTGGTTTAATTTAATTTTAATGCAAAAACAATTATTTTTTGTACTATTCCAATTAATTTTTGATATTATTCTAATTATATTTTGGTCCTAAATTCTAAAATGTACTAATTAAAACTTAATCCTAAATCTAAATCCTAAACCCTAAACTAAACCTAAACTAAAAATTGAAACAAGAAGAGAAGAAAGGATTAAAAGCAACGAAAAATGCAAATGCAAATGAAAAAGTGAACCAGTGGCCCCTATATATAGCACAGGGCTGCAGAGGTATTGTATGGCTTCTAGACTGGAGCCACAGTGACATTGGGTGGCCCTCAATCTTTGAAGCGGCATAGGCTTTTGACAGCCCGGGTTGTTTTTGAATTTCCCCAAAATCAAAATGTTTTGATTTATTATTTTGAATTATGGTATAAATAAAAATTTCGGGTCATTGTCCTCCGGTCCTCCCTTCTGCACGTCTCATATTTGGTGCGCAAATTAGTCTCATATTTATTGAAGGGTCTCAATTAAGTTTTGAATTTTCGAAATTTTTTATTCTCATGAAATAATGTAAATTACTTTAATTATCTAATTATATTTATCTACACTCCTAATTTGTTATTCGACATTGGGCGGCCTTCAGTCTTTGAGGCCGCATGACTATATCCGCTTTCGTCCATAGTCAACGCGCTCCGATCGAGATGAGAGTGACTCTACCCTCTGAACTCCAACAATGCCGTGCTCTCAACTCCAATCAGCTCCGCTCCTTCTCCTCTATCTCATTCTTCTCTCTGCTCAAGGAAGTAGATACTAGAGAGAATGGAGAAGATCGTTGTGTTAGAGGTGATGCCTAAAATGAGTTGGAGGAGCAGAATGAAGAAGAGAGTGGGGCAGCTAGAGTTCGCTAATCGCCTCTTTTTCACTTTAGACAAAAAGAGTGACACCTCTTTAGAAATACTGAGTTCTACCAATTTGTACATTATAGAAACCAGTGTTCTAAATAGCGCCGTTATAGTGTTTTTGGAGCCTAAACGCTAAGCTATGGCATCAAAACATGCTATTTGAGCTACGGACACTATAGCGGTAATAGCGGCCCACTATAGTGCATAGCGTGCGCTATGCAACATGAGCTGTTTTTTTTTTCTTTTCAATTTATATGGGTTTTAAATAAAGACTCAGATTGGATTTTAACCGTAATTTTTTTTTTTTTGGCAATTGATGTACTAAGCTTTATATAAACTATTAATTATTAAATGAGAGATCCATCAAACGAAATAATTGTTTTCTTTTTGCAATTGATGTACTAAGCTTTATATTAAACTATTAATTATTGATATACTACGCTGTTTTTTTTTTCTTGATAATTTATATGGGCTTTATTTAAGGCTCAGATTGAATATATTAAGATATTTTTTGAAGTAACAAAATGATACTTACTATATGGCAGTTTGAATATTTTGAATAGATTAAGATAGTTAATTATGCTATGATGTATAGGTTATTTTGAAATTTAAATTGAAAAAGATAGATTATGTCATGATTCTGAATATATTTTGAATAGAAAAATATCGATAATTTATGATATTAGTATTACTATGGATATTTTGAGTCGCAATTTGGACTTTGTATTAGTTCAATATGAATATTATAATTTTTTAATCAATTTGATGTTATTTATTGTTCTATGAGACTTAGATAATGTTGATATTTAGTACAAATATATGATATAATTTTTATAAAAATAAAAAAAAATGTTATGTAGCATAGCTTTCGTTATAGCGACGCTATTCACTGTAGCTTTTTTTGTAGGCTTCCCGCTATGACGCGATAAACGCTATTTAGAACCTTAATAGAAACTATACTCGAAAGAAAACATAAGCCGACAATTAAGTCTAATTATTTCTAGAATCTGACATATGCAAACTGTAATGTCGCTTGACTCACTACAATATACGGATAAAGATATTATTCGTGTGTATTAACTTCTTACAACGTATAAATTATATATATATATTTTTTTAGGAGGAGGGTTCAAATACCTCTAATTTTTGTGCTTTCATCATGCCTCTATTTTTAAAAACTTTAATAATTCAAAATTTAAAACTTAAAAGTCAAAATAAAACAAATGTGTACCATCTATTAGACAAATTCTATTACTAATTTGCTCTTTGTTGGATTATTGGGTAAGGGCTAAAAGGAGGCATGTGCAGTTTACACTCGGGATTCCTGAAGATATGAACATGGTGCCTTTGCAAAGCATATCACCCTTGCCAACCAGTGTTACTGCATTTCACAGTGTTGACACCTCTTTGATGGTGCCACTATAGCTTGCCATCTGAACATTTGTTATTTTACTGTGCCATCTGAATTATTGTCAATATTTTTATCCTGCATTACTAGTGATATTGTTTTCTTTACCAAACTTCTAACAATTACCTTATTTTTATTTTTTTTAGCTGTTAAGCAGAAGGAAGGACAATTACAAATAACAGTCGGTGAAACCAGAAAGAATCAAATTTGTTTTAAGCTCACTTTCCCTGTTTGATCAATTGATATATGGTGCCAAAAAAGAAAATGAAAAGCAGCATATGTAGTGAAGTATTTGTTCTATAAACTAAGTACGTACGTCAATTATATACTTTTCATTTTTTTTTCCAATTAGTCGGGCACCGTGTGAAGTTAAATATATATAGCTCTATTTAGAGATGTTTATTGGGTATGGTTTAATTGGTTTTAAACTGAATTGAGAGTGTTGGGATTAAATGGTTTGGTTTTTTTTTTTAAATATATTTAATTGTTCGGTTTATAATTTTTTAAAACCTGTTAGACTGAACTGATCAAAAATAGGAATATAATTTTTGTGAGCTAATAAAAAATAATTATGAACGTTATCTTTCTCCTTGTGTATAAAAATCGCTTAATTCTAATTCAATTTTATGCGTTGAAATAAATAATTCTTTGAGCCTATAAAAAAATAATGAAAACTATTTATTTCTTTATTATCTTGGTTCAGTTTTAATTCAGTTAATTAGTTTATTTCGATGAGTTTGGTTGTTTTTGAAATTCGAATAAAATTTTAGTTTTTATATTTTATTTTGATATTATCAAACTGAATGGAACATGCATCTCTAGATCTGTGACTTGTGTGAATATTTTTACCTAATGGCTCTTGCGATTGACTTATTTGAACCGCATAGAGAATATTAACCTTGTTTATGCTTAGAGAGAGATTGTGCTGGTTTTTCTATCCTTACTAATCGCACTAGTTGCAGTTGAAATTGATACAAATTTGATTATAGCAGGATTTGAGAGGAGATATCCTTTACTATATATAATGCCTGCCTTCTGAAGTTCATGAAAAAATGGAATGCATTTCTAACTATATTATTTTTAAAAGATTTGTTGAAAAAAACATAAAACACACACACAAACTGACTATATTATTTTACCTTCCAACTATCTCATTAAAAAAGAAAGATTGTGTGACTTGAAGTTGAATCCAACATAAACAAAAGAAAAAAAGTTGGAAGTACTTAAAATGACGAACAGCAAAGAGGCGATGAACAATTCGCAGCTTTAATTGCGGCCCAATGCTTTAATTTCGGCCCAAATGTCTTCGGACAAAATTTATCTAAATTCGTTCTAAACTGTCCGATTTGCGTCAATATTCGTGTAGACGGTATAGATTTCCAAAATCCATAACAGGTCGGACCATAAATTCGTAGTCCACACTCCACAAGCAATTTACGGCAGCGCCACCGCCACCGCCGGGAATATGGCCGAAGCCCAGGTCGCCGGCTTCTCTGCATCAGCTTCTCAATCTACTGCAGAGACTTGCTTAAACCTTAACCCTAATTTTGACGGGGATGGAAAGGATGAGAAGAAAAAGAAGGTGGTGGTGATAATGGGAGCAACTGGAGCGGGCAAGTCGAAGCTTTCTATCGACCTTGCTTCGTACTTCTCCGGTGTGGAGGTCGTTAACGCCGATTCCATGCAGGTTTGTTCGTCCCTCCTATTTACAGAGATAAAATTAAGGTTGAAGGAAATAAAAGTTTGACACAGATGTGTCGTCTCATAACCAATTGTTACCTCACTAAAAAGGATGCCAATTGAAAAGGTTTGGACCTCTCTATGTGTATGAAAAGTGCCAACTTTTTTAATATTCGTAAATTTTTGAACTTTTTATCATTCTCTGTAGGTTTATTGTGGACTCGATATGCTTACAAACAAAGTACCCCTTCCGGAACGCAAAGGTCTCTCTCTCTCTCTCTCTCTCTCTCTCTCTCTTTCTGTGTTCATAATCGCATGCGTGAGTGTGGCATCTATCTATTTGTTTGTCTGTAGCTTAGTAATTTTTCAGTAAGTTTGTTGCAGATATCCCGCATCATCTATTAGGAACGGTCGATGCATCCATGGAGTTCACTTCGAAGCACTTCCGTGATTTTGCCATTCCGGTAAGGCCTAATTCTAGCACCTTGAACCATAATCCTCTTTAAATTTGTAAATTATTAGAGTAGTAGCTACCATTTTAGGTGCATGTAACCTTAGGCAGGCATAAATAGTTTCATACCATCTGAAATATTAACGGCTTGGTAAGCTATGCACGACCCCAATTGTGAAAGTTTCAGCTAAATTAACCCCAGTCAAGGCTCAAAGAACCCATAAGTTGTGAAATAAAAACTCTATGATGCATCAATTTTGCAATGAAACTTCAAATTGTCTTGATTTTGCTTCACATTAGCTTCGAGTTATGAAAATTTTCTAATCTAACAGCCATAAACCCTGTTTATCCCCAGTTGTTTAATTAATAAAAATAAAAGAAGAAAATGAGAACAGAATATTTCCAATGGAATACGCAAGTGCAACCTGACAGATGGTACAAATATCTGGGGATTATAATTCACGGTACCAGTATGTGTTCTGTAATATGTAACATTTTTTATTAATAATATTATGTTCTGAGTAAGGCTTAGGTTCTATGGATAGCATAAGTCCTTTTGTGCTACGGTCTCAAAAATCTATTTTATAAACTTCAAACTTTGATCTAAGTAGCTCAGTAAATTAATTATATAATGAACTTGTTAAATACTAACTTTTACTATTTTGGATTTTTTTTTACTATTTTTTATGATTTATGAAAGATGGCAAAAAATGACCGAAAATATTGGTAATTTTTTTAATATTTTTAAGTCATTTTTTGCCATCTTTCATAAATCATAAAAACTAGTAAAAATTGGTATTCTACAAGTTCATTATATAACCAATTTACTGAGTTACTTAGATTGAAGTTTGAAGCTTATACAATAGGTTTTTGAAGCCGTAGCATGGAAGGCCTTATGTTATTTATAGCACCTAAGCCTTACTCTTATGTTCTATCTAACTTCCATTTAAATGATATGCCAGATAATAGACGATATATTGTCTCGGGACAGTCTTCCAGTTATTGTAGGAGGCACAAACTACTACATCCAGGTTATAATTTTATACCCACAACTGCTGTTTGTATTTTCTTGTTGCGCTCATCAAAAATGCACAACCAAGGTCTCTTATTATTGGAAAGAAAAACAAAAAGGAAAAAGTTCCTCTGCACTGGAAAATGATTAATTTACCCTTGATTGTCCTAGTACAGCCAACTGCAACAGTAATAAATAAATGCTCTATGAAACCATTTGAAATGGTCCAATAATCAATTTGTGCTTTGTCCAGTCAATCTTGAACACAAGTTGATGCTCTGATTCAGACAACAGCTGTAGAGTGCCAAAAAATGAATATATTTTTTGTAACCACTACTACAGAGCAAGTTCAGCTGTTTGCTAAATATGTGAATCATCTTACAATTTCCAAAATGTTGGTTATGTTATTTTTAAAGATTTAAAATAGTGGTTGATTTGCAATATGTACATTCATTGTTTATGTGCATTATAACATGGTATAGTTATACTTTATGATGTCTTAGGCTCTGCTAAGCCCATTTCTATTTGATGACATGCATGAAACCTTGTTGGAGTTCTCAGACACTTCTACTCCTGGTGAAAGAGGTACCTCAGTCTTGACTGAACTATAATTGTTGGCATTTTTAGAAATAATATGCAATAAAGCTGTGTCAAAAACTACTGTGTGAGCATTTGGTCATTTATCATTATGGGCACCTTGTTTAGTTAAATTACCTGTTTCTGTGTCATCATTGCTCTAGATCTTGGGGACGTCGAGCCAGATGGAGGATATGACTGTCTCAGAGAAATTGACCCAGTTGCTGCAAACCGTATTCACCCTAATGATCATAGAAAAGTAACCTATCTCTGTCTCTTTCCCGATTAATCGATCGATCTATGTATGTATCTATTATTTTATAACTTCTTTATTTTATTTCGGTATAGATACGGCGATACCTAAGCTTGTATTCAAGCACTGGTGTGCTCCCCAGTAAACTTTTCCAAGGAGGTACTTCTCAGGTTAGATTTTTCTTTTTCTTTTTCTGGGATATTCAACAGTTTTACGTAAAGGCCACTTCAAACTTCCAATTTACACAAATAAATTACCAATTTACATACAGACCCACCTAAAGCTTTGTTTTTTTTTGGAAAGTCTCTGTTGAGTTTGTAATTAACTCTTTACTTATGTGCATGCAATTTGTATTCAAAGATAGATTCATTTTTAGGGAAAGAGAGCTTATTTGCATTTTTAGTAACAAGAGAATAAATTTGTGGGATATATTGTCATAAAAAAACTGTAAACTCACAAAGTTAAAATATGGAGCATGCGTTAGAAAACACCAATACCTTAACAGTATTTGTATATGTTAAGGTACTTTGCTGGAGAGGCATGCTTTTCATGGCTCTTCACTGAACTGATGGTACAAATTATTGTGGCATGGCAGAGATGGGGGCGAGATGGTAATTTCAGATACCAGTGTTGTTTTCTCTGGATAGATGCTTCATTAGAAGTCCTAGATAAGTACATAAATGAAAGGGTTGATGTAATGATGCATTCAGGTATGTTAGATGAGGTTGTGGATATTTACAATTCAACTACAAATGCTGTGTATACCAAGGGATTGCTTCAAGCAATTGGTGTTCGAGAATTTGAAGAGTTCTTTAAGAAATATGGAGGGAATACTTTTGAAAATCACAATAATATCAATAGTAGTTGGGATGTTGTAATGCGGAGTGGTGACGAGGAGATGAAAGATTTGTTGAAAGAATGTGTGGATAAGTTCAAAAATAATACACGTAGGCTTGTTCGGCGTCAGGTAATAATATCTTTGACCTGGCCCTACATTTTTTATTTAATTCATGTTTCTCATTGAACTTCTGTTAGGTTTTGCCAGAATCAAGTAATTAATTTAATCTTGCTGTACTTCCCCACTGACAGGAAGAAGATAGAAAAAGTTCCTCCCGTGTCTTGCTAGTAACTGAGCAGTTAGATATTGAATCTTTTGCTATTTATCTCCTGTTTGTTTGATATTGTCGTTTTATTACTAATACCATAATACGTGAAGTCTCCTTTTTCTTTTATAGAGAAGACGACTAGCCCATTTAAGGGAAGACTTTGGGTGGGATTTGCACCATATTGACGCTACCGAAGCATTCCTTTGTATGTCCTTCCTTTCTGGACTTGACAAATTATATTAATACCTCCTTTTTTGCCCCTTGTAAATTACTTTATCTTTTTAGTGACTCTATAGCTGCAAAATTGCTCATAAGTGGAGGCTAGTTGCATAATTTAGGTTTATTGGAATTTAATTGAGATAGAAAACCAATGCAAGGTTAATTGATCTAGGTCCAATGGCACATTGGAGGGTTAAGTAGAATGGGTCCAGTGGAGGTTTGATGGTGCAATTGAGATGATGCAACAAAAAAAACTTATAAGAGGTGAGAGAGCAATATGAATCATAAGAGGGTGAAATGGAAAGAAAGAAGGGGATTGTGTGCCTCCAAGGCTTTTTACAATTGTCTATTACACAAAATATGAGTTACACCTGACCCTTTCTAGCCTATAAAATAGAATTTACCTAAGACTTACCATAAATCCAAGTAAATCACAATCAAGAAAAATGCTAGTCGCGACTATGTTACATAAGAGAGCCTTCCAAAATAAATTGAATCAAAACTTAAAAGAAATACTACACTAGACGGGACTGAATAGCTCGACAAAGAGTAATTGGGAGGCATCACTTTATATTTCATGATTGTCAAGGTAATTTATTGTCATGTGATCTCTCCCGAAGACTAATTAACTTGTGCAAATTTCAGGCATGTAAATTTCAAATTATGTCAAGAGAGTTGCTTGAGACAGTATGAGACTTTATTGTGGTTTATTTGAGGTTTATAGTAAATTGTTAGGGATAACTGAGATGTTAATTGCAATATGGAGGTTAACTGAGACTGATTTGGGATATATTGGAGGCTACATTTTCATATACCATACTAATACTATTTAATTAGTAGTTCAAGAATATGATGAGAAATTAAGGAGAGATTGCATATAATTAAATATTGGTTAGGTAGAGAAGAAGAGGTATGGAAAAGATGTGTAATAGAGCCATCTGTTGCTGTCATCTCCACGTTTTTATCGAAGGATGGTGCAATCAGAAGTGACTGCACACCATGCACTGAAAAGTCGCATAATGGTGTCTCGAGGGACTTGTGGACCCAGTTCATGTGTGAGGTTAGAAATATGTTTGTTGAAAGCAAAACATTCTGCAAAAAATCCTTAAATTTTAGTAATTCTCAAGTTTGCATTTTTTGTGTACAACAAAATGGAATAGGCATGCGGAAACCGGGTATTGCGAGGGACACATGAGTGGGAGCAACACAAGCAAGGTAGAGCTCATAGGAAAAGAGTTGCCTCATTCAAGAAAAGGAATATTAGTACTGGAGTTTTGTACTGAATGTTCTGTTGGTGTTCTTTCTATTTCGTTTCTTCAGTTATAGCGATTCAATTTTCTTTGCTAATTTATTTAGCTCTTCTTTTACTGGAAAGAGGAAATTATCGTAATTCAATAAAACAACAGGCGTTTTTTTTATCTTATGTACAATGACATCTCGAAATCCAATTCTATATTATAAACAGCTTCATATCTTTTTTTTTTTTTTGGTTAAAAAGGCCGAGGCCCAGTTCCATTTGATTAAAACGAAACAAGTTTAGATACAAAAGAGATGAGATGAGCTCCATATGCTCAATCTCAAGATCAATGCCAGGACTACAAACTACCAAAAACATAAATGCGGATCACCATAAAACTAGACAAACATCACAAGCTATCAACAACACAAAATATAGCGATCAACTAGATTCAGCAAGGACTATATAGCAAAAAAATCAAAGTCCATATAGTATGAACTAAAGGTCAGTGCCAGCTAGGGGTGTCAATGGGTACGGTACGGGTCGGGCGGAGACATTTTCATACCCATACCCATTAAAATTGATCTTATCCATATCCATTAAAAATTGATCTTACCCTACCTTACCCTTATCCGTTAATATTATCGGGTAACGAAACGGTAACAGGTGAATAACGAATAATACTAGTATAATAATTAGTTTATTATATTTTACAAATTAAACATCAAAAACTCATTCATTTTAACACATATATAATTGCATTTCTAATAAAAAAAATAAAAAAAAATGTGCAATTAATTTCAACTAAATTATTTTTTATAAAGAATAAAAATTTAAAAACACAAATATACATTTAAGTGGATTAGAAATTGAATTAAATATACATTTAAGTGAGTTGGAAATTGAATTGAATATATATTTGAATTTTATAATTACCCTATAGGGTAACGGGTACGAAATAGTCATTACCCATACCCTTACCCATTTATTTAACGAAAAAAAATTCTTATCCATACCCATACCCAATAAGCTAACGAAAAAAAAATCTTACCCATACCCGCCTTATCGAATACGATACGGGTCGGGTAAACGGCTAAAAAGGTACCATTGACACCCCTAGTGCCAGCGAATGATTCTAATAAGCATCAAGAACTCTCCAGCGAGGTGGTATCATCTGGGTGGTAAGATACACTGTCTTCTTCACCTGGCCAAATAACCCGGAGAGGGATAGCATCCCTGGTATCCTGTGAAGGCAGCCAATGCTGAGTGTCATCTCGAAGTTGTTACTTAATCTTCTTGTTACCTATCCAATAAAGCACCAAAGAGATAGTCAGATAAATCAAAGATCGAGCACTTTTAATGCTGATTTGTTGAAAAATAACTTCATTTCGATGCTTCCAAAGGGTCCAGCATGCTGCACAGAAAACAAGTAAGAAAGCTTGTCGTTGCTGAGGAGGAAGGGAAAGGGCAAATTCAAAAACATCAGTCATATTGTGCCATTGGTTATAAAACTGTTGATTACACCCCAGCCAATACCAAATTTGTTGTACTAATCTACAATGTAAGAAAAGGTGATTCACTGATTCATCATGTGAGCAAAATAAGCATTGTACAGACCCTTCCCACCCTTTTTTCCGAAGATTAGTTTTGGTCAAAATTCTATTTCAAAAGGTAAGCCATATAAAAATTCTAATTTTATGTGGAATTGGTAAAGACCAAAAAAGGAGAGGCTGCCTAGTAAGAACTCCCCTGTAATTAAGCAAATGGTAGATGGATTTGACAGAGAAACTGCCTGTAGAGTCCCATCTCCATGCAAGTTTATCCATTTCATGAGTAAATGAAAGGTGGCTAAGGGTGGAGAGTAGCTCATTCCACTCTAGCCAAGAAACCCCGGTGAGAATATCAGTGAATTGAACCCCTTCCCCTTGGGTAGCAATGACTTTAGACAATAAGATGTCTTTATTACTACAAGAATTATAAACCTGAGGGTATCTGGAAGAGAGGGCACATTCACCCAACCAGATGTCTTCCCAGAATTGCACAGAAGAGTGAATACCAGGTATATATTTAACACTACATTCACCCAATGAAGTAAGTTTCATGATAGCTTTCCAAAAAGGTGACAAAGTAGTAATAGGCCCAGAATACATATAAGATATAAGTAATTTCCATTTGTTAGAATATGATGGATCTTTATATTTCCACCACCACTTTAACAATAAAGAGATATTCATGTTTCTCAAATCAAACAGCTTCATATCTCTCCAGAGGAAAAGGAGGCATAAACCCATGAGCAGGTGAATCTGCCTCTAATTCATCCTCAGGTATGTCAGACTCGCAATTTAAGCACAAATTAAACCTCTCATTTCTATTTGTACATCACAAAATGCAAATGTTTACAGTATGAGCACTGAATAAAATAGTCAAACATTACACTCACACTGGGTCATCAGACCTGCAATCCTTGCCATAAACAAAGTTTGGGAGAATCTCACGTATGCCCCTCAAAAACTTCAAGTATTTCCCCATCTAAATTTTGAAATTACGTATTCCTCTCTCTAAACTTCAAAACCTAACATATTTATCCATTTCATTGTCTTTTATATTAAAACTCATTCTAAATTTATTAAATACCTATTTTACCCTTCATTAAAAGTATAAAACGCTCCATCGAACTCAAATTTGAATTTGAAGGGTTTTTCTACCGTTCGATCCGTGCACACCACAATAAGATTATTGTGAGTTGGCTTCAAGATTTGTTCTAATCTAGCCTGCACGAATCTCAAAGCAATTTTGATCTGTGTGCATCGCATTAAGATATGTGCACATTGCTTCAATTTTTGTGTTTGTTCGCTTCAAGATTTGTGTTGATCTAGCTTGCACTGATTTCAAAGAAATTTGGACGGTAGATGAACCTTTAGATTCAAATTGGAGTCAAATGAGTGTTTTATGCTTTTAATAAAAGGGTAAAATATGTATTTTATAAATTTAGAATGTGTTTTAATATAAAAGACAATAAAATGAGTAAATATGTGAGGTTTTGAAGTTTAGAGGGAGAATATGTAATTTCAAAATTTAGAGTGGGGGATAATTAATTTTGAAGTTTTTGAGGGGTATACATGAAATTTCCCCAAGTTACAATAGGGCTTTTATTTTTGTAGTTTTGTAAAATCAAATTAAAATTATGGGCTTTGAATACCATCAACTTAAAGTTAATAAGTTCTATTGCTTATGATCCAGCGCATAGACTTAGGTATATTTTAATAATTTATATTAGCTTGTGGTATGTTATTCAGGTATATATTCTTGTACTACCTTGTTTTATTCTATTATTTTTATTTAATTGTTTTGTAAAACTGCGACTGTCAAATCGAAACCATGGGCATGAAACCATTAAATTGCTATGATCCAACAATTAGGTTTAGAAGTATGTTTACTTTTTATACCGTCAAATATAACTGCACTATTATGCAGTTATAGTTTCTATTGTACCTTGGATATTTTATCCCAGTAAATCACGGTTTTTGAATTGAAACTATGGATTTGAAAACCATATATCCAACTTAATTATTATGGATTTGAATATGTTGTACTTTTTTATTACTATGCTCCAACAAGTAGGATTAATTAAAACTATATCAACTATATATACCGGACCTTACTGGCCTTTCTGATTTGTATACTATTCTAACCTAACCTTATTGTTGATATCCAATTTATATATATTCCATGTTAAGAGAAGGTTGTTTCTACATCTTGTTAGGTTAGAGGAGCACTAAGATCACGTGCATGGAAATTTTGGCTGATTTGTTATCTCCTAACCAGTAAGCAATCAATCCCCTAACAACCTTATATTTGTATGTTTTTCCTTGCAATTCTTTGATTTATGTTCATGCACTATTTTTTGGATCAAGTTTTAGTAATTTTTCTTCCCACAATATTTTTGTTTGTAATTCTTCATAACAACCTTGCTTTCTGTTGAGTTCCCTCCTTGCCGCGCGCCACATGATCAGAAGTTGCACAAAGGTTAACTTATTTTGTTTACCTACAGCTAGCATATATAATATAGAGGATAATGATTCTCTATAAATTAAATCTCTCTATAATGATTCTAATACGTGCGCCATATCAGCATCCACGTCAACAATCGCTCTGATATGATCCAACAGATCTTTTCAACAGCATGTGTGGCTTCGTCAGTTCGTCTCCTATTACTTCAGTGCCGTGCCCTCCGTTTCTGATCATACATGGCCCACTTGACAGCAACAGCTTCCTTACAACGGTCATGGACAGAGAATTAAACGAGGGGCCCAATTACAGTGCTTTGAATGCTTTCCCTTGTAATTATTTTTTTCTCCTTCATAGCTCGACCAAGTCCAAACCAAACTCATGTGGGGTTTTTATCCAATGGCTTTGGACAAAGTTTTATTCAAAAGTGAATCTAAACTGTCTGATCTGCGGACGGTTTAGATTCACTTGACCAAACTCCGATCTTCGTCAAAAATTTATAGAAATTGAATTGAAAATGGAGCTAGTTTGCTTTTGTAGTAAAAACACTATATATAATTGGATTAATTTAATCAATTAACAAGTGCCTTATCATTATCATTACTGCACGGTAGATGCATGAATGTACGGTTGAAATCAGGAGTTATTGTTTCCTAATTTATTTTTCAAAACCATGGGCTTCAAAATCATCATTAATATAGAAAGTGATTAGTATATATGTGGGTCTGGATACTTATCTTTTGATTTAATCCAACGGCTAGGATATAATTTTGTTTCTTATTTATACTCTTGAGGTGCGTGCTCATGACCTAATATTGAAAATCTAGTGCCGGCTTATCGTTGGGGAATAGAAAAAAAAAAAAAAAAAATCCTTGCTAAGAGAGCTTTATAATTTTTTAGAGATAAATATATATGTCAGTTTAGAGCTTTATAATTTTTCAGATTTAGAGAGATTAATTTTATGCTAATATTTGTCTCGTGAATTAATTTGATGGAAGTTTTGGCTAATTCATTATCTTCTCTGCCGAGGTATGTAAGAGAAAAAAACACCTTTAGTTTCTATTATTGTTTCTTGTAATTGTTAGATATTTTCTTGCACTTCAGTATTTTCATTTTTCCAGAAAATTGATTTGTGATACTTCAGCGTACGTAGCAGTCTTGCTGCCATTTAATGTGATACCCAAATGTGATCTCAAAAAAAAAATGTGATACCCAAAAAACAAACTTTGGAATGATAAATTAGGTGATTATTTGTAATAAAAAAAAATAGTTGCATAATCGCAATCATCGATTGAGGAATGCTGCATTCTTTTCTCTATTCGATATCGCATTTATCATGAAAATAATACCTTTTTTTTATCAACCTCTTGTGGAGTCCTTGTGTTAAATTAAGTATCATTTAGTAATGCACTAATGTCATATAATATTGTTTTAACTTGAATATTACATTGCATATTGTGTATTATAAACTTGAATATTACATTTCAAATGTATTCCAGGTAAAGAAAACTTACTATATCTAGTACAGGACACACGCAAAGCCTCTTCAAACTCTGCAATGTAGTGCCTCTGTACCATCCACATTTGAGCAGAGATGTAAACACCGTCTCTGAACAAAAAACTTAAGGCAATTAATACATCCTTCCCCATTTCGCAATCTCTTGGTACCAAGTCAGCCTTTTTTGAGAGAATTTGTCATGACAGGGGCACAAGTGTGTTTGTGAGTTTGGCTAATGCTTTGAGAAATATGCTGTTTAGGTACTGCTGATCCAAGACTTAAACCATATGAGGTATGTAGTGCATGTCTTTTAATGTTGAGCAATTGACATGCGGTATCCAGAATTTCGAGATCGCCTCGTGAACTGCAGCATGGACCCCATGGAAGCACTTGTGGCAGCAAATGTAGATTCACAAATCCTTCTTTCTCGAGACAAATTAATACAGACTGGAAGCACTCTGTACCAGAAGCACTTGGTACTGGTTTTTAATTGGTATGGGTTCAGTACCTTGGCTTTCATATGGGTTAGTCAGCTAGATTTGGTGAGTCCTTATATTGGATGTATATGCTGCATACAGCATACCATGTTTTTCAGACTTTCTTTTAGGTAAATTTGGATGTACGTAACTCTTAAGTTGTTACTCATTGGTTCAAAATTTGTTGTAAGATATTCTCTTTTATAATATTATAATAAAATTTAGGATATATTGTTTTGGTTCCTTTTTGTTGTAATGTACTAATGTGTGTATCATATCTCCAGCAAAATTTGTTCATCGGTCAATTAATTAAAATATTAAATTCAAAATATTGAAGTGACCGAAGAACTAGAACAATCCACATGTAATTATGCATGTCAAAATTAGAACTGAAAGGTTTACAATTATTGAGACGAAAAGTTTGAAATGATAATCATTATTCTTGTAAAATGTACACAAAATAATAAAAGATTTACTCTCACTAGATGATTTTGAACGGAATGTTTACGGTGCGGTCTAAATTTTGAAATTTGGATTAATTATTGGAGAACATGGATGAGAGAAACTTGTGGCAGCTGCCACTAGCTAGTACAAAAAAACTCCTTCACCACCTGTTCAAATATCCCTATACCAATTGTTATAGAGACGTCAATGATGGCGCCATAAATATAGGTCGACAACACTGATGGATTAAAAACAACCAGTGTAGGTCTTCAACACAGACGGTTAAATAACAGTCAGTGTAGGTATCCAATACCGATGGTTAAAAAACAGTCAGTATAAGTCTCAAATACTGACTGTTAAAAAACAATCAATGTAGATGCCCAACACCAATAGTTAAAAACAGTTAGTTTTAGCATAATTTTTTTAGCATAGCTCTGCTTGTATTGGAGCTAGCCCTCATATTTTTGCCAGCCATATATTATCATTCGACATTCATTAACATTAAACAAAATATCATACAACTAATTTAAACAACATAAACAATAGACAACACAATATAAACAACAGAACATATTCATTCACAAAAGAACACACAATATAACAATATTTACATAACCCATCTTAATAAATAGTAAAAAAATTCCAAAAAATGTAAAATTTGTTCTCCAAGCATATTTTATTGTAGAGATCACATCTATTGGTTTGGATCGACGATTTAGACTTTAAAAATGTAAAAAATAATTGTTGTAACTTGATCCCTCCTCTATATATATATGCAATTGAATTACACAACCACCATTGTATTCCAAACACCATTCTTGTGTTATTACATGAAGTTGAGTCAGGACCTAAATCCAACATTTCACATTTCACATCTAATTGATGGTGAAAATATACCTAGAAGACAAAGAGGTTGAATCAATCTTCTTCTTCAAAGCACTGTTGACATTGCGTGAGAGATTGAGGATACTGAGCTGTTTCATCCTCTCCATTTCGAGTTTATCATTTCTTCCTTGGCCTTTTCGATGCCCAATGGAGCTTAATCCATTTCGACGTCAATCGGTCTATACCACAAACCACAATTTAAACCCATAAATACTAAATTCAAACCTTTCATAAATCCAATTCCATATCATAAACCATACACATTAATTATGAACTCTAATCATTTCATAAATCCAATTCGGCATCTAAACATTTCACAATTTCACAACTTAGGGTTTTTGGAGCTGGTTCAGTTCAATTAGACCCAGGTTGACAACATTGTATATAGTTGGAAAAGAGGTTAGTGTAATTTGAGTTTTTTTTTTTTCATTGTAAATTATAATTTAACAGCAAAAGATTTTCTGTTGTGGGAAAGACGAACAGAAAAAAAGGAGATTTGGAAAATAGAGTTAATTAGAGGCTATGGAGAGCACAATACTGAAAATGGACGCACATCTTCTGATGCACATTGAATTTAGTAAATCGAGATTAATAAAAAAAAAGGATTTAGTAAGATTTTTTAATTAGTATACAAATAATATCTTACAACATTTACGTCAAATTTAGATACACCGAATCTACGTAGGATCATTTATCCTAGTCTAGATAAATGAATCTTTGTTTCCTTGGAACGCAGATATATCACTATTAAAAGAAAATTTAGTAAATGAAGGATTCGAAGAAAATTTAGAAAAATCAAGAGTAATGAAAATGATTTAGTGAATTTTTAGAGAATCTTTAGAGATATAGGGTTGCTTTGCTTCTTCTATTAGTAAGATTTTGTTTTAATTATTATACAAACTTAGGTACTCGATCAGGCTAATTTGTTATGGTACTCAGGCCTCACATCCCCCTTGCCCGTGCAGAATATTAATTACATACGAATCAGGCTGCATACCTGATCACAAAATAATTGGAAAAAGAAAGAAAAAATCCAGAATGCTATTATTTATCTGGTCCATATATAGAGAACTTAGCTTGGTATGAATGTCAGTAATTGGTATATATCTACTTCAACTATAACATATTTTCTGCCAACTGGATAAAAAATGGGAAAAATAAATAAATTGAAATGCAACAATAATAACACTGGAAGTAATTGATAACAGAAATATAATTGAGAAACTTGTACTCGAGCTTGAAATAATTGAGGACCTTATATAATTTTAATAGCTTTACTTGAGATATTAGACGTAAATGCTGGTTTGCCCGAGTGGTTAAGGGGGAAGACTTAAGATCTTCTGTACATAAGTACGCATGGGTTCGAACCCCATAGCCAGCATTTTTATTTCCTCTACGTCATCATGCCGTGATGTTCTTTTTCTTCCGTTGACAGCAAATATTTTCCGGAAAACTCAGGTTCAAATGTATTTATTTTTTGAACTAAGATAATTTAAATGTTAGATATGATCCATATTGTTTTCTCTACATATAGATAAAAAATTGTGACATTTTAATATTGTTTTAATTAGTATTAATTAGTATTAAGAGCTTGTAAAAATACACCGATGTGGATAAAACTCGATAGATATGAAAATATATAATAACATAAGTTTTCATAATTCATTTCAGATATTCTGGGAAGAACTTATAATTAATTACCAATTAAATGATGAAGCTGAACATGCTTATGAGAGCAAAGACAGACAGTTAATAAAATAAAAACAGTACTGTACTGATGAGGTTCAAATGTCTTCATATTTCTTGTTTCCATTATGGCTCAATTTTTTTATTTTATAATAATAAAAATTAAGGTTCTAAATAGCAATTATCGCGTCATCGAGGAAAGGCTAAAAAAAAGCTATCGCGAATAGCATAGTTATAGCAAAAACTATCATACATAGCATTTTTTGTTTAAAAAATTATGTTTTTATATTTCTACTAATTATCAACATTATCTAAAGTCATATAGAGTAATAAGTAACACAAAATTGATTAAGAAATTAGAATATTCATATTGAACCAGTATAAAGTCCAAATTGCTATTCAAAATATCTCTAATAATATTATAAATTATCTATCTTTTTTCCATTCAAAATAACCTAAGCATCATGACATAAACTATATATCTTTTTCTATTAAAAAAAACTAAGTATCATGATATAAACTGTCTATCTTTTTCTATTTAAAAGCAAAAGCAATTCGGAACTTGAAAAAAAATTATCCATAAAAAATTTCAGTTTGGATCTTTAAATAAAGGAAGCGTCTAATTGTCCATAGACATTTATCCACCATTTATTCACAGAAAAACTGTTATTTGACCTGCGCCAATCCTGTAAATTTAATAATTCAATGCTGTAACTTATAAAATAAATCTTATAAAAAACCTAATCAAAAATTTCAAACATCCAGAAACTTTTATTAATAGTTTGCATCTTGGCCAACTAACTGTACTTCATGCAGGACCACTTGGCAAACTAAATGTACTTTCTTACTAACGGTTAACAGCAGTTATTTGCGGTTAATGGCAATTTTACAAAAATTTCTAGAACATTCCACAAAAACTTCTAGAACATTCCAAACCCGAACAACATCTACAACAGGCATTTTTTTCAAAATAAACCTCAAAAATATTCAAAAATAATTTTTTCCAATTTTTTTCCTTCAAATGTACACTGTAAATTTCAATACTGCAAAATTAGAAGTTGTAAATAGTAAAATAATCATATGTCACTATAAATTTCAACACTGCAAAATTAGAAGATGTAAACAGTCAAATAGACATATGTTCACTGCAAATTTCAATAATGCAAAATTAAAAGTTGTAAACAATGAAATAAATGTCACTACAAATTCAATACTGCAAAATTAGAATATGAAACCAATAAAACACACATAAAACATAGCAATATTCAACATATACGAGTAAAAATATATCATAAGCAAATTCTTAAACAACACTATATAAACCATTCACAACCACACTGTTCGCCAAAACATATACCAACAATCTTGTTCACCAACCAGATTAACTATTCACAAGCAACAACATTTGTTCACCAAAAAATAACAACATGATCCTATCTGTTCAAAACCATATAACTTATGCAAAGTTTCACTTCATCACCCTTTGTTTCGTATTGTTCGGATGAGTTAGTAGCCCCATAACTAAAACAATATGTTCTTTGCTAATATCATCCTACAAGAAAAAAACAAAACAAGGTTATAAATTGGAGTTGTTATCTAGCTGAGATAATTTAATATAAATACAAGTACGAATAACATCATAAAATTACAAATTATAAGATATTACCTGGGTGAAGTTCATAGGAGTCTCTGTTATGATGTTGTACACATAACGAAGAAGAAATACAGCACAATCCATTGAACCTGGAATTTGTTTAGGGCAATTTTCTTCCTTAATTGAACAAACATAGCACAGACTTCGTTTGAAAGAATGAGAAGTTGCACTGGACAGATTCCTCGTTACTTGGACTCTTTGGTGGTAGAAAATGTGCATGAAAAAGATGTTGAGTATACAAAGTTCGAGAAACCTTTGAGGGAGAAAGTTTTCATCACTGCAAATTATTTGGAGTTTGTTGTTGATCTGAACAAGTTGCAGACTCTCTATAACACCTCAAAATTTGAGATGTTGGTTAAATATACTCCTGTTTTCATGAAATTTGGTGTTGTTCCATGCCCTGTCTTGAAAGAGAGAATCGAATATGTAAGTGCGAAACAAGTGTATGTGGGGTCGAGTTTTCCCGAATTTGAGGAGATTGAACCTGATGTAATGCAGAAGATAATAGAGGATAGTGATTTATTAGAGAAAGAGCACTCTGCGAGGAAGTTGATTGCATAGAAGAAGGCTTCTCTAGAATCATGTAAGTTTCGCACTTACATCTCTGATTCTCTCTCTCAAGACAGGGCATGGAACAACACCAAATTTCATCAAAATAGGAGTATATTTAACCAACATCTCAAATTTTGAAGTGTTATAGAGAGTCTGCAACTTGTTCAGATCAATAACAAACTCCAAGTAATTTGCAGCGATGAAACCTTTCTCCCTCAAAATTTTCTCGAACTTGGTATACTCAACATCTTTTTCATGCACATTTGCTACCACCAAAGAGTCCAAGTAACGAGGAATCTGTCCAGTGCAACTTCTCATTCTTTCAAACGAAGTCTATTCATAGAACCAGACCTAAAAAAATAAAAAATAAAACAATACATAAATTAAACAAATAATTTCTCAAAGCTATAAGGAAGGTATATGCATTGTCATAAACAACAGTAAGAACAAAAAAATAATAAATATAACTAATGTAGCAAAAAACTTGCCGATATAAAACCCCTATGAATACTATAAAATTATTGATCAAATATTTCAAAAAATACTTACAATGAGAGCTAGAGCACAGCCTTGAATATAGCCAGTTTCCTTTATCTCTTCCTCGTCCCCTATTATACCCTCCAACTGGCTTGCTATTTCCTCCTCAGAAAACTCACGGTCTTTATCATCTTTCATCTTGCACTATAGGGCACAATTAGCAATGTGTGGTTGCATCCAATTAAAAACAGCTGAGGCCCAATTGTATTCACAAAAATTTTCAATACGCTATGCGTACCTGATTCACAAAGTGGATAACTTATTTTAGTTAATACTATATATTATATTAAGAAACTTCCATATAATAATTACAAAGAGATTTTGCGTACCTGAAAAATTATAACGGGTCACTCCCAACAGTGTTTGGGAATAAAATTATTGTAAACGGGTACAACACCAAGAGAGAAACCACATCTCTTGCGTCTTGTGCATCTGAGGACTCGCCATGATCCAGTCAGTTCATAATATCTTACTGTCATAAACACCTTGCAGTTTGAATTCTCAGAAAGCCTCCGCCTCTCTGAAAAACGTTCACCCTCTTTAACCTTTTCTTGCTTTCCTCTGAATTTAACACATTGAAATCTACAACCGACCACGGCATCACCATTTATGTAAGTTATTTTCTTGCACGCACCAAACCCACTTTGGAAACCATAAAATTTAAAGAAGTTGTGTGCTTCTTCAACCGAAAAAAAATTATCACCAAGTCTAGGAGCGCTTACGAGAAAGGGGATGTAGCACAATTGGCTAGGAAAATGTCCTAGAGTTGTTATACCCAAAGGTCGAGAGTTCGATTCCCCCTCACGAACCTTGGTATCTACTACCAAGTTTTTAAAAAAAAATTCTAGGAGCGCTTACTATGGAATTCTCAGATACATCATATGCTCCTAATCCATTATCTACTAAATCCAAAACTCCATCTACTGGTGCATTCAAATTCAGTGCCCCAATCTCTGATTCTTCAATTCCTACATCTCCCACAAAATCGGGTTCGGCATTCAAATCAATTTCTACACCCTACTTTCTGCAACATTATTCATGATAGAATTATCACATGCCAAATCTTCATTCAAATCAAAATCCATTGGGGCAAACCTGTAAAATTTGGATAAAATAGAATGTAAGACAAACAGAAAATATATCATTATGTACATCAAAATGTCTTCATAACACTGTATTTGTATATCTTATATACTGTAAATTACTTAATATAAAATGTAACATACACATTTCATAAAAAATAATACAAAAGTGCATAAAAAAAGTACCTATATATACTGTAAAATGTGTCACCTATATTGTACATCAAAACATCAAACCCATATATACTACAAAATGATATACATAACATTTAAAGAAAACAACAAATATCCTGTAAAACTGTCATTTGACTTGAGCAAATCATGTGAAATTCCTAACTCAATGCTGTAACTTATGTAACAAATCTTATAAAATTATAATTATAATTTTCAAACATCCAGGAAAACTGTCATTTGACTTGCGCAAATCCTGTGAAATTTCTAATTCAATGCTATCAAATGTGTGACCTATACTGTGCATCAAACTCATCTATACTACAAAATGATATACATAACATCTAAAAAATAAAAATAAAAACATATATATTTGACTTGCGCCAATCCTGTATAATTCCTAATTCAATGTTGTAACTTATGTAATAAATATTATAAAAAAAGAAATTATCATTTCCAAACATCCAGAAAAATTGTCATTTGACTTGCACCAAACCTGTAAAATTACTAACTACATGCTGTAACTTATATAACACATCTTACAAAAAAGAAATTATCATTTCCAAACATCTAGGAAAACAGTCATTTGACTTGCGCCAATCCCGTAAAATTACTAACTACATGCTGTAACTTATATAACACATCTTACAAAAAAAAATTATCATTTCCAAACATCCAGAAAAACTGTCATTTGACTTGCGTCAATCATGTAAAATTATTAACTACATGTTGTAACTTATATAACACATCTTACAAAAAAAATATAATTAAAATTTTAAAACATCCATAAACTTTCAAACTACCGGTACAATATGAAAGCATTTCAATGTCATATCCTATAAAATTTAACATATATCTTGTAATACATATATATATATATATATATATATATAGAGGTAGACTAATATACAATCGATTGTTCCTGAGGTCCCGTACAACCAAGTCATTTTCCGATTTTTAAAGTCCAAATGATCGATCCAAACCGTTCATCTTGTTCTCCATATTAATATGTGCTTGGAGACCAAATTTTACATTTTTTTGAATTTGTTTACTATTTATTAAGCCACTTTGAAAATCGCTGATCCAACGGTAGCTTCTGGTTTTACTGTTTTGTTAAGCCACCGTTGGATCAGCGATTTTCAAAGTGGCTTAATAAATAGTAAAAAAACTCAGAAAAATGTAAAATTTGGTCTCCAAACACATATTAATATGGAGAACAAGATGAACGGTTTGGATCGATCATTTGGACTTTAAAAATCGGAAAATGACTTGGTTGTACGGGACCTCAGGAACAATCGATTGTATATTAGCCTACCTCTATATATATATATATATATATATATATTGTAAAAACGAATAATACAAAATCAAACGAATTTACAACAAATTCAATCGTTACTGCGCTCCACGGTTGAAAGTTTCATTGCGATCATGTATTAAAAACAAGATCGAGTCAGTAATCTCAAATAAATTCGTCATTGCAAAGGAAAAATGAATGAAAGAAGTTAAATACAAAAAAAAGCAACGTACCAATTATGACATAACATTTCAATGTGCGATATCCTGTAAAATGTGACATATATCTTGTAATTCATATATATATGTACTTTAAAAAACAGAAAATACAAAATCAAACGAAATTATAACAATCCAATGAAATTCAAAAAAAATTTTGTTAAAATGCTAGATTCGTTACTACATACAATGAAAACAACAAATTCAACAGAAAAACTTATTAGATTTGAATTTCATCGTCTTCTATCCGATCGAGATCGACTCCTGAATGTTACGTCGTGATCATGTTTAAACAACGAGATCGAGTCAGTAATCTAAAAAAAAAAATCGTTATTGCAGAGAAAAATGAATGAGAGAAGAAAAATATAAAAAAAGCAAAAAATAAGATTTCGTTCGAATGAAAGTCAGTACCGATCAAATGACAATAAGGAACTGGCGACGACCTCAGGAAGAGAAATAAAATGAAATGGCGATGAACTCGCGACGAACTAGGAACTCGCCATTAGGAACTCCTGAATCTTCCCTCGAGATGAAAGAGAAAGGAAAGAAGATAAATCAGATGAAATGGCAACGAACTTGCGATGAACTAGGAACTCTTGAATCTTCCCTCGAGACAAAAGAGGAAGGAAAATCACGCTTGAATCTTCCCTCGAGACGAAAGAGGAAGGAAATTGCGGAGCAGATATGATCGGAAATGGAAGATTCGGAAATGAAATTAAAAAAAGGAAGGTACAGTGTCACGTGATGACATGTTTAAATAAGTCCGTTAGAAGGTGGGGACCGTCGGAAGTTAATGACAGTTGAACTCGGTATTAGATAAGGTTGTGAACAGTCTTTGAACAAAAATCAGTGGACCAAGAACATTTTTCTTAAATAAAAGCTTATATAGCATAGCATGCACTATAGCGCGTAGCATGTAGCATAAATAGCGGACTACTATTACTGCTATAACGGTCGTAGCTGAAATAACGCACTTTGATCCCATAACTTAATATTTAAGGTCCAAAAACACTATAGCGTACTATTTAGAACACTGGTATCGACTATGCCTATGTGAATTTAAATGACAGTGTCAGTAAAATTGTTTCACCTGTTGCTGCAGCACAAGGTATGTATGCAAAGAATCGAAGGACTACTGTTGCTGTAAGACTCGATCGCAGAATTTCACCGACTGTTCGGATGTTATTTTAACTCTACTTTATGTTCGGAATTAGTGGGAAGACTTAACAAAGTGATTTGCATTATATGTTTCGAAGAAAATTATCATTTTTGTCTTTTTTAACATTTTCGGTTTTTGCAAAATTTCTTGCAGATATATTTTATAAGTATATTTTGAATATAGCTTGACTTGAAAAAAACCTTGTAATTTTCATAATTTTGTTTTTTAATATTTTATGGAGAGCTTAAAGAAACCTCTTGGATTCCTTTTGTTTAACTGAAGGCTCTAACGGTCTAACCAGTTCTAACAAAGCACTCTCAAGTGGTGCAGCACAGAACCAGAGTTGAAGAGGAAAAAGATGTGCCAAAATGGATGTTCAACACAAGAATTAACTAAAGTTACTGCCCTTCCCCAGGCGAGCAGATATACAAAAGAACATCATGCTACCACAACTATGCAAACAACTACCGACTAAAATCAAACCATATACCAAGACACTTGATTTGCAAGGTCTTTTTAAGAAGACAGGTTAAAAGAATAGCGCACTTATCTGTACCAGTTTGTGCCTACTAACAACTAGATACAGTCACCTCAGGGTTGAACAGATTTCAATCTGCAGCTGCATTGTACCGGATCCATCTCCCCATCCACATCCCAATCAATTGCTATTTTCACTCCTCTTAGATTCAGTAATATATACAAGTTCAACAAGATCACCTTGTTTTCCAACCAACAAATGCAAATATAATTTTTTTGAAGGAACAGATCATCCTAGTATCGTATTTCCCATGGAATCAGGAAACATATAAAAAGAAGACCCCAGACATATTTTAACTCCATGAAATCAGTAATGCTCCATGCAATGGAGTAATTTTTGCACATAGCAGAAGTTTTTCAGAATATAAAGAAGCAAGGTACTGCTTAGTTTAGATTCCAAAGTAGGATATTATAAGCATAATTTTCAAAAAAAAACACTGAGAAAAACTACCACTCTTACTACTCTACATAATCCCATTGTTAATAGGAGAAAAGAAAACATCAATGCACTAATCAGTTTTTATTTCTCGAAAACTACTCATCTTCAGTAGATCCACCAGTGCTGCCCCTATCCTTCCTCTCTTTCCATCTTCCCCAAATCCACCTTGCTACCATGAACATCCCAAGTGCATACACCTACAATCATTAATTTATACAGAACAAAAAACTTTTTAAAGGAACAAATAATTTCTACTTCATCAGCAAATCTCACTTCAACAGTCATAATCAATGTTCAAAGGCTATGTACAAAATTCATTATGTATTGGGCTTCTGCAAAATGTTAAAAACTAATTCCGTAAGCAACTAAGCCTTAGTTGAAACCAACTATTGTGGTAAACCCTCAGTCAAGCAATAGATGGAAAACACAATTTAGAGCTAATTACACCTCAATTAAGTAACAATGGCTCAATTAGACCCAAGTATAATAGGTACAGAAAAGAATGTTCTTGAAAGTTCAGTTAGTAAAAGACCTCCACATATGGGTGCAACTTGCAATTCATTTTTTCAAATACTCTGCTTCCATTAATAAAAAAGACTCCTAGACCCTCGTCCAGATTTTAATCACTTATCATCAATTATTAATTATCAGTCAAACGCTACTAAAAAGAAGAAAAGTGCTCAACTTTCACCTGTAGATAATGTATCGTCTATTTTGGACTATAATATTTTGTCTATTTTATTTTTCTTTTCCAAAGCTTGGTGGTTCCAGTTGTGTGTTTCATAAGACAACAAAGTAGGCATTTACTGACTGGAAATTAGTTTGACAAACAATACTATAAATCAGGCACAATCCTGTTTGGGTCATAACCATGTATTGTGGTAGGAGTTGGGCAATAACAGTACATAATAACCCGTATTAATACATACTGAGATAAAACTGTATGTAGGACCTAATGCTATCAGAAACAATCAATATGTGGAAATACACATATGGCCAAACTATTCAAATGTTTCAAAGAATATCCAATTAGGGCCTTGTTCAACCCAAATAAACCTTAATAAATCCTCAGTTTTGCAATCAGATACCAATTTGACCCGATTAAGCCTCAATTAAGCACAATCTAAACATGATACTGTTGCCATTAAGTTCCACATTAGTCCATTACTATAGACTTCAGTTTTCTATTAGTAAAATGCATAACCAGAGAAATGGAGATAAAATTATACATTGAACTGGGAGTAAAACGGTATTTGCAAAAGACCCCAGAAAAATCTCAATTTGTAAGCCCCCTTTGATAATTAATTAATTATTAACACGTACAGTACAGCCAAAATCATTGACAACTTCGTTTATACAGAAGAAAGTAAACCAACCTTACCAAAGTCACAGTAATTATCATTAACCTATTGGATCATTAATTTAAACAATTGGAAAGGTCAAGTATTTCATTTCGTTTGTAATTATCCAGCAATAGAAAACACAAGAAACAATAGGCGACACACACCTGCCAGAGATTGGTGCGAGAAGTAGACGGAGTATCATCTACCGAAGCTGACGGAACTTGAGGGCGTTCTTCCGGCGGCACCACATCCTCCAGTCGAATTGGAGCCACTGGATTCTCTTGCCATCTCCGCTTCGCGTCCCCCACCTTTACCACCGGCGGAGCAGTGCTCACCATAGCAGCCCCTCTCTCTTCTCCTGCCATCTCTTTCTATGTATTAATTTATCTCTTGGCAGCTTCAAACCTTTTAAAAAAGAAAAGCAACTAGCAAGTCTAGAACCCCGGAGCAATATGCCAATATCCCATCCCGCCCGTCCCCGTCCTAGGTTCCACTGGGTGGGGATGTTTGTAAAGAGGCCCTTTGGTTCGTAGTAATTACACTACAACGGACTGTATCAAAAAAATAATCAGGGGTGTTAATGAAATCCTTTTATCGTCGAATTTCTCCATGTATTAATTAAGGTGGTGGCCGCCTGGCCGGTGGGTAAGATTTGATTAGCCTGCCTAGCTGTTCCGATAAAAATACGGATATAAAATATCTGTTACTTTATGGAATTGTTAAATAAAATTAAATATGTTAATTTTTTTGTACGTTTAATTATATAATGTATTATTATTATTATGACAAAATTGATTTCTAAATAATATTTTATATAATTTTATTTAATTATTAAATTTTCTGATGAGGTTTATATGAATTTTTTATAAAGTTTTGTTTTACTAGAAATTTATATTCTTCTAAAAATCATGTGACCGACAAATACATTTTTTTATATATTTTGTAGTATTATGTGCATGTTGTGTGTTTATACTTTAAAGTAATATATTTATTTGTTTGTTATGTTTTTAGAATACATAACTTATAAATTTATTCAGTAATTCTTCGTTACTCGTAAACTTTAACAGAGAAGACTAAGATATAGGTAAAAGTGAGTCTATGGTTGTTACCGTGCTACGGCTCTATATTCGAGTTTTCAAATCCTAACGGTCGATCTGAACCGTTCATCTTGTTCTCCATATTAATATGTGTTTGGAGACCAAATTTTATATTTTTTTGAAATTTTTTACCATTTTTTTAGATTTATTGAAAATCACTGTTTTTGGATGGAAAAAAGTACACAATAAAAAACTTTGTGACCTATTTAAAATACTTGTGAAAAAAAGAAGCCACGGAGGTTTGAGGAGTTCTTCGAAATATTACGAAAGAAAAATCCAGATGCAGTTGTGTACTTAAATAATGTCGGTAAATATCAAGATACCAATCATAGTGAGATCCCTAAACCATGGAAGGTGTATCAATGCATGGACAACGGCGCTCGTTGGGGAATTATGACTACTAATTGATCTGAAACGTTGAATGCAGTATTCAAATATAGCTGGAGACTGCCAGTCATTGCACTGGTGGAAGACACATATTACAAGTGTCTCACTTGGTTTAGGGATAGACGAGAGAAAGCAATGGCTCACCTAGCTAGTCAACAACTTCGGTCAGCGCGAGTTGAACCTCTTCCGCATTTAGCATTGCAGCAAATCAATTACGCAACTCCTTCAAACTTATAGCATACCCAGAAGTCGTTTGAACCTCTTCCGCGTCGTTTGGCCCCAATCTCTTCTTCTTTTTAAGCACCGCATTTGCGGTCCCATTTCCAAGGAATTGATCCACTAAGATAGACCAAGTACGGTCTGAAGCACCCGTCACCGGTAACCCCATGATTGGCAGCACCCAAAGACAAGAAACATCCTGCAGCGTAATTGTCATCTCTCCCACGGGAAGATGAAAACTGTGGGTCTCTGGTCTCCATCACTCCACGAGGACAGTGAGGAGTGCTGGGTCAATTTTTATGTGATCCATTCGAGAAACCTGATACAAACCGAGTCTAAGCAAGAATGGTTTGCAAAGGTCGTGGTACGCAATCCCAGTCCAGAGACCTCGAGGGTCCACTCCTATATTTCTGTAATCCTATCAATGTTATACAATTTGATTAAAATAAAATATTGTAATTCAAATAGTTATATCATTTTATAAAAAAATATATATTATATGATTCATGGAGTAACTTACATTATCATGGATTCGTGAGACCTTATGTTGGTCATGCGGCATCCATAATAAATTGCTAAAATTATTTGCCGACCATGCCAATTCAAAACCAAAATCATCATATGCAGCTGCAGCATGTGAAGGGCCACCCGGATCACAACTGCTTGACATTTTGCATGCATAACATTTTAAAAAATTTAATAACAATCTAAATTTACTAACCACTCACATTATTAAATAAATTACTAAATTAAGCAATTACCTATGAACTCTAAAACTCACAGGAATAAATTAATTAAAAAATAAAAAAATACGAGAAGAATAAATTATCTAATTTATCACTTCTTGCAAAATACACTTAGCAAACTAATAAAATGAAATCTAATTAATTCAATTCATTTTCATAATAGATTAAGAAAATAAGTACATACATTACCTAAATTACTTGCATTACCAAAAATCTAAAAAGAATGAACTATGAACTTTAGACTAAAATATTGTCAAAATAATACTATAAATTATTCATATCTAATAAATTGCAACTAATAATTGAGAGTACATAGTTAATCTCAAGAATAATTAAAATAATGCTATCAACACTCTCGATTCTATCCTATGAACTAATTTAAATAAAATTAATTAATTAAAATTAATTTATACCATATCAAATGAGTCTAACAATAAATCAATTTTTCTGAACCCTAAATTATCAATTATCTTAAAATGTAATTAACAAATTAATAAAATTTACAATAATCAATAGTTTGATAACAAATCAAATTTGAAATTATTATCAATTAACATATTTTTACACTAATTAATTTTAATTATATATATAAAAAAACCTGATGGAGGAGCGGGTTTGACAGCGGGTCTGACAGAGGGACGAAATTCATGGATCCGGACGGGTTGCCTTAGTCTGTCCTAGAGAAGGAGAGCAGAGGGCTGCTGATCCGACGTGTGCTGAGTGAAGGGGGCACAGCGAAAGGGAGAGGTAGCGAAGGGAAAAGAGAGAAGAGGGTAGCGAACAGGATATAACGTTGGGGGACGGGATGCGTTAACCCATTCGCATTATTTTTTCCTGCCGGACGGGTTTGAGTACACCATCCCAATTTTTTTTTTAACGCTGGATGGGTTATATTATACCGTCCGGGATTTTCTGTTTTTTATTTTTTTTACTCCGGACAGGTCTGCTTGTACCGTCCGGGTTTTTCTGTTTTTTTTCAATTTCCGCTGAATTTGATTAGCGTCGTCATTAAATTAATTGATACTTAGACTTGAACAAGATAATTAGATCCGTCCCGCTGGACAGATTTATTACACCCGTTTTACTTATTTTTTAACAAAATTCAAAATCTATAACTTTTTCGATATTTTATTATTTTATTTTCTATTAATAAAAAAATCGGCAGCTGCGCGCTGACAAATACAAAACCCTAGTCTACGTTAGCATTGGAGGCGCCGTTTTGCCACGTCATCAACCTCTTCTCAGCTTCTCTCTCTTTCCGTACTTCACCGGTTCCCGCTACACCTGACCTTCCTCAGCTCATCCCACAGTCCCTCTACACCAGTAGCTCCAGCTGTAGATTTTCCTCATGAAAATACCCAAAATATAGAAATTTCCCAATTTAAGAACAACAACAAAAATTGTCCACCTCCAAAAAACCAAATTCCGAAATGCTGCCCCCGGTGCTGAGCGATCGCGGGACAAAACGCACGGCGGCGCCGCCTCCTCCGGCGCGGAAGTTTCGGAGCATGGTGGAGGTGATGAGGGATTCGAAACAGGTTGACCCGGTAACGAGCGAAGGTTACTCTGAAGTGAGGTGCGAGCAGTGCAGGTTAGGAGATAGCGAGAGCGAGCTGGTGTTGTGCGATGGTTGCGATAAGGGCTTTCACATATACTGTCTCCGACCGATCGTCGTTAGGGTTCCGACGGGATCGTGGTTTTGCCCCGGATGCCAGGATTCCAAACCCTTGAAAAGTAAGAGATGGTGAAATTTCTGTATTTGACATCGCATTTTAGCGGTCTTGGAAAAGAAGGGCCCCAATCTTCCATGCAGGATAAAGTTTCAGTCTAGCAGATTGGCAATGTCTGCATCCATTCTGTGATAATTTATTTGGCACCTTAAATTATTCGTAAGCTCTAGTAGAGGTGCCACCAATTTGTTTGTCTTGCATTGTGAGATTGAAAAACAATACATTTGGTGTTTGTATTGATAGGATATAACTTTCTTTATCACTTGGTTTCATTGCACGTAATGCATTTTCAGTATTTGCTGACTTGTACTAAACTAGTGGATCTGTTCGAAATTAGCAGCAGTGCTGGTTTTATTCGTCAAGAAATTTTCATTTTTGACCTAGCGAATCCCTTCTACTGGATCATGGTTTTGCTCAAAATAAATAAAAAAAATACTTTGAAGCCTTTTGGAAAAGTTTGTAGTTTTTGCCTCAAATTTCAGTATTAATCCTATTGTTTAACTTCCCATTAAGGCATAAACAAGACAAACCAATGGAAATTTAAAACTGTTGTTTTAGTAGAGTACCATTTACCTTCTTTTTTGTAATGTTGGTGGTTGCTAATTGTTCAAATTTAGGATTCCCCCTTACTCAACCGAAGATTCTTGATTTTTTCCGGATCCAAAAGAGTTCAACGAGTGCAATAAAATGTGAGCCCTCTGAAGGTATTTTCTTTTTCATATTACCAGTTTGTAACCTCAAATGAAGCTAATTAATGATCTAAATTTTATTTCTTTTTCATATTACCAATTTGGTAACCTCAAATTAAGTTACCAATTTGGTGCTGAAGGTTCTAAAAGCATCATTTTGGTCCTGGAGTTTCTAATTCATGCCAAAATTGGTCCCCTATCTTTAAGATTCATCTAACAGATAATATTTCCAATATGTTCAGCATTACAGGTAGAGTCAAAGCTGCCCCACAATGACATGAGTAATAAAGGTGATGTGAATACTAAAATTATGATCCTCTGTGTTACATATCAATTAAATAGATACTAACAGTGACTTGTCATCACAGATTAATAAGATAATATTCACATACATCTTACCATGAATTTCATCACGGCATGGACGTTGACATAGATTTCTATGTAAATTTTTTATTGCTGATTATAGCATTACTTCGGTACAAACTGCAAACTTTAGTGGTCAAAATGAAAAATTAAAAAAATTTAAGGTCCAAAATAGGAAATGAGAAATACTTCAAGGACCATTTATGAAATTTACGCAAAACGAATAAAAAAAATATCTAATCAGCATTTGTGGAAATGTCGGAAAAATTGCTATTAAGGTACCTCAGGTTTAAGCTAAACTCAATTTAAAAATGTATTCTTGTATTCTAGAAACAATACTATTCAGATTTCCTCACGGAGCCTAGAAAAAAAGTTTGAATTCTGGAGTTCCACTTCCACAAATAAAAATTGTTGGTGTAGCATGCTGAAGTGCAGAGTTTTCACTGTTGATGAAAGCTCACTATGAGAAGAATTGGCCACAGTAGGGTTCTATTATGTTAACTTGTCAATATAAAATTTCCTGACTCAAATTACCACTCAGCAACAGAGTGAAACTTATTATGGTTCCTGATTTCTAGAAAATCTGTGCTGCATACTAAACATGAAAATATTCCCACATTCCTTGCTTCTAGTTTTTTTTAGAAGATACCCAAGTACACCTATCATCTCATGTTCTTTTGTTTATTAACTAATGAGAAAAATACTTAGTTCAGGCTTTTTTCTCAAAAAACTGAAAAGTTCCTCACCTTATTTTTATATATAAAACCAGATGGAAGGAAGCGAAAGAGAAGGGCACCATTGGTGCTACAGAAAAGGAGGCGGCGGCTTTTGCCATACATAGCCGCAGAAGATCCTGAAAGGAGGCTCCAGCAAATGGCCTCTCTTGCTACTGCATTGACTTCCTTGAAATTGGAGTTCAGCAATGAACTGACGTATGTGCCCCGCATGGCCCCACGGTACAAAAACCGAGCTAGTCTAGAGAAAGGAGGAATGCAGGTACTTTGTCAACTACTTTGTTAGTGCAAAAGCATCACTATCAATCATATTTCTAAAAAGAACCTAAGGTTTTATAAGAGAGATTCTTATTTTTGGAAGCTGCTCGAGGGAGATTATATGTGATTGAAATGTGAAGGACTTGAAAGATTATAATCTTATGGGATTTGAAGACAATGTGATTATATTTAATTTGATTAATCTACTTTTAGTAAATGGGTCTCTTTGCCAGTATGATAATCAATGAGAGCTTATGTGTAAGCAACATCAATTATAGCAGGTTTATTGTGCAAATGTATTTTAATGAACTATTTTATTACATACAAGCTCATGCGTACTCAATTGGCAACATGTCTTGTATTTTTTGAAAATAAAGGACATGCCTTGTATAATTGTGTGAAGACGTGATTATCCTTACACTTTTATCTGAATTTCTCAAATAAGTCACAAAATATTCCTCCTTTCTTTCACATGGAGAAATCTTGTATGTTTTTGCATGGGTGGACATGATATTTGTATGCTACCTACTTGCTACTTTGACATTTGCTGAAGTGTCCCTTGCATACCCTCATACATGCACACAGGGTATTGATGTTAGACTTTGTCATTATATACCGTGTCTGTTATTCTTTTTCCTCCTTTTCTGTTTCAAGGTTTTACCGAAGGAGGACAAAGAAACATTGGAGCTTTGCCAAGCCATGTATAAAAGAGGAGAGTGCCCCCCTCTTATGGTTGTTTTTGATTCTTGCGAGGGGTACATGTCTTTTCTTTCTCTCATTTTTTTAACTTAAATTTAGATGATTTAAATTTCCGAACAAAAATTTAACACCCTCGTTTCGGGCACACTACAAAGACCTCACTCCCATCCCCAAGAAGTACTAGGCACAGTGGCGGAGCTACTGAATTTTGAATTTTTTTTATAAACCCATATGATATTGGGTTGTTGCCCTATCCTGGAAATTCTTTTTCCCTACCTTGTGAAGTCTAATTTTCTATTTCTTTGCAGTCCACTCCCTTATTTTTTTTGGATGAAATTCGTAGTTTTCAAATTTGTAATTTAATATTTTGATGAAATTTTAATTGTTAATATTTTTGCCCACCCCCGACTCAAATCTTGGCTACGCCACTGCTAAAATATTGATAGTTTTTCTCAGCATTACAATTAAAATGATGACACAAATGCTGAGGCTTTTCTCTCAACCATGAATTCAGTATAATACAATGATGACACAAATGCAAATGCTTAATTACAAATTTCCATTTGCACTCTTGTGAAAGCTCAAAATGTCACTACACTGGCATTGCAAATGCGAAATATATCACATTCCTTTGAAGGAATTTGAAAAATAACATGAAATTCATACCCACTGAAAATCAACTCCTAAAATAATTGTTCCTTTTATGTTTTCCTCAAATTTACATAGAGAGACAAGGAGCTCACCTCCTACGCTGCATCAGCATCCATAGTTTTCCAGGGACTCTTTAGTGGTTCACATGAAATAGCTTCATTACATCAGAGGAATGCTAGGCATCATTTTGTCAACTCTCAACAAATCATACATTCACACATGCTATTATAAACTAAATATGTAGTTTTTTTTTTTTTTTTCTTTGAATGACAGATTCACGGTACAGGCTGATGGGCACATAAAAGACCTAACACTAATTACAGAATATACCGGGGATGTGGATTACCTGAAAAACCGTGAAACTGATGATTGCGACAGCATGATGACGCTCCTCCTGGGGATGGACCCTGCTGACAGTCTAGTTATTTGCCCTGATAAGAGGGGAAATATCGCACGCTTTATTAGTGGCATCAACAACCATACTTTGTGAGTCTTTATTTTTCATTTATTTTTTTTTTTACTTTTGCTAAATACAGCCTCCGTCTTTTTTTTTTTGGGTGTTTACAAATGGGAGGAAAAAAAGAAAATAAAGAAACAAATACTTGGATCCAACTTTGTAATCCACTTAATATTTGGGCCACGGAAAAACTTTACACAGGCATAGTTTCATGCATGTACTTATGAGCTACTGTATCTGGGCAAACTGAGAACATTACTCTATAAGACATGGGGAAACATCATGATGAGACCCTTCACTTCCAAATTCTTCAAACCTACTCAAGTTTCTCCTGTTGAGTTGTTTACATAAAAATTAAAGAACTAACACCAAACTGTTCAGAATAGATTGAGCAATTTTAAGGGTTATAGAGTATTATTTGTATTTTGACATTAACCCCACAGAATAAAGTAGAAAAGACAAAAAACGATAATTTGTTGCACACTCATTCCTCCAATGTAGCTTCCCCAGTCACTAACTTTTTCACAACCAAGTTGGTATAGCTCTCCATATATGGGTTACATGAGGGTAGGTCTCAGTGGCTTGGGATGTGTAAAAAGACTGCCTAAAAAAATAATAATAATAATTCAAAGAGAGGGTTGAGTAATTATTTTGCATGCCAAAGTTGTAAAAAAATAGACTTTTTTTTAAGGTTAGTGGCTTGTAAAAAAATAGACTTGTGTCATTAAACATTATAATGTAGAATACACTTGTAAGTGATATCCATCTTGAGTACTAGAGACTCTGTTAATAAAAGACCATTAAGTATGAAATAAAGAATAAAAAAAAGGTTGAATGCTTCTTTTGCATTTCAAATGAGAGTAGTATTTGCTTCTGTTTGGAAGAATGAAATCTGTAGCTTTGAGGTGGATATAATCAAACAATATGCTTTTCCAGTTCAACATCTTTCTTTGAAATTCATTATTTTTTTAGTTATACACCTAATTGATATAACTCGTGTGCTGCATATGATACATATTAGCTTGTTTCAAATTCATCTAGTGTACCTTATAATTAAACTCATGTCGATTATCCTCAGTTTTTTTTCCAAATTTTTTTGCTGTTTATAATGTACAATATTTTTATGGTTTTTAAAAAGAAAAATGAAATTACACGGTTGGTCATGTTTAGATATATGCCATAGGACGATTATACAGAGTTTCGGATTCATCTTCATGTGGACTAAGGATCCTCGATAATCAAGACTAACCATCATCCACTACACTGCTATACTCATCACCTAGTTTATATAACATGAATTACATGAAAAAGTCGTATTATTTAATCTTTCTGAATCCTTTTAACTTTAGGTAAATAACAACATTTTGTTATAGGGATGGTAGGAAAAAACAAAACCTCAAATGTGTGAGATATAATGTGGATGGCGAGTGCCGTGTCTTATTGGTGGCATGCCGTGACATTTCTCCTGGTGAGAGGTTATATTATGACTACAACGGGCATGAGCACGAGTACCCAACCCATCATTTTGTGTGACATTAAATTAATGTCATATTTAACATTGCTGGCCGAGCTGTCGACTAATATTCATTTTTTTTCATAAAAAGTGACCTAACGGTTTTGATCATATTAGCTTGGCCTTATGAAATCTGTTTTTAATTCCCCCAATTTGGGGTCATTTAGATGATTGCTAAGTTAAAAAATAGGAAGAGAATTTGTGTTGCATCTCGTCCAGTTTTCCTTTCCTCTTTTTTTTTCTTTATCTTTTTCCTAGTTTGAAATGTAGATTAGGTTTTGTTATTTTTTAGGATGTAAATCTGAGAATGCTGCCAATATATAATACTAAACCTTATTATTTTGATTCTTCTAAGCAACTTTATGCTGAAACTATATATAATTGTCTTTTGAGACAAGTGGCAATTTACCACGAGCTTCATTTTTGTACAATACTATATATAAATTATTTGGTAATTTTGTTCAGTGATTTTTGATCCATTGGGTCGTAATAAATCATGCATCAATGTATCAAGGATCTTCAATGATACAATCTTGGTTAGTCAGTATCCTATCAGCAAATTATTGGTTTAAATGTAAAGTTTTTGTACCTGAATTCTGGAGATTAGCTTTAGAATTTGTGAACGAAGAACAGTGTAAACTGATATTGGACAAGAACAAATATGCACTTTTCAAACATAAATGACAACCAAGATTTAAAAATGCAACATATATGAGTGAGTCTATGGTACTATGCATATCACGGGTTGTTACCGTGCTGCGGCTCTATATTCGAGTTTTCAAATCCTAACGGTCGATCCGACCCGTTCATCTTGTTCTCCATGTTAATATGTGTTTGGAGACCAAATTTTACATTTTTTGAAATTTTTTACTATTTTTTTAGATATTTAGAAAATCACTTGATCTGAAAATTCTGGACCATCCAAAAACAGTGATTTTTAATAAATCTAAAAAAATAGTAAAAAAATTTCAAAAAAATGTAAAATTTGGTCTCCAAACACATATTAATATGGAAAACAATAATGGTTCAAATCGACCATTAGGATTTGAAAATTCAAATATAGAGCCGTAGCACAATGCCAAATCGTAATATGCATAGTACCATAGACTCACTCTAAGATTTCTATAACCAAAACTTGTATTTCTCTTCAACGCAACAGCTTTCACAATTAGATCTATACATGTCTAGCAAGAATAATCACAAATACACGAAACCTGCCTTGATCTTTTTATGATCGGTATATTTGCTGCCAAAAATGTGACCCTTGAACAAATCCAGTCTCCATGGGGTCGCTTAGCAAATCAAATCATTGGAATAGACGAAAAGTGAAATTTAGAATATGCTTTATTTTTCACTATTTTAGCCGTATTAAGTTAATGGTGAAAGAGTAGAACAATATTAGTAAATGAGCTAATTTTCTCTCTTGAAAAATATCAATTTCTCTATTTTGCTTTTTCCACAAAATAAGAAATTGACTCAAACCCAATAAGACACGGTTGTAGTCATAATATAACCTTTCTATCAAAGGCAGTTACTCGAGTTAAATTGGGTTAGATTTTTTAGTTACTAAAATGTAAAAAAATAAATAAAAGTTTGACTGCAAAATCTCAAACCCAGTTTAACTCGCTTTCTTGTCCGGTTGGAATAAATATCCTTTCTATCAAAGGCAGAACTAGAAAGTTGTGATAGAGGGGCTAGATAAATAAGTGTTGTGTAATTTTATTTTATGAGAGAGGCTAATAGTACAACTTTTTTTTTAAATTAAAATTTTTAAGAGTAAAACTAACAAATTACAATTAATAGGGGCTGCTTAGCACTAGTGTTGTAAATAATGGTATGTGCTTGTCGGACGGACATTGTACGCCAAGCATTTAATCGAGAATAATTGGTCCATTAGTCTGGAAATAATCGGTCCATTAGTCTGGAAGTTCTGTGTCAATTTTATCGTCACCAACGATTAATCGATCTAAATAGCCGTTTTTTACAACACTCCTTGGCACCCTTTTGACTCCACATTCTTCAGTTGTTGTTTTTTACTTTATTCCACTCTTGCCAAATACGCCTTAAAAAACATCGCTCCTTAAAATAAAAATAAATAAAAAACAAAAAACTACAAAGGTTAGAGAATTACCATCCCAAGACGTTTTGTCAAAAAAGTTTTGGATAACCACAGTCCTATGACTTTTTCTTAACAGAGGAAAAGGATTGAAATCATTCACGACAACATATATTTATGAGTTTGGCTATTATAACATTAGTGTCATTTCAACCTATATAATACCAACTCTAAAATCTATCAAATTGATTTCAAACAGTGAATCCAAACCGTTCAAACCGATCTACTTCATTAGTTGTGCGTTTACATACAAAATTTATAACTTTTCGAATTTATTTAGTATTAAGTTAAGCGGTCAAATGTGTGAGTTTTTAAATTAATTTTAATACATTAATTTTTCAATATTTTTGCCGCTTGATTTGGTACTAAAATAACTCGAAAATATAAAAAATTTGTATATAAACGCATCACTCATAATGTAAATCGGTTTGAACGGTTTAGATTAGTCGTTCGAAATCGATTTGATAAGTTTTAAAGTTGATGTTATATAAGTTGAAATGACACTAATATTATATTAGCCAAACTCTATATTTATAAGTCCTAATGGTTATAAAGAAAACAGAAATGTGAGATTTGTTTTACATGTTGCCACGTTAGTACAGTAAGCAACATAAATTTCATCTTACTATTTTTTTTTTTCGTTTTAGATAATTTCATTATTTTCTTTTCTTTTTTTAGAAAGTTTCATTAGGGGTGTCAATGGGTAAGGTATAGGTCGGCTGGAGACATTTTTATATCCATACCCATTAAAATTGACCTTACTCGTACTCTACCCATACCCATTAAAAATTGATCTTACTCTACCCTACCCTTACCCGTTAATATTATCGAGTAACGAAACGGTAGCGGATGAATAGCGGATAATACTAGTATAATAATTAGTTTTATTATATTTTACAAATTAAACATCAAAAACTCATTCATCTTAACACATATATAATTGCATTTCTAATAAAAAAAAATAAAAAAAATGTGCAATCAATTCCAACTAAATTATTTTTTATAAAGAATAAAAATTCAAAAACACGAATATACATTTAAGTGGGTTGAAAATTAAATTGAGTATACATTTAAGTGGGTTGAAAATTGAATTGAATATATATTTTGATTTTATAATTACCCTATAGGGTAACGGGTACGAAATAGTCATTACCCATATCCTTACCCATTTATTTAACGAAAAAAAATTCTTACCCATATCCATACTCAATAAGCTAACGAAAAAAAAACCTTACCCGTACCCGCCTTATCGAATACGATACGGGTCGGGTAAATGACTAAAAAGGTACCATTGACACCCCTAAGTTTCATAACATGAATAGAACTAGAATTCTCAACCTTTAGGTAACCACAATCCTAAGACTTTTTCTTCTAACTATGCTACCATTCTCTCTTTATGTAAAAATGGAGACATCTAAGAAATTTTTTTTTTTTTTCATTAGTCAATAAGCCTAAAAATAAGATTGTCTCGTCAAAACAGCCAAAATCACTCCTCTTATTATGCAATTATCATATTTATTTTTTGAGTAAAGGTTGAACATGCCATTACCATATTAACGGCAGCACAAATTATGAGAACCAAATTACATGTCAAAGTATGGTTAATTTGGCAGCTTTTGCAGAGATAATCACGGTATCTTGAGACTATGAATTAGCCATGATATATTCATCCCATCTTGTATACAATTTCAATCAGTCCCCCAGGCATCCTCGCGCAAGGATTGTCGGGTGACAATTCGGTCCTTCCTCTCCTGCTCTTGTTGCTTGTGCTCACGGACCCCACTGCCAGGAGAGATGATACGTAGGCCCATGCTTTGAGCTATCATTCTCTGAGCTGTCCTTGCACTTGTTTTGGGTCTTGGAAAGGGTGGCTTCAGATCTTTGGTCATGAAAAAACAGCAACATTAAGGACATGACGTGACAGGACATAAAACCGATGATAAAAAAATATCTTCATTACATCTAATGAAACTTTATAGTTGGAAATGATTCTTCCCCCCGATTAGCAGCATATGTTATGCAACCAGGTACAAACCCCTTTTTATATGATTGTTGACATGCCTTTCTATCTTATATACAGTTCAACCGTTGCTCCAAATTTTATTTTTTATTTTTTAAGAGGGGGCTGGTGTTTTCAAGGCAGGCAGCATTAGAGCAATATCAGGTTTTTCTTTATATATTCAATAATTTCATGTTCATGTCTAGTAACACCATATTTTTTCTTCTTTTTAAAAAAAAAAATTCAAGCAACAAGGTCCTTGGTAGAAATTGAGATTAATAATGCCCCTCCCTTATTAATACACTTTACCATTACTTCAACCCAACACAAGCTAATCAATGTATAATTCATAGGAACCAATTACTGGCAAACTTAAGAAGCTAAATGTACTTTAAACATTCTAATTCATTGAATAATCAGATGACTCATTCTCTCTGATAAGCAGAACTATGGAGGTTAGTTGCTTCTTAGGTTTGGGTCCAGGTTAAAGATCAAAGGCAATGCCTGTCATTTTGCTCCCTATCTTTAAAACGGGACAAACTTGGGTCCGATGGATTCTAAAACCGTCCGATCCTCTTTAAGATTCGTGCGCACTGATATTGAAAAAATGTGCATGGATATTAAAGCGACGTGCACAGATCTTAAAGCAGATCGGACGGTTTTGGAACCCATCGAACTCAGTTTGAGTCCTATGGGCATCGGACCCAAGTTTGTCCCCTTTAAAACAGACTCTTTAAAACTGTCTCTTTGTAGGATTTCATCAGGGAGCTATAAGTTACTTGTCTGTCATTAATTCTTTCAGTATGATTAAAAAAATGTAAAGATTAATGAAAGAGAAAAGAGACCTCCAGGTTTCAGTTGGGGCAATAATTCATCATCATCATGAAGACACCGAAACTTGTACCTGCTTGGTATACAACTTTTTGCTGAATCAGCTGCATTTTGTGCATCACACATTTTAATCATGCAGTAACTTGTACTTGATCAACGACAAAAAAATTAAAATTTGTTATTTCTTGTTGAGTCAGCTGCATGTGCGCGCACATGTGTGCATGCGGCACGCACGCATGTGTGAGAGAGAGAGAGAGCGGGGGGGGGGTTACCAAGAGAAGGGTTACGAAAAACAGCAAGGGAAGAAGTATCATTGAACCAACGAATGGCGACACTGGCACCATCAAATGCTTCAAATATCTTCTCTAGCTCAGTAGTGCGGGTTTTTGTTGGTAAGTCATATAGCACCAGGACATGTCTTGTGCCAAAATTTGCTGAACATAAACAAACAACTTATTATTGGGAGTAATCATTCGGTAAACATTGGCCAAAATAAAAGCTATTCAAACTTATCCTTTGCAAAAATATAACAAAAAAAATGAGATTACAACCAACTTAACCCAACTAGAGCTCACAGCTCAGTTTGCAAACTAGCCACAACTGAGGCAGAGTTTCTAATAAAGCTTATTAGCATTACTTTACCCTTAATTGGTCAATCATGGACATGAAATGGTAACAGAACATAAAAGGGAACTACCAAGATCCAAGAACGCTTCCACAAGATCTAAGAAGTGTGTAATTGAAATCCCATCTTACCCCTATAAAATGGGAACATCATAAATAAACTTTCTCAGCTTCTCTGTTCCTTTTAAAAAAAAAAATACAAATTTGCCACCCCCATTTCCCTCATTTATGGCAACCAAAGAAAGTCAAGAATGAGAAATAGTTGGGCATTTGAAGAAAACAGATTAGGGAGAAGCATGACATTTTTTTACTTTCCCAAACGCAGAGCATGATGAGGTGATTCTAGTCCTACAACTGCCAACATCTCATTATGAATACTTAAAATTCGGAAATTCTTCAAACCAATGTAAGCATATAAAACTTCATTATTTTTCAAGCCCGGTTGGTGTAAGAAAAAGATGCCAATAAAATGACAGATTAAAATCAATTGTAGCAATTAAGTGATCCGTTCATTTTTGGCCGTATTAAATTTCTACCATCTAAAATCCATGATTTACAAATTTTTTCATGCACATGCATCGCTTCACGAAGAATATTAATATTACCAGTTAGTATTCCTTGATTTTCCGATTAAAATATTAATACAAATAACTTGTGCACCAAAAAGTTATGACACCAAAATACTTCCCATCCATGATAATTCTCTACTAAAAAATGTCTACATGAACTCTCAGCGACGTCCATGAAGTTGATTATCTCCAATCAGACCAATCTACCATTAATCATTAATTGCTTAACTATACGCCAAGCCTCTCCAACAAAACAAAAATGAACAGACTTCAGGCCAAACAGGTAAGATAAATATGCCCATCATTATTCACGATAGCAACAAGACATCAATTTAACAAAGATTACTAATAAAAGTACCTTCATTTTCTCTTTCTGTATTGCTCAAAGAATCTAATATGGGGTCATTGGCATCCTTGTACTCTTCTTGAATCTCGCTATATAACGTGCTATTGTTGTAGAGGAAAGAGCCCCTTCCTCTTCTTTTTGGCTTTTTATCTGGAGCAGGGGAACTGTGGTCTTTTTCTTTATGCACCAAATTGCCAGGTTCAGCTAGTGAGGTTTCAGCTTTTGGTTTTAGAGAGAGCAGATTTATTTCGGTTTCTGCTTTGTCAGCAAGTACCTCCCAGTCTAAAATATAACCAATAAAACAATAAAATATCAAAATGAGGATACATGTTCTTAATTAACTTTTGGGTCAACTTGCCACTCAGGGAGGTGAAAATGGCACATCCCATGCTTATGGTTAAGATAATAATAAAAAGCCTATGATTAAAACCCCAATTTATGATACTGTGATAATAGATTCACCACCAGCAAGTAACGTGTTAATATAATTTTTTATCATGTTTCTAATTTTGTTGCAATCATACTCCTTTGCATACGTTCACCTCATGGCTAGATTTGATGAGTATATCAAACGTCAACTCTGAATTAATAGCATCATTAAACAATATTTTAAATCCAAAGGGCAAAACATTGTGAATTCGACCTTCAAAAAGAAGTCAAAAGTTGTTAAAAAAAAAGTACCATCTTCACTATCTTCAACATCATTGTTTGATGTTGTCAAAAGTATTGATCCTTCTGTGTCCTTCTCTTTTACAGATATAGTTGTTGTTGGCTGAGCAACCCTGATTATACAAAAAAAGAAATTACTTGATGAATAGTAAAAAAGTTATCAAACTTTCCTTTAACTACTGTTCCCCCCTTTTTCCAAGGCCGGGGTATTCATACCAGTAATGAGGTTAAACTTACACTAAAGTCAGTAAAGCTTAATTTAAGCTAGTTGCAAGATTTTGATAGATAAGTGAGGTTGATTTCTGTTGTTATTTGGATTTCTGTTGTTATTTGGGGTTCAAAAGATGCTGAGAACAGGTCTGGTTTAATATTTGGTATTAACTAAAAGAGCTCAGTTGTTTTCTTTCTTTCAGTTTTCTAGCAGATGTAGATACAGATATAGCTGCTTAGTTTTTGTTGACAGTTGAAGGTGGAAGTGCAAAATTAGTGGATTGGTATAGGCTAGCATTAGACAATTAAAGATAAGTAACTTTGCTACTATTTTCATTTGGACGCAAAATGGATGCTATCCTTTTTGCAGTAAATAGTAATTCGCACAGAACAAATCAAGATTCTCCATTTGTTTTAGTCATTTTTTAAAGGGCCAGTAGGACTAACAGGAGTAATGGAGATTCAGAAATAATAGCAGTCTCCAATGCTTTATATTTAGTAATATTGAAACTTAAAGTGGTGGAATTGAATCTGAAATCAGAAAATTTTCAAAACTATGAAAATCGCAGACGTTGTCTGCGATTCTCCTTTTTGGTTCGCAAACAAAAAACGATCAACAGGTGTCTGTGATCTTCCTCATTCTGAAAGATAATGATTTGGACCTCCTTCCTCAGTTTCCATTTTATATTATAAAGAAAAAAATGGAAATTGACAGTTGTGGGTCTATTTTTAAGAATAAGGTCAGAACTTGAACTTGTTACGAATTGTTACTAGATACCGTTGTCCAGTGTGAAAGAGGATAATCCTTCCTTATTTCTAGCTAAGTACCCTTGTCTCCAGAAACAGATGCACTGCAAAATGGTGTTCTTTTTTTAATGGAGAAATATAAAATGCAAAATCAAACCTCAAATTAGTAGAGACGATTGGAGTAGACGATTCTTCATTTATTCTAGAGCGAGCCGAGAAAGCGCGCGACCTCAACTCGTCGGACTTGATGGTATAACCTTTCAACGAATAGAGATCGGCTAGGTCACTCATCGCGGCAGACAACTGGAGGTCTCCGGTAGAAGTGGAGGAGCCGCCGTCAAGGCGGGATATGAAGAGCTCGAGGAAGGAGATGGCTCCATCCGTGTCGCCGCTGTCGCGTAGGTTCTCAACATGCTCGCTCCAGTTCTCAACTTTCTCGTCTAGCATTAGGGTTTTGGCTCCTTGATCTTGACCTTGCTTTTGATTTGATTTTTCCATTTTCGTTTGTTAACTTATTAGTTAACAGAGGGAGGAGACGAATCGTTTTGTTACTTATTAGTTACGTGACTTATTGGAAAATATCAATGGTTTGAACACGAATCTCAAAGCTCAAATAATACTAAGTTAAGTTACTAACCCATGCCCAAATGAATAAGCACGGACAGGACATGTTACGCAAAATATGAGATATCTCAAGGGAAAGGGTCAGGATACGAATCTGCTCCTGCTTTTAGAAGCTTTGTGCTTTTCTTTGTGTGTCTAGCTCTCTCTTTAAAAGAGGAGAAAAAAGAAAGCGGAGAGAAAAGGTATAGAGATAAAAAAGAGAAAAATAAAGAAAAAAGTATGAAAAGAATAGCAGCGAATTTTATTCTGAAGGGTCAAGGGATACGCACTCTGAGTCTGAGAGGACGCCGTTCCATTAGGCCGTCAGTGGTGAGTTCGATTTCTCTTAGCCTTGGCCCTTAGGTAACTCAAAATTTTGAGTTTAGATTCGAACCAAAATAGATCAGGTGGTCCGTTGCCTCGTGGCTCTCAGGTGATATGAATTCGTCAGTGCCAGCGGCCTTCGAGAGTATTAAATTTAATTTAATTAATCCGGAAAAATTATTTCTCAAATATTACTGGATAGTTTTACTTCCAACGACTTCTTTTATTTAATCAATATAAAAGGTCCAAGCTAAGCTTAAAAGTATTAAATTAATTAATTTATTAATTTGAAAAATCCAGTTTGTTCAAAGTATTAAATTAATTTATTAATTATTACTGTGTTCCGTTATTGTCAAATTGTTTATTCCAATATCTGTTGTAGCAAACTAATTAACAGTCAAAGGTTAATGGTTTGTTCATACAATGCATGTGAAAACATATCAAATATTATGTTGAAATTTTATATACTTTGGTAAGGATCGCATCAAATATGTTGTTTCTACTTTCTACCACATTTTCAAAGAAACAACAAATGTACAATTTTTATAGCATCGAAAAAATTTCATCATCTTTTTAGTTCTCTAAAAAAAACCTTACAATATTTATAGAAATAAAATTTCTGGGCGTTGGGGGCATGAATCTTAATGAAGTCATTACTGCGGATGTGATATTTGTTAATATCAAATCATATTATCATTACATATCAAATCATTCGTTCTTCAGTTCAGAGCATCTTTATAAATTTGATGTGAGGGTGAGGCTTACACTACAGTACTACTACTACATAGAGCGGAGCCGTCATCCATCGGTTCTTCAGTGGTACTGGTATGCATTGCGCAAGCCGCCTTAATTTGAAACATATCTGCCACTGCCACTGCCACTGCCAGTAAGACAGTCAATGAACGAATGAGGCAGTACAGACTACAGACTGTACAGTACAAAATTATGTGTTAAAGAATTGAGGTCTAGTCTACTAACCAAGTCTGATTAATTCTTCAATCCACCTCCTTAACTATTTTATTATTATTTAAAAGTTTAAACTAATAAAAGTAGTCTTTAAAAATAATAATAATAATGACTCTACACATCCTCTTTCCATCCCAGTGTTGTTGCAAATATGAATATTTATATTTTTTTTAACTAATTTATATTTTAGTATCTAATTTTTATTCATATCACTATTAGTTTAATATTTATTTCATATTTGTATTCATTTAATATCTGTTTCATATTACATCCGTATTCAAAATTTTATCTGATTGTATATGATTCATCTTGTCATGTAATATCTTGTGGCGTTCAAAAGATAAACACGTTGAGAAAGAATCTGCAATTTTTTTTTTTTGACAGTCCATAGAAAAAAGTAAGATTTTTTTTTTCTTTTTTTTTTATACTAGTCGTTATAGGAATCATGTGCCGAATTTATTTTAATTACCGCTTTAATATTTGAAGATTAAGAACTTAGCATTGATTTTTGTAAAATTTAGATTTGATGTTGTACATGACGGTAGAAAATCATATGCATCACCAATCTGTGCATGACTTCTCTGATCATGTGCAAAATTATAGTGCGTACGTAGTAAGTTATTAAATTTATAGAAATCAATAATAAAATTGGTAAATATAAAAAAAATTCGGACCACAGTACCCCACAAAATATCAATTTATTATTTGAGTAGAGTTAAAATGTATTATTGGTTTTGTGTCTCAATTATACCCCACATCTTTATCTCTGTTCTCAAAGTTTAAATAGTTAATATGAACTGCTCAACAAGATCTCCATACTAAAATATACTTAAAGATCAAATTTTATATTTTTTTTAGATAGATACAAAATCACTGTTTTTGGACCATAAAAAACAGTGATTCAAAAGAAGGAGGTGACCGAAGTAATAATTTGATCCATCCTGAATTTTAATGTTGAAACGAGAGGTGGATCGAAGCAATAGTTAAGTCACTCTTTCAAATTTTCTATCTCATGTCATGAGTGGTGTAAAGTTGTAAACAGTAAACAGAACTATTAATTTGATCCAGGTTGGATGACGACCGAATTAATGACTCTTGTTGTTTTTTAAGAAAAAAAAAACAATCCGTGTGTTTTATGTAAATAATTTATTATTATTTAATTTGTAAATTTGAAATAAAAGTTAAAATAAATAGGATGCGACTGCAGGAGTCTAATCGCCGCCGACAAAAACAACAGTGCTGAGAGCAGCATGCCATTTGCCATAGCATCCAGTTAGCATCCAGTTAAGTTTCAATCAATATCTGCTTGTTTGTTTTACACATCATTGCGATTTTCTGTAAAAGGAAATCCACATCACCCTACCTCCATCAGGGTTTCGGCTGATTAGACGGACCGATCAGATGTGGTCTCTACTCTCTCTCTATTGTGTCAATATCTTTACACGAGATAGGGCCTGTAGTTACAACACAAGGGTTGCCACAGTAAATCTCCGAGAGACATCCGCCTGCGGCCTGCCTAGAAAACGCTACAGATAATTAAGGCTAAGCATTTATATTTGTTAGTTCTAAGTTCTAACACAGATGAGGAATGAGGTGATTGATATAGTCACTGTTGTCGATGGATTGCCACTATTTTTCCGTTCCAGTGTTTCATTTACTGCAAACTTAATTAATCGTCGGAAAAACTCCATCATTTTATTTGCTCATCTCCATGGCTCCATGCCTCCATCTGACTGAAGCTATTTCTCTCTCCCCATCAACTTCTGCTTGAAATATCTTTTCAATTTTAATACATATAAAAAACCTCCAATATTTTTGCCTATCGTCATTTTTTATAACTTTAACAATTATATTTCCAGTTTAAAATATTTAACAATTTCGTCATTAATTTTGTCACTGTCATATGTTCAGTAATTTTGATTGAGTTCATGCATTCAGCAAAAGTAATTATTTAAAAAAAAAAAAAGTATGAATAGAACAATACGCAGGGATCTTAATGATGAACACATAATTTATTTATTTTTTTTGGTAAAGGTTGAGGGTCAAACTACTCAACTATTTAATATTAATAAAAAAAAGAAATGTTATGGTACCCCGAGCCATTATACCTGAGCGCTTCCTCCAAGTAGTTTAATAGAAAAAACTTTCAATATTGTCTAACTTTCATTTTCAGTGCTAATATCAAAACATTTAAAGCTATGTTTATAACATTTTACAATGCTACTCGCAAGCATGTAAACATCTGTCTGAAAGCATTAAAATTATAAATCTGCATAGTTTTAACTCCTAACTACTTTTGTCTTCAAGCCAAAAACGGAAAGATTTTTTCCACCCCACTCTTTTTTATTTTTTCTCTGATCATTATAATTTATTTTTCCAACGATCCATGATGAATTTTATGAATCTAAAAATACGAACATTTTCTATTCGATTATATCTTTCAAATAAGATCTATGAAGAAATATTTTTAAGTAATTTTAAAGTAAAACTCATGAGACTTTAAATTTTCAAGTTTTTAAATCTCAGTCTACAACCATTAAAATTTTCAAGGCTTTGTACACAAGGCTTATATGCCTTGTAAATGCAGTGTTGTCGTTGAGGTTTATATGCTTTGAAATGTTATTGTTGAAATTTTAATTCTTTGTACATGGAGTTTATATGTTTTATAAATGCAGTGTTATTGTTGAGATTTATATGCTTTGAAATGTTATTGTTGAGGTTTTAATTCTTTGTACATGAGGTTTAATTTATATGATTCGTAAATGCAGTGTTATTGTTGAGGTTTGTATGCTTTGAAATGTTATTGTTGAGGTTTTAATTCTTCGTACATGAGGTTTATATGTTTTATTCTAGATATTTAAAGTGTTATTAATGAGGTTTATATGCTTGTAAATAGAGGTTTAAATTATTTTGAAGCAAAATTAAAAAAAAAAACTGAAAGTCACAAAGATTTAAAGTGGTAAAAAAAATTACAATACAAATATAACTCGAAAATTATTCTTCATGGATTTCATTTGAATGAGAAAATCGGATAAAAAACGTTCGTATTTTTAAATTCGCAAAATTCATCAGGGATCGTCGAGAAAATAAATAAGAATTATCAGAGAAAAAAAAAAGTGGGTGAAATGAATCTTTTCGTTTTTGGCTTGAAAACAAAAGTAGTTAGGAGTTAAAACTATACATATTTAGAATTTTAATACTTGCAGATAGAGGTTTAAATACTTGCGAATAGCATTGTAAAATATTATAAACAGAGCTTTAAATGTTTGAATATTAGCACTGGAAATGGAAGTTATATAATATTGAAATTTTTTTTTTTTGTTAAACTACTTGAGAGATACGCTCGAAAATTTTGTCTAAGGTACAATTATCAGGCTCCTAAAAAAATATCTGAATTTTAAGCCTGCAACTTTTCATACATAGATTATTGTGTGGCAATACCAATCGTATTCATAATTGAATTTGAATGTGTTTTACAACTCATTCGGAATGAATGCGTTATGCCTTTACGTTAAACTGCTTCGTTTGATACTTAAAAATAATCATTCAATATTTTAGGATTTGCTTGCTTGATAGTAAAAAAACCATATAAAAAGTATTAAAAATAATAACATAATACTAATAATCGTAATAATAATAATAATAATAATAATAATATAACTGTTATAATTTATAATGATGATGATAACGATGATGGAAATTGAGTAGAAGAGACAAATTACAATATGTTATAGAATTAAAATAATAATAACAATTATATATAATAATATAATAATAGTTGGTAACAACAGTAATAATTATTATAATCATTATAATTGTTTTTATCACAGAATAATAACAGGGAGTATTATTTTCCCCACAAAAGTTGGCAAAACACGACAAAGAAAGTTAATTAGGAGACAAAAGGGAGATGTGATTTTCATTTTTATGAATATTTGTCAATCAATCAACGTGAAAAAGTACTAACACTACTGTACAAAAGTGTGTGTATAATAATTATATTGCTGCGCTCCATTAACTTTATTTCCTCAGTACTGCATACGCAATCAATACGTAGCAATAATTATTCCAACGACATAAAAGGAAAGTTGCACAGTATTTTCTGATGTTATCAGAATCGGACTGGCCATCATCCGGTGAAACTCTAGATCACTGATTATTTGACTAAATAAGTGGATTAACCAAAAATCCGTAGATTATCATTAATATAACAAGAAACCACATGAGTGTTTAGTTCTATTACAAGGCTGCAATGAACAAAAAACATGCTACAACAGAATATCAGCAAATGAAGTCTCGAATAACAGTGAGAGTAGTGTAGGCCCTACGATCCATTGCAAACACTTTAATTCCAATTCTCTGTAAATATCACACTTGAGATTAGATGTGGCAGAAACCTGATTTATTTGGGTTTGATACATTTTGGGATTGGATGTGACATGATTCATGTAACTCAATTCTCAATGAGTGAGTTGGAGTATATTCATGCTCGGCTCATTAATTAAGTTAACAAGCAAATTGATAATGAGCGAGTTGTTAATGAACTTTTAGTGAGAGAATTATGAGCAAGTCATTAGAACAACTTATAGCTCTTGTGATATGAACGCCAACATCTTTACCATATAAATTAAGAAGCTCCATGCTGGTAATAATTGAGGTACTTGTTCAATTTGTTCTTGTGATCATGTGTACAAGCTCTTTAGTAACAACACTAATTATTATAATTGCAAAACAGTGCAATACCCAATTAAATTATGAGGAGAGATCAACTTATATCTTTTCTGGTAACACCGAATTACATTTTACATTTTCAAAGTTTTTAAAGTTCAAACAATAGTCGATTCAAACTGTTTAATATGATGTATATATTAAAATGCAATACTGAGGACCACTCCTCTTAAATTATTCCTACAGTGACAAAACTTTAACAGTATAAAAAAAAAGTAATTTTAAAGGCATAAAAAATTCAATGTACAAAATGGAATGCAGTTATTAAATTAGTTTAATTAAAGAACATTACAGATTAATAAACAAGCAACTAATGAAATCTAAACCTCACATATATATTAGTTCAAATTTAACCAAAGTGCTAAACAAGATGGCCATAACCAAAATAAATAAAAGCATATTTTTGGACTGGTATTGAGTTGATGGTACAACACTATTTTGAGATATATATATTATGCAAATAGAGAAGAATGCTGGTGAGAACATCATATATAGATATGTGTTTGAATGAATAAAATACTGGTATTTTTGCATTTTTTTTATGAAATTAATGTGGCAGTGACACTCCTGGCGAATATAAAGTACGTATAGATAGAGAATACATCACAAATTCACAATCAATTCAATGCATTTTGAGCGTCCGGATCTCATTTAAAACTGATGAGCAGCGCCAGGCCAGGGAGCAATCATTCCTCGTCATACTCAAAACTGTTAAATCACGAGTAAGTAATTAAAGCACAAGGAATAAAATGGAGTAAAGCCACACTAAATTAATCTATATTCAATGTTATGAACATAGATTTGTTTTTTAGCATCCTACTCCTTTAAACGGATTAATTTATTCTACATTTAAAATGTTCAACAACATATAAAATAAAATAAATATAATATATAGAGTAGAACTAGGGTGTTCTTAAGCTCACCAAAGTGTTTGGTGAGCTTGACTCCAAAACTCGTCAAATCGGTTTCAAATGGCGAATCCGAACCGTTGGAACCCGTCTATTTTACGTGTGATGCATCTACATTTGAAATTTTTTAACTTTCGAATTAGTTTAGTATAAAGTCAATTGGTCAAAATTAGAAGGTTAATAAATTAATTTTAGTGCATTCATTTTTTGAACATGTTTTGACCGCTTGACTTTATACTAAACTAATTCGAAAGTTTAAAAATTTCACATGTAGACGCATCACACGTAAAATAGGCGGGTTCCAACGGTTCGGATTCGTCATTTGAAACCGATTTGACGGATTTTAGAGTCAAGCTCACCAAACACTTTGGTGAGCTTAAGAACACCCTAGTTCTACTCTAATATATATATATAATAAGCAATCTAGTTATTTTTAATTTAAGTAGCAACCAAATTAAATATCGACAGTGAGTTCTTTTATGTTTATTTACAAAATAAAATATGAGAATCTAGTGTCTAACATATACTTCATTGAAATGCAAAATTGATAGTTCAACGAGTATTGAGCTGTCAAAGAAATAAATGAATGTTGGTAATATTTCGATGTCATATATATATATATATATATATATATATATATATATAGACTGATTCGATTCTTTTATACATTTCTAAAAAAACGAAATTAATAATTTAGTTTTTTGGGTTACTACTGAATACGACATCGGCATCATAAAACATCAATTCTAAAACTTATTGGATAGGTCTTCAAAGACTAATTCAAACCGTTCAAACTGGTTTACTTTACAAGTGATGTATTTATATGTATTTTTTTTTAAAGTTATTTAAGTATCTAGTCAAGCGGTAAAAATATTGAAAAATAAATGCATTAAAATTAACATAAAAAATCTCACATTTGCACCGCTGGACTTGATACTAAATAAATCTGAAAAATTGTTAATTTTGAATGTAAACGCATAACTAATGAAGTAGATCAGTTTGAACAGTTTAGATTCACCGTTTGAAATCGATTTGATAGATTTTAAAATTGATATTATATAGATGAAAATAACACTCATATCATACTAACAAGACATGATACCACCCTACTCACATGTACTTATGACAAACAATTCTTTCCTACTTTCATTTTATTTTTGAAGCAAACGAATCATTTTTCACGAAATGAAGATTCTTCAGCACTCCATCTATTTTTCTATATTATTTTAAATTAATTTCTATAAATAAACAATTATGCTCAGGATAGATATCTGATCTCTTACAAGATTCCTCATGACATTAATTTACTTCAAATCAGCCTGTCTCGTCAGATTTTCATTCTTCAATAAATAAATAGAGCAGCAGGAGCCAACTAACAAACGAAATAACTTCCATACAAGAGAGAAGAAGAGAGCGAAGAAATGGGTTTCTTCTCTTGTCATGGTGCCCCGGTGGTTTCTCTTGTGCTTCTTTTAGCCTTGTGCTGTGCTACTTCTTCTGATGCTCGTACAGGTGACTTGTTCATTAATTGTTGCACCAACACATGCAATAGAGATTGTAACAGTTACTGGCAACAAAAAATCTAAGGAAATAGTGTATTAATTCTTTCTCGGTCAACAGAAATACCTGACCTGACAGTACTGGTAGTACTGTTTTTCCATATTTTCTCTCATTATTTACTCTGTTGATTTTTATAGGGTTATTTTTCAACCGGCTTGAAGCATTCAAAACAAATCAAGGATCAGTTTTTTCAAGATGTGTCACGCATCTAAAGGTTTACCATTTTTTATTTTTCCCTTGAATTTTCTCATTAAAAAATATTAGGGTTCATATATATTTAAAATAATGCATTGTATAATTAACTGCATATATAATTAATTTCAACAATAATGCTTTACAGAGACCAATCCCGATAGCAAAGCAAGCTTCCGGAGCTCAACTTGCGAAGCACTTTGTTGAATCGGAGCTCAGATGGGCCCCGTCTGGTCCTGATCCCATGCACCATCATGCCAGTCCTAAGAGGCCACAAGCACCATAAATTAACCCAAATACCAGTTCTATTTCATGGCGGGAAGAACACTGTTACTGGTAAAATGCTTGCACCAACTAATGTATATATATGGGATGTGTTTTGTGAGGTGAAAAATGTGTGCTTGTTAGTTGTTATTAGTCTTTTAAGGTTTTTTCTCTGCAAATTTTCTTCCTTCTTTTCTTTTTGTTTTCATGTAATAGCAAATTAATGTAGGAAGCAAGTTTTTGTTGAGGCAGATTAGTGAATGTATGTGAATTATTTAGTATCAAATATGCAACTTCTATTTGATCGATTCTTGGGGAAAAAAATAAATAAATACATGTGCTAGTGTCAAAAAAAATGCCGACGCAAATTTAGTTTTTGCAAACACTGAGTGTTAAACTGTCAAGAAAAATTAAGAAGGGCTGATTTGGGGTTGATTCAAGACCAAGTTACATATGTAGCATATATAGTTTTTTTTTTTTTTTTTCCTTTATCTTATTTATTGGTATATATAAATGTGGTTCTAAGTTTGTATCTAGGTTTTCATTATGAAAGAGAGTTTCAATAGAATCCGTATCCTTTGAGGTATTGCAGAGGATTACTCTCACTTTACGGTTTGAGATTAAATCTCAATCGGTTTGGGATTCGGATCACCACAAGCAGCAGTATTTTTGGGCTTTGAGATTCGTGCCAAGTTAAAAAGAACGGTCCAGATTTAGTAATTAATTATAAAAGATTCTCTTATCAGGTATTGAAGAGGATGTGATTTCGTTTCAATATGTGGTGAGAGACTGAGAGAGATCATTATAAATAATAAGAGAATAAGATGATACAATATATATAGTAAGATAACACTCTAAATTTAAGTCTCTTAACAAATTTTCTACCTACCTTTTGACTATGATCAAGCCATCTTTTTAACAAATTCTCTAACTGCTGTTGACTTTGGTCAAGGTAATATCTCTAACAACAGTCAATTAAAAAAAAAAAAAAAACAGTACGTGAAATCATATATAGCAAATGCAAAATAAATAAAAAAAATGATAGATGGTCGCACAACAATATAATTAAGTTCATACAGTGAATTATGTATAACACACTTAACTGATGAACATTTATTACAAAATTAAATAAATTTCAGGCATACAATTATAATTAATAGTCGATCCAATAATTAAAAATGATTGATAACTTTTTTTAAAAATCTTAAAATTCAACCACCTTGTTTTACAAGATTACAGGAGTATTAATTACAACCATCACTTATTTTTGGAACAATAATATATAACAATTCATTTATTTTACCAGTGTTGGTGTTATTCTAATTTTTTCATGTTATCATCTGCATTGTACGCAGGTAGAATTCACTAAAACTTCTTCCGAGCAAGTATATCAGTAAACAGAAACAAATGTATGCAAAACAACCATGATACTTTCTCTGGAAAAAAAATACAGCATGGGCATATGTAATCTAAAAGAACAATCAAATTTTTGTTTTCAAAATTCTAAAAGTAAATTTTCAGAGATTTCTTTCGTTGCCCCTTAACTATAAGCAAATACAACTCAATCGATCTTCATGCACAAACCCTGCACAGATGTGGCTCAAGTTCAGGCGCACGAGCTTACGACAAATAGAACCAACGAAAGGCAGTGAACACAGCTTGTTGAGTCCTTTGATTTGAAATTTACGGAAGAAACCGGTGGCGTAACCACATTGTAGTAGGAAAGGCATTAATTATTAATTTATGGTCTTAAAAAATATAAAAACATACTTTTTGCTACTATGTATTTTGAAAATAATTGTATAAATATATTCCTAATTGAATATCTATAGTTACAACTTACATCAGATTCTAATTATTTTCCTACCCTATGATATATCTTTGTTCCACCTCTCGGGACATCGTTCATTTGAATTTTATAATTTCTAACTTAATCTATGTTTATGCTGTTTATCTCTGCCCTTTAAATAGAATAATTGTTTATTGGTATAATAAAATACCAAGTATAAAGCAAAAATTAAGGTTTGGTCAATATATTCAGCACATATTTTACATTATTCTGTGTTCATGACAAAACAGTTTCTTATTTCTTCAACTATAACATTACTTAGAATGTCATAATCCATATATCATAGAGAAAAGAGAAACATTAGAAGGGCATAAATGACACAAAAATACAAGAATATGAATCTTGGCAGGTATAGATTTTCCCAGGGACAAAGACACTAGTGTGCCGTATTATACCGCAAAAATTGACAGAAGTTTTCGATTGAGATAGAAGTCATTTTTTTTTTTCAATTACAAGTGCATATCATAAATTAAGGTTGCGAGAATTGCATAAATGCCTAGCTAGGCAGTACTCAAATCAACAATCCCAAAAGCATTTCTTGGCAGGTATACATGGCATACTCCATCCTCTTAAATTGTATAATTGTATCAGTAACGAGTTCAACTGACAGGACCCGACTGAGTATTCATCCTAATTTTTTTTCCTTATTAACATTACTTGTATTTGAGCATTATAAGCTGGAGCAGTTAAGAAAACTAATTTAAATTTCACTGGAAATGCCTAAACTGTAATTCATACTCCATCTCTCTAATGGTATAATTGTATGAGTAACGAGTTCAATTGGCAGAACCCGACTAAGTATTCCTCTTTCAAATTTTTCTTCAGATTAACATTACTTGTATTGATTTGCGCATTATAAGCTGGATGCAGTTAAGAAAATAGTTCAAATTTTATTCCAAATGAGCAAACTGTAATTTCCTCATTACTTGTATAGGACAAGCATTGACGAATTAAATGACTAGCTATTTTTTTTTTTTTAATTTCTACTGATTTAATGCGTCAAAGCTAATCCGAACCTTTGTAACGCAAAAATGACTAAATTACCATAAAAAAAAAATCTTCCATACAACCTGGACGGCCCTAGACGCGTTTCGGCAATAACCCGAGGGTTTGTCACTTGTTAGGAAAGTAATAATAGATTTATTGGGCATACTTTGAACCTACATTGTTCCATATCCATGTCATCTATACTTGCCAAGTCAATGTTCTACTAATTCCTTCATGCTATGTTCCTGCTTAAAACTCAGAGAGAGAGACAGACAGGGCCTGATTGATGGTTGTCAAATATACCCTCTGACTTGTGGGAACACAGGGTTTAGTGAATATTTAGTTAATCTTTACACATCATATATATAGTTTGTAATACAATAAGAACAAATTACATATAAACCTAGCTCATATTTATTTAATGAAGTTATCTCATCTGAAATGTGGGTCTCCAGGTTGTAATTATCTCACTGTAGACTGTAATCAGGTAATCCAGGTGCATGTACGAATTAAACTACATGTTTGACTGCATGAAGCTTGTGGGTATAGATTTAAGCGAACTTTCATCAATATTTATTTAGTAAATAAATGGAATAAATGAGTGAAATTCTTGTGGTGCATCAAGTTTTTGTGGAATTTAAAAAAGAAGAAGAGAGTAATAATAACGAAGGGACAGAAAAACTGGACATTTATTCCCCATTAAAACTTAAATATCTGTCCCTGTATGTTCCATTTCACACCAGGTTCATGCAGAGTATTTAGCAATTTGAGAGGTAAAATTCATTGAACAGCAAATATAAATGCCTAAAACACCCCTAGCCTCCTCTAAATAAGAGCACCTAAATTTTGTTGAATAGAAATACCTTTCATCTCTAAGCATCTATTGCTAATGGCGCAGAGGCCGTGGTTCATGCAGTCTGGTGTGAATCAATTCCACCATGGCAACACCATGGATGACCTGTCGGACAGGATCCGCCTTTTCAGTCTACTGAACCATGCACAGCATGAGGTGAACAATCTCTATAAAACCCTTAGATTTAATTAGTCCCATCTCTTCCTCTTCTCTTGGATTTTTTTTTTCTAAATTTGTAATTGACTTTGTACACTATTTTCTTAATTTATTGTTAACTGTTCAGAGGATTCGACTAGAGTGGACTAAGGTCATGCTCTCAAGGATTCAAAATAGAGCACCAAACGGATATCTGTTAGCGCCGGATGGATATCTGTTAGCTCCTCACACTGGTCCAGTTCAGCATGTAATACATCTATTTATCCTCTTATATTTTTCTATGCAAATTGTTTTCTTAAGTGGCACTGGTAAATAAAAGTAAAAAATATATGTCAAGTCTTTGTGACATGAAGCCGATTCTTTACGTCTGAGCAAAAACAAACTGAAAATCTAAATGGGAAATTTTCAAATTATTGGCTTTGTAGAATAATATGGGAATTAGACTGTACCAGCTTCCAGTCTGGCCATGCATACCAGAAAGTCAAGGAACAGGAGTATACATTCCAAATTATAATAGAGGATCCTGCAAAAACCATGGTAATTTCATCTTTTCTATCTTTTTATTTTTCCTCTCAAAGTAGCTGGATCAGCAATGTGAAATTAGATATTTCAAGGAAAACTTAAGAAGTAGACCACGAAACATGATTTTCATGTTTTTTATTTTCAGAAAATTGAATCGAAGTAGATTTATTGTTTTACAAAAATAATTTTGCCTTTTGAACACAATAATTTTTAATTTCAACTCAGCTTTTACCAAAAACTCTTCTAATGTTCAAGAATGTCAAACATGTCCTGATGTTAGCCATTTTTTTTGTAATTCAATACCGAAAAAAATGAGAAAAAGGAAAGTGGTCATACGTTTTTTATTTTATTTTTATACTATTATCAACAAGTAATAGTTTCAACAACATATGCAATGAATCATGTCTGTCTGTGGAAATTCTCAACCGCCACAATGTTGATCTTAGCACTGTTTGACGAATAAAAAAGAATTCGTGTATGATGATTACTTCCAGTTTGGTTATCACTGAGTTTAATTTCAGTGTATATGTTTCCTTAATTGCCATCACAAAGACTGGGCAAGAAAATAATATCTATCTTTTAAATGTGTGTGTATTCTAATTTTTTATTTGCGCCACTCTCTTTTTTTTTCAAAAAAAAAGAATTTACAATATTCTTATGAAATTTCTTTGGTTTTCTCATTGAAGCAAAAGAAAGGCTATATTATAATTAGTTCACAAGTCACTAGCCATGTAAATGTGAAAGTATTTAATTGTATGTATATTTGTTGAAAATGTCTTGCTGTTGTGCCTATCAAAGGAAATGCACAACAGAAGAAGCAGATGCAACCAACTAAGGCAAGCGGAAAGAAGGAAGAGAAGGACATGGTGCCATGTGATACCTCGCCTGAGGTAGCACTTCCAAAGGAATGGACCTACTGACAAGAGCGAGATGTCCTGCCCTCTTTTTTTTTTAAATTTAGTTCCATTCAATAAAAGCCGTTAAAAGATAGAAGAGAATCAGAATACATGTTGTGTAACCAATAAGAAATAACAACAATAATGGTTATATTTAGCTCTTGGTGAAAGTTAATTTGTGTGTTTGATCCCTTCAATGAGGGAAGACCATTGCTGATAACTGATATTTTGTTATTGTAAGACATATATTTTGTGTTAGATTAAACTCTTACTTGTGCTTTTGATTTATGAGAACTTAAATGATGACTGCACAATGATGCCTTTTCCGCAAGGAAATAAATTTGCTAGAGCAGGAATCCAGATAACTGTAAAGTCTGGCCTTTATATAAACATCGGAACAGAATAAAATTTGGAATACAAACTTAAGAAAATATGAAAATGAAAAGTATTTTGTACCTTTATTTGGAACTAATACATAGAGGAGCTAAATCCTTCCATTAAGCTAAGAGCACAAAGATTTCAAACTATAAAGATCTTGTGAAGCAGTATAATCGTTGTTTATGGTTTTGGATCCTTTCCAAAACTCATGAAGGCATGTGTTAAAAGCATAGAGCCCCTTCTCGTCACCTCAGCTGCACGACCCACAAATGGAATATTGACTGTGTCTCTGTTTTTCAATGGCTTCTTGTCCCACCTGTGAGATTATAAATCTAACTTAGATAACTATTTAATCAATTAGCATAAGCTTTGAGCTATATAGTGAAATCCATTAATCAAGCAATCGACTTGAGCTGGTGCCCTTACGAGATTGGGATTGTACCGGATCCCAGGAATAGGTAAGGAAGTCTCAAATGAGTACCATTATCAACAATCGTACCTCGAACTGCCCTGTGTTTCATGCCTAGTTTGTACTAAGGCAATATATGTTACTGACAATTTTCTTAGAGGCTCGTTATCAGTAAATGTTTCTTTTGAAAAGTGGATTAATGAAGTTAAGTATTCAATTTGGCCTATCAATTTTGTGTAATTTCATTTTTGTTCTCCTGATTTATATTGAGACCAGCTGGGTTCATCTCATCCCAGCCCAACTAGGCTGAGCCCATATTAGAACTTAGGTAGGAACTCAGATAATCACATTCAAGAATCTTGCATTCAGACCAAAAATGGAAAGCAAAGAAGGACACAAAATTAATCCACCGAAGGCAGTTATTTATTACCACAGACAGGGATGTTATCTCAAAATAATACAACTTAACTCGCTGACACCCCAACATTTGGCAACTATTTCTTGTTAATTCACCTCCAAATATGTAAAAATAGGTTAATATAATACAGAGAAAATAACCAAAAAACAAAAAAAGAATAGAGCTGACCAGTCTTCATGACGGACGACTTTGCCATCCTCAACATTAAGTCTGATTTGAGTCGTCAGATCCACGTCTTTTCCAAATACCTTGTAGTGTTGCTTGTTATCTATAATAAACTGTTAAACATTTTTTTTAAAACAGAAACTTTTTACTTAACCCATATTGGAAGCTTGGTGAGGATGGATAATGAAACTTTGGTTAATAACACATTGTAACCCAAAATTAGTTTCTTAAAAAAGAAAAGAAAAGGGAGACAAAAAAAGAGACCTCTACTTTTCCAGGTCCAGTTATGTTTTCTTTCACGGTGTATTCCACAATTTTTGATTCTCCAAATACCTGACAAATAGATGTATTTCTATTAAACTAATGACACAAGTTTTTTTTTTTTTTTTTTTTCAAACTTGTATAACACCTTTCCATAAGGCATTAATACTGTTGTCTTGATGTAACTGCTGCAGAAAAAACCCATATAATAAGCTTAATTACAAATAATTCAACTAGAGATAAAACAAATACAAAAGTAACAAAAGCATATCCAGAACTGCCACCACTACTTGATCGGTACATAGTTGTGAACCAAAACCTGCCAATACAAATTCATAATACAAAAAAGAGGGACAGACCTTGGGAAGAGTATAAAATGCTGATTTAATCTGATCAACTCTGGAAAATGAAATATGAAATGTTTAGATAATGACCAAAATGAATACTTTTTTTTATCCTAAAGGAAGAAAATAGTGACTCTAAAAGAGAAGATACTATACCCGTGAGCACGCATGAGCGGATCCTCAAAGGTGGCATGTGGTGCATACATCTCGAAATCTTTAGCAGTTGCAGTAGACCCATATCTTAAAAGAAATAATTAAACAAGCACAAAAATTAAACTTGCAATTAAATTTGTGTATGCTCTATATGTTACTTTATTAGAACTTATCTGGAATTGGCATGCATGTGATTTTGTTTTCTAATCAAAATAGAATAAGCTAGTCTACTTTTCAGTTTTCTAATCAACATGCAATTATAATATCAAAATTTTCCTATGTTTTCCGCCTTGAGAAATATTCTGCCATTTACTTGGTCTCGTTTTATTTCCCAAAGGAAAGGAGATTCATTTGGTGCTTCTTTATTCCAAAGTGAACACAGACTCAAATATTCACTATGTATCGTAACAAAACATATTTCACATGTTACATCCATTTTTTATTTATTTTTATTTATGATAAAAGTGCGGTTAAGAGTTTAAGATGTTACTTAATTGTCTCTCATTAATTCCAAAGTTTTCAACTTTTCAAGGGCTTGTCCACGAATTTCAACAATTTGAAGGTATGCTAGGAAAAGTTTACATTTAGAACAAGTACAGAAAGATGAATTTGAAAGAAATCACATAACAAATTAACAATAAATGAATTCCAACTAACAAGTTAAGGAGATGGGGCATAATACGCTCAAAGATGCCTTCAAGTTGTTGCTTGTCCGTCCCATGCTCTGTTTTTTCCTTCGTCATCTGCGCCATTGTTGATTGTTTGATAGATCGAAAGAGAGATGGTTTGATTTTGTCTCTAAATAACAAAGATGAAACAAGCCGGTTCGCCAGCCTTTGAGAGAGAGAGAGAGAGAGAGAGAGAGAGAGAGAGAGGGACAAAATGGGGTTGGGTAGACTGGAAATGTATTTATGAATTAATCCAGAAATTTTATGCGACTAATTGACCATCACAAATTCAAAATGTTTTGTTTTTTCACGTAATTTAATTTGTCTTAAAATGGTAAAGGGAATAAAGGATGAAAAGGTAAACACAGGTTGGATCCGGTGTTATCCTCTCAGTCTGAGATATCCAACTTTTGCGTCGGGGGCCCGTATTATTTGTGCTTTGAGATTCGTGCAGAACATATTTCAACAGTTGAGATTTTCCATGAAAACACGCAAAAGTTGAGATATCTCAGAGGATGCGAATTCGGTTTAAATTCGGTACACTTCGAGTTTGAGTTAATGAGTGTTTGGTTTACCTTTAGTTCTCCTTTTTTATTGGATGTATATTTGGATTGGTTTTAAATGAGTAAAAATATTGACAAAATTATTCTTATTACACATCAGTTATATATTTATTTTATTTTATCTCTTATTTAAGTTGTACGTTGTATAAAATTAAATAAGTTTGTCATTATCCGCTGATTTTAATTTGTTTAATGCAGCGTGCTGTTAGCACAGATAACATAACAAAAACTTAGAATCAATAATATTTTATAATTATTATAAAATATTAGCATAGTTAAAAAATATTCTGAAAAATATCGTCTACTACTCAAAAATAAAATTGGCCAGAAGAGCAATCAGCTCCTCTCTTTCCTCATTGAAATTCTACATTACTCGGGCCGCTAAGTCAATCTACAACCTATTTATAGAGGTCTGCAGATTGGCTTGGTGGTCCTCTAAAAGTCCAAAAAATACACTGTAATATTAAATATATAACACCTTGTTTGGATAGAGAGTAGACGGAGGGAGGGAATGGAAAGGAACAAAAACTTTCCGTTAAATCGTGTTTGGTTGATAAAATTATGTCGGAGGCGAAGAGTGCAGGAGGTGAAAGGTTTAACCTTGTATCATTATAATGGAATCGATTTCCCTTCCAAATTGAAGTATAACGGATGGAAAGAAATTTTGTTACAAATATTTTTAGAAAAAAATGACACAAATGTCCAACTCTATATCCGACATATATAATTTTCATACAAAATGTTTTTCTCAAACCTAAAATAGTTACCGAATTTCTTATTAACCTCCTAAATTTTAATCAACCAAACAAGAAATAAGATGGAAATGAAAGTAAATTTATTTTCTCTCATTAATCATTCAAACATGAAAATATTAAATATGTTGATCTTCCTCTACTCTCCATCCATTTAGGGTGTTAAGTTATGAGGGACCTCTAAGCCAATCTATCCCCCTCCATAAGTGGGCCACAGATTGACTTAGCGGTCCGGATAAATGTGGAATTCCTCAATTTTGAGATTTTTTTGATTTATTTTATTTTTTGAAAGGGTACTAATAAAAATTTCGGCTTTCCTCATGACTCTTATCTCTTTTAAAAAATAAAATGTTTAAATGAAGTTAAAATCACACAATTTTAAAGAATTTTTGCAAAATTCTGTAAAATTTTATCTCAATGTGAAATCTACTGGAGTAAGCAATATAATTGAGAGTTAATTTTAACTAGGTTAGTTGACTCCGGCATATTCTCATATTGCTTTGTTATTTCATTTCAGTAAATTAGATATTATGTTATTTGTCAACTCGGATTGAGTTTAGTTGGATTATCATTCAAAATTAGTCAAAAATAATTGAGGCCCAACAAATAATTACCACATATATAATAACTCTCCTAAGTCCTAACAAACAAAAATATTGTTTGGATAATATTAAAAAATAATAAATATTTAACATAATTGCAATTAATTACCAAGTACAAAATATAGACCAGGTAAGAAAGGCTCAAATAAATTCTGGTTTTCAAAAAAAAAAAAAAATCTGGTTTTGGACGCGCCACGTGGCAAAATTGAGGCGCTTGGTGGATTCATGGCTAGAAAGCCGTGGCGGCGGAGTCAATTTGAAAAGTCTAATTTGACTCTTAGCTAATGGTTTTTACTGAAAATTTACAAAACTATCCTCACAAGAAAAGATACATATTTGATAATTTGACAATTGTGAAAGATCAATGATAAAATAATTACCAAATTTAAATAAACTGCCTATTAAAATTTGATGTAATTTTGAAAATATACAAGTATCATTCAAGTGTCGCTGAACTTGAGTAGTTAATGTTTAAGTCGCTTTATAATGGACTAGTTTTAAATTGCGCCGAATTTGATTTATAATTTACAATTTAAATTATAATGAACATGCATCCCATATTGATCGTTGTTTCAGCGATTGCCCGGGGTGTCTTTTATTATTATTTTTGTAGGAGGGTGTCTGTCTGTCTGTCTGTGACAACAAAATTAATTATTTTATGTCTTATATTTTTAGTAAATTTCAAAACAGAAGAAGTTGAAAGAAGAAAACATCTGTATCAAACCCATCATTTTTTTATTTTTATAATGTATATCATATAGATAATTACTAAAATGTAAATTAAAAATTAAAAATTTGAGCAGTCTCCAGTATACTATATTTTATGAGAAAAAGGTAAATTATTTTTTACCATACAATCAAACAAGGACTTTTGTATAAAGTGTTTTCTTTACTTTTAACTTTTAAGACTAGCTTTTATTTTTATTAAAAATATATAGTCACTAAGAAATGTGGAGTATAATAAAAAATTATATTCTAGTTATTTATTTAACATCAAGCATACTGTTTCCTTTCGATCAGGCCATTATGTTTTCAAAACAAGAAAATATATAACATTTTCATTAACATTATCTTCTCAGCTCTTTCTTTTGCTGTTAAATGCAACTGCCAGAAAATAGTTGCATCAAATTATTAAGAAAAAGTAGGGGAAATTAATCAGCCATTCTTAGAAGACTTTCAAAAGACATGTTGCTATAAACTGCATCATCAAATGCCTGTAATGCGTCAGAAGGCGCAGGTGCAAAAATGCTTCCAGAAGCTTCTAGACTGTTGCTGCCAAGTAATTGACCATGGAAGGAGGGATGTGGGCTTGTTGACAGGAGACCTTGTTGTAAGATCTCTTGCAATGGAAAGAAGGGGAAACCACTAGAGTAGAGGTAGTTGGGAGCAATTGGAAATGCATCTTGCAAGGTTCTTCTTGAAGGTTCTGTATTCTCTCTGGAACCTACTGTAGAATGTCCATAGATGGAATCTGACCATGTAAAAAAACAAAGCTCCTTTTCATTACTCATATTAATAAAGAAATTTAAAAAAAAAAATTTCCATCCTACTGGTACCAGTAATTGTATCAGTCATCTCTGGTTCTAAAATTAGTTTCAACTATTCTTTTATCAGTGGCATAATTTTAGCAAGACTGTAACATTAACCCTCCTACCAAACCGCTCATTAGGCATGCCGCACCTGTACTATCTATTGGACCTAGTACTGGTACAGTTTTGTGTATATTTTCTTTTCATGTGTTTTATTTTAGGGATAATTTTATGGCTTTGAGTTTTCTTAATTGTGTTTTATGCTATTGCCAATGAGTTTGTACGAAAGGAATAGCAACAAGGGGAATTATACCTTGTTTGTCTGGTTGTGGTTTAAAAATAGTTTTCTCAAGAAGCGTGGTTTCAGCAAATATGACAAGGCTAATGTTCTTGATTTCTTCTTTCAGGGGCGGTTCAAGAAGCATAAAGGAGAAAGATCCAGTCCATGTGTTCACCATGTCCGGTATGGCTGGTACCACCAGTTTCTCTACTTCAAGCAGCGACAGCATCTGCATTTCATACCAAAAGAATGTAGTATATATTACATGTGGATCTGAGAACAATAGCCAGTTTCGTTACCATCTCTGGTCTTGAGTTAGGCATATGAATATGAGTTGTAAACCGGGCAATGCCAATTCAATTTAGTTCAATGTACTTTTTGTTCTCAACACCAATTTATCTTATGCTTACATTAATAAATGACCACCAAATTTTCTCATTTCAAGAAAATTTTATCGTACTTGAATAATGAAACCACTCAAAAGTTACTGAAAACCCTCAACCCTGAAACCACCACTTTGAAGTCCATTATGCAGTCTTTTATGTTCTTTGACAATATAAATAACCTTACTTAGTTAATATTACATTTGGAGTATAGTAGTTTTATTTGCATACCTGTTCAACTCCATTAAGAAGACGATGACACATTCCTTGTCTCTGATAAATAGGTCTTGTACCAACAAATGGCATTTCAGCCATTTTTGTCCCATGAAATCTATCTCATCCAAAAAAAGACACTTAGAACATATATAAGACGGTGATCTTAACAAAGAGAATGTCTGCTGGTACAAAGCATGAACCTCAGGAGAGCAAGTGAAATCACTTCTTCGCACTTCTGCAAAACAACTGTGTAGAAGCCTTCGTAGTTCAACCGGTTATAGCGTGACCTGGGCAATTGGAATATTATACTTAGATGGTAAAACCACAGAACTAAAATTCGGAAATTAAGAAACTAAAATTACTTTCAGCACAAGATGTTACTTATTTTCTCATTTTAAAATGAATAAAATGATGCTGGTAGGTTTTGGATGTGCAAACAAGAAACAATTTTTCAAGATAAAACTCTTACCCACGGCTATAAATAGCTTGTGAAAGTACATTGATGCTGGTCCGTTGATCTATCAGAGGCAGAAAGCATTCCCTCAATAAAGAAAGACCCGTTGATAATTTCAAATTTCCTGCCAAAATTGATGATAGGCTCCTTTGGTTATTCTCCCCCAAATTTTCCCTTATTTTCAAAATAGTCCAGCTAAAATCTCCCTCCATATGGTTTGAGATGCCAATTAAATCGGACAACTGTGCTGCCAGCTGAAATTAAAAAAAAAAAAATTATCACTTCTTTATTGTACTATTGATTTTCCTTTGTTTATGTTATCAAATAGATTTTGGATGTAGAGAACAATGTATGAAATTTAAACATTTTTACAGTCAACTATACTAGTAGACAAGGCAGTTAATTTGGGATAAATAGACTGGTTGGACTTGTGCCTAATTGCAGAGTGGATGGTTTTGATTGGATCTATATTGGCATGGCTTGCAGATTTGCAGCTTAATTTTGGTTGAATTTTAATTTCCCAAGTAAAATCAATTTTTAGTATGTGTTGAGTTTAGCTTAATTTTAGAAAGGGCGCTTAATTGGGTTGTATTGGAGCTCAATTGCAACTGTGGACTTCATTGGATTGAATTTAAAAGTGAAGGTAATTCAACAACAGAGCTGTATAGTTTTCATTTTACATTATTATCTTTCAAGTAATAAATAATTACCTTATGGCAACTCTTGCTACAGAATAGTTTTGACTCAGTTTTATCATTTCTCCATGCACACTGCTCATGATCTACAGAAAAAAGATTAATTAAATTGCCATATATATGTAGTCCTTTTCTGTTAAATGCTAAAAATAAGCATATATATGCTACACGTACATTTTCTTTTGCATTGTTTGCATGTTGAAGGATCTAGGGTTTTAGCGGACATGGATCCGGCCAATTCAAACCTGTAGCCATAAAAATTGCAAAAGTGGCATCTACAGTAGGGGCAATACCAGGAACCCTCCGGAAGTGCCTGGGGCAGTGAACCAGAAATATCAATTGATGAAGAATTAATATAAATTGGTAATGTTTGCTTCTAATGTTTTGCGTGATATTAGTATGTACCACTAGACGTGACCAACACTCCACTGGAATATTGTACTGTATGAACCATGGAATGACAATTAATCGGTGTTATTAGTTGTCACATGCTTGGCCCAGTAAAAACTACCAGTACTACTATCTTGCATTGTACCAGTATGATTCCAGTAAGTCAGTGACAATCAAAGCTACATACTGGTGCAATACTTAAACCATACTAAGTACTTACCTCTAAATTCAAGCACTCCTGATGAAAAGTAGAAGGGCAGCCATCACAGCAAATCAACCGTCCTCCATCGGCACATATCCCACATGTATCATCACTCTCATCACCCTCCTCATACATCCCCAAATTTTTTTCTTTTCCTAGGATGCCCTCCAGATTTTCAGACCGCCTTGCTGAGTTCCATGCCTCCTCTAAGCAGTTTACTAGGGTCTTCCCCGATGCCAAAAACACGTTCTCCCATGGTTTCTTAGCATTGCTTCCCGCATGGGATTCAAACTCTTGTATGGTGACTGTTTCTTGGCAACAGTCACAGAAGATCCCATCTCGCATCACCTTGCCACTCAAGATGCTGGTACCAGTGCCACTACCATTATCCTCAGAAACATACATGACTGGCTGGTTCTCAGTCAGCGTACCGGTTTCAATTAATTTGGAAAATACTGTTAGTTTTGTTGGTGGTTTGTTATTATTTTTATTATTGCTTTTGTTTGCAGTTTTAGAACGAGCAGTCAGGATGCACCGTGGGACCCCTGTCTTGTGATAGTCTCTGAACTGGAGACCTCCAGCTTCACAAACTGTTTTGCCTCTTTCATCCCTCTTCTGTGCCACATTGCTTTCATCTCTAGTTATCTTGGAGCTGGAGGTGTTTGGTTTCTCATTCTTCTTTTTGTCAACTTTGGGTACTGACCCTGTTTTTATTTCTGCTTTTGATTTTGGTTTGAGTCTTGTTTTTGGTTTCTCACTTGGGTTTGTACGTGTTGCTCTCCTGACTGGTTTCGGCCGAGGTCTCCTACTAGCTTGAGCCGAACTTTTAGTTTTGTCATTGGAGATTTTTTTGTTATTTCTTTTTACAGTTTCATTACTACCCTCCATCTTTTGAAAATTACGTTCTTCAGATATACTATCTGTCTTAATTTTCTCCTGAACCAGTGGTCTTTTACCTGCCATGCTAGAACTACCACCAGTAGTACCAGATTTCAAAAGCCATGGTTTCTCTTTATACTTTGAATTACCATCTAAAAATGTCTCAAATGCCTTTGGAAGTGAATGGTATGACATACCAGTGGGAGACTGGTACACATAATCCCGGCTTGCAGGTCTGAAACCCACTTTCCACCCGAAAAAACCCAAAAGACTGATTAGATACTGGGGTGGGGTTGGTGATGATAACCCCAATCCTAGTCTCGGTACAGATGATTGTTGTTCCTGCTTTTGCTCCTCCATTATTTTTGTTGTAGCATCAGTGGTTTCTGTGTCGGGTTTATGTTTCGATGCCTGCTTCATTTTCTTTCCAGGGACCCATTCAGGGTCATCAGAATCCCGGATTGAACTCTTTTTGGATTTCTTGCTGAGGTTCTGGGGTGTTCCTGGTTCTTCATCAGATGCAGAGTTTGAATTGAGATTTGCATTTGAGATTGGGGTTGGAGTTGGGGTTGGGGTTGGGTTTGGATTTGAAAGCATGAATGAGTTTGCAAGGGTGACTGTGTTGCTTCCCAAATTGAGTACCAGAAAGGAACTGTTTAAGGATCCTTTCTCCTGCTGTTGACTGGCCATTCTTTGCAAAGTACGCCTAACAATGATAAATATAGTAATTAGTATATCTTGCTGTAGTTGTGTCATGATATGAATATAAAAAATAAACATTCAGCTTGCACACATTTCATTGATTGTTTAATCCTTGAGGGTGTATTTAATTTGGTACAGAAGAGAAATTTTGATATTACCAAATATTGTCATATAGCATTGTAAGTGAAAACAAGTAGTATAAATAAGGATTACACACTGCTTTGCAATAGTTAAAAATATCATTAAGCTTGCAGAAATTATTATAGGCATTCATATAAAGGCGATCATTAAAATTAATGGATATTTCCGTAATATTCAAGTTTTCTGTTCAAATACTTCCCTATGAATTAAGATGCTTACTAGCATGTGGCATTCCAATAATGTCGCCCTACATTAGATTTTTTTATTTTTTGTATGAGATAGGGGAATTGGATATTTCACAATTTCCTGGTTGTAGACTATTACATAGATCTTTCCTCCCCTATGAATCTAACATCAGAATGACTTGAGAATTTATACTCCAGAAAAGAAACATTAATCAACTTCTATTTTCTCCTATGAAAAGATAAAAAGATTCTCACATGTATAACAGAAGGTGCTTCCACAATCCAAGAAACAAACCTTAATTCGGTAACTTTTTGGTGTGTTTTTTTGAAATAAAATTTTGTCTCAACTTAGTAGTACAGTTACTTCTATAGTTGTTTTGCATATGTATACAACGACACTCCTGCTCTGATAAAAAAAATGAATTAAAAATGATGCGTTATATAGTGTTAGATTAGACACTCATGTGATTCAAACAAATAAAAACATCAATCAAGGATTGATCAAAATTTTATCTATTTTCTTGTCTAATCAGTGTTTAGTGTGACATCTTGTTATCAAAACATTTCCAGGGCCAAATTAAGACTTGCATTCGACAACCAAACACCTAGAAAACCTTTCCTATTAATTAAAAAGAAAAGAAAAATAATTCGAGATAGTTTGAGAATAACTAAGCTTACTGATTCGAAAGACGAAGAATAGAGCAGAGAATTGGAGGTTTTCTCCTTGCTGAACTGTAAACCTATTCTCTCTATATGTAATGTAGCTTTTGACAGGTAAATTCATGTGTTGTGAATCTCTTCTTTCTGATAGGTAAATTCATGTCAGAAAGGAGTATATATAGAAGCGGAGAAAGGCGCTCCAGCGATTCCAGCTAACTGTCTCACTTGCTACTATTTAATTTTGCATGAAGCTTTAAGCCCTGCAAATAAAAATATATAGAGGAAATTTGCATGCAGGTGCTGGGAACAGGTGTCCTACTTAATAGTTCATTAAAGGAAATTCGCAGATCAACCCTTATAAAATTTTTAATTAAATTTTACTGCAGGCCTTAAATTTGCAAATACATGCAGTTGATTGAAAATGCAACATTGGGTTTAACAGATAACGGTTTTGTAATTGGTTTATCCGATCGAGTATATTTTTTTAGATTTTATACGGTATACTATTTGAATTGTTTAAAACCAAATTTTTAAAACGGTTGATGATGGCAAAGTTGACCTGTGAATTGGTTCTATTGTTTGACTATTTTTAATAAATACAACATCAAAGAAAATAATACTATCAGAATAAATTTACTGGATTCTCTATTAAATTGGCCAATATTGACAATTATATTGTAGCACAATAACGTTCCTTAAAGTATTATATCATGTATACAGAAAGAACAGTAAGCATGGCATGGAAAATTTATGAATTACTAATTTTTCAGTGTTATTCAATTAATTGAGCGATTCCAAGCATGTACATTTCCAACCAATTTGCATTTATGTTATTTATTCTTTTTCTGGATTCCATGATTTATATTTAATTTTGACCAGCGATAGTGTTAGATCCGTAAAATATATGACAAGGAATATATTTACTATAAAACTTATTTAGAAATTATAATAACATATAAAATAATTATTGGAATTAATAAATTAAAATATATATTAGATATGCTGCATGTTAAATTTGGTGCTATCTAAAAAGTGGTTGATCACCGATTTGATTGTTAAAATTGAAACCATAGGGATCCACTTACATGATTTTGTGATTTTTAAAGTTCAAACAGTCGATTCAAACCGTTCAACATCATATCTATATTAAAATGTACTTGGAGAACAAATTTTATATTTTTCTGAATTTTTTTACTATTTATTAAGTATTTTACAAAACTGTTGTTTTTTAGTGGTCCAAAATTGTCTAAAAACAATTGTTTTCTAAAATACTTTATAAATAGTAAAAAAGTTCAAAAAAAATGTAAAATTTGATCTCTAAGCACATTTTAATATAGATATCATGTTAAACGGTATGAATCAACTGTTTAGACTTTAGAAATCACGATCCAAACCGTTCAACAATATTTGTAAGTTACAACATCTTACAACAATTTAGTTTTGTAATTTTCAAAGTTCAAACAATCGATCCAAACCATTCAACATCATATCTATATTAAAATGTACTTGGAGAACAAATTTTATATTTTTCTGAATTTTTTTACTATTTATTAAGTATTTTACAAAACTGTTGTTTTTCAGTGGTCCAGAATTGTCTAAAAACAACTGTTTTCTAAAATGCTTTATAAATAGTAAAAAAGTTCAAAAAAAATGTAAAATTTGATCTCTAAGCACATTTTAAGATAGATATCATGTTAAACGGTTTGAATTAACTGTTTAGACTTTAGAAATCACGAAACCGAATTGTTGTAAGATGTTGTAATTGCAAGTATTGTAAGTGGATCCCTCTTTTTCATATCACTCATGGATGACATGTACGGCTTTTAATTATAGAATTTAGTACACTGGGTCTATATATTTTTATAAAGTGCACTAAATTAAAAAACTATAGAGATATTTATGATTTAATTTGCTTTTATCTTTTAGGATGTATTTCCTTTAGTTGCCACTGTTGTCAAATAACTTTTTGTTAGTGTGATGTCATACACAGCAATTTGGAGTTATAAAATCCCCCAATCAGTAAAAATATTCCTATACCTGCTGCTAAATGATAGGTTTCTCACATGTGATGTCATGAACAGAAGAGGTTTTGATTGCTCTACAAAGTGTGTGATGTGTGACTGTAATTTGGCGGTGTGGGCAAGAATGGCTTTCCACCTAGGTGCGGATCTGATGAGAATAAATGATACGGTGTGCAGTAAAGACAGCAGCTACAAGGGATGGGGTAAAAGAAAGAACTTGGAGTGTGTCCTTTACCTCAACGTGCTGGAGTCTAAGGAAGAACCGCAATAAAAAGATCTTTGAAGGAAAACAAGCTCACAGCTCACACAAGAATACTGGTAGATATTGCGGTACAGGAGAGTTTGATGTGGATGAAACATTGCTAGAAAGATAGCTTAAACTATTTCTCTAAACTGGTTGAATTAGATGTATTATCTTTTCTTTTCCTTTTTATGTAATTCAACTTGACAGCCACTGTCAAGACTTACAAAAAAAAAAAAAAGTAATCAGCACTTGAGTAACTAATAGGAATAGACAAGTGACATCACATCCGGACCATGCAGAATTATAGATTTATTCCTTTTAAATAATTGCATGCCATCAGCAGAATAAAATATTAGAAACTATAAAAATCACCTTAAAATTAATAATTCTAAGGTACTCGGCACATTAAAATATTGTAAGAAATACAAAAAAAAAATTGAGGTCGTGTAAAATTTGAGTTCCTGAATTCGAATTAGTTTATTATTTCCAAGCCCAAAATATTTTATCCACGTAAGAATAAATAAATCCAACAAATATATAATACGCATTAGGAACAGAACAGATGTCATTTGAAAAAAGGTAATACACAATATTAATAAAAGAAAGATGACAAAAAGATTTTTAAAAGTTAATTAAAAGTTAATCCCATGTAGATGAACCACCTGTACCAATGTCGGGTGGTGGAGAAAGCAACTTAATAGCCAAAGAGCCTGAGATAACTGTTTTACCCTTCTCTTTCTTCTTGTTCTTCTTTGTATGATCCACAACAAATGCCCCAACTAACTTATCTTCACCTTTTCTCTTCTTCTTATTACTACTCAAATTATTGTGATTATCAGTTTCCGATAATATTACATCCAAAAAAGGTATGTCTGCATCATCAATCTTTTCATCACCATGCTTCTTTTCTTCATTTTTGGTACTTCTCTTTTTCTTCTTTTCATTGTTTGATTCTGCAGCATCAGTGAATTCAGGGTTTGAATTTGCACTCCTCTTTTCTGGGTTAGTCTTCGCATTGCCATTTTTCTCAAATTTATGTTTTGTGTTAGTCTCTTTTGGTGGATTGATTTCAGAGGCTACATTTCGAGAGGTGCTCTTGGAGATGTTTTGCTCAATGGGCTTTGCATTGAATATACGTAGGTTTGGCACCAAGTTCTTCACCTGCAAAATGAAAAACGGAAGATAGAACATACAAATAAATATGAAATCTCGAGAGAAGTTCCTAATAAAAAACAAAGCTGAAAATGCCAAAGTCAGTCTTAGAACCAGTCCCTATGCAATACACATTTTTGTACTTAAAAGTGAACTGCATCAACTCTGTGAGTGAGAGGGGGGGTATAGTAACCTTATAGGCTAAATTGTCCTTGTCAGAGATGGGATTTGCATGCAAGTTGAGATTCTTCAAGTTGGGCAAGCCTGCTAGCACCTGTACCAAACAAACCAATGAAATAGCTTGACAATGCATGCAGAAAGAAGTAACATTTGTTATCCATTTTCTACTAAAAATAAATTGGTATTCCATCACGTCAAGGATTCGCCAAAATATCAGTTGAAACATCCATGAGAAACAACCCAACACAACAGTAATTTTAAGAATACTACTTTTTTTTTCTTGGTTTTTCCAAAGTTAGTTGCAGATCTCTAAGATAAAACAATTAAAAAAAGAGGAAAACAAAAGAAAACCTTCAAGTCAGGATATCTCTCAATAGAATTGTTGCCCAAATCAAGAAGTTGAATCTTGGTGTTGCAACTCAGGTCAGAAGGAATTGACTGCAGATGTAATTCAACATTTTTTTTTAAATAAGACACAATCATAATGATAACAATAAGAGATTGCTTTATATTAACTTGTCGGTAAACCCGTCTTTGAATTCCCCGACTGAGGATGGGGATCACTATGACATCACTTTGATGTTCCCCTAAATTAAATGTTCCTGCATATTTCTATGCACTTGAGTAAACTTTTATTCTGAAAATAATAATTATGTCAGTAATAAGCAATGTTCTAAGTTGGGGTTAAACTGAGAATATACAAAACCTTATTACATTTCAGGACAGTTGAGGCTCAAATGAGGGATTAGCTGGGTTAATGGAGGTGCAATAGCCAATTTGAGGAATTATTTGGGTTTAATGGGAGTGCAGCATACTGAAATATTGTTATGAGCAAGCCGTAATTCCTTCAGCTCAGTGCATGACATCAGCGAAGCACCAATTTTTTCAATTTGACAGCCAGAGAGTGATATCTATGAATTCATTACAAAAAAACAACACAAACATAGAAGACAAAATAAAATAAGTTACAAGTGTCTATTATCAGACAGATAGTCAGAAGCATTTGTAAATAGTTTGGTAAAAGGCCTTCGGTTCTTTTATTTCCACAATTCCACCACACTAAATTAATTTGGCTACAGTGCTCGTCTGGTTGGTAGCTGCTTGGAAATAAAAAAGATTCCAAGGGTAAAAAAAAAGATAATATGAGATAGAGATTGCAGCCTAGAATCACTAACAATTGCATCCATTGTGTTGTTGTTGGTTGGTGTTTTGTTGGGGGTTTGATGTTTGCATGTTGTTAGATTTCGATTTTGTGAGCTTCAGTAGCTCATTGTTGTGATTGATGCAATTGCTGTTGTTGATGTGGGATGATGAATGTAGTTTTATATTTGTTTAATAAATTATTCTTGGCAGCCGTTTTCCAAGGTTCCGGAAAAAAAAAAAAAGAGGGAGGGAGGAAGGGAGCATACTTTAGTCATAGATTTTGAATTTTCCAATGCATCACCTATTTTGGAAATTGGATTGCGAGATAGAACTACACCAAGTTTGAATAAAGAATAAGTATCAATAGAAAAATAATGCTCAAAGCAAAATTTATATGACCGTGTACTTTAAAATAACACTGGCACTTTACGAAGTACAAGAAATTTTGAAGAAAAAGGAAAAATTAAGTGCAACTTTTTTCATAATAAACATGTAGAAACCAAACTAGAAGTAATTTCCAGATCAGGTAGCAAATTGACATGCTTGTATCAGTATTTAAATCAACTGCAGTTTGGTAAAAGACAACATTTGGTACACCATTCCAGGATTGTATACAGCAACTTTGTTAAATATATTTTATTCTACTGCCAACTCCCTTGCACCAAAGGAGAAAAGGTGATAATTATTTAAGCTTCTGGATCAATCTTTTCATGGATATTAATATAATTTGGAAATGAAAAGAATTAGTATCAGGCATACCAAGTGTATTCAAATGCTTGAGCTGATCGAGCTTGCATATTGATAATATGTTGTTATCTACAAATTGAAGCAAACACACACAGACACACACACATACCGAGCCAAAAGAATATTAATCAAATAGATTCAACAAACTTGAGCAATCGCAAAATAGCAAAAATATAAAAATATAGAGCACAGCTAATAATGTCCTAAGTCCTAACAAAGACCAACCTAATAATTAACATACCAGCTTTCTGTTACATCCCAGTCAGGTTGGGTTCCAGTACAGTACAGGTTGTATCAGAATGGGCATAATCAAAATAATAAATGGAGGTTATAGCAGTAATATTTATATAATATCAGGTTTGGGACTGTGCTGGACAGTTTTTGTACATGCATGTACAGATAACAGATTCACTTTTTCCTTATGCCACCCTTTATTTTTTTATTATAAATTTTTGGGGTACCCTTTTGTTTTTCAAGGCTGGTTACTATTCAACAGTTTGGCCAGGCAATATGCTGATAAGAAGTTGCTCATCGTCCTATGTAAAAGCATGATCCTATTTCTTTTCCCTTCATTCCACTTTTCGTACCGTTGCCTCAGGATGTTATTTGCATTATTTAGAATAACCATGGATAATTTGACATTCTTTTCCATGAACTACAAGAGAGTCAACCAGTGCTAACTTGGGATGAAAAAACATACCATTAAGAATTAGTGCCCGTAAACTAGTAGCTGATCTAATCTCTTCCATTGATTTTAGTTTATTCTTCCCGGCATTTAGCACCTATCCCACAGAGAGAGAGATGCTAAGGTTCCATACTAGTGATTACTAACAATAGCACTCCTGTCCTCCTGGTACCTTCTTTTTTCGAGTTTGAATGTTTTTACTCTTGCCTTATTTTGTGTTATTTTAATGGTTTTTGTGAAATTAGTGCTTGACTGAGGTATAAAAGAAACAAAACTGCTATTACACCAAAATTGCAATGTTGAGTACCAGTTATTACTTTCCAAACTTGGTGCTCCTGACAGGAATAGGTAAAATAATATAAATATAACTTACTGTAAGATTTGAAAGTTTTTCTATCCCTTTTAAGCTCTCAAGCTTGTTTTCTGCAACAGAGAGCCATTTCAAACTTATACAAGAAGATAACCCCTGAAAACAAATCAACCAAAAAAAAGGTTAAAGACTAGACTAAGTCAACTCACTCACCTTAAAAGGTCTAAAAGAATCCCAAAATTATCTGTCAATGTTCTTCAACTTAATAGCAAACTGTCATCTATGAGACTATGAATAAGGTCAATGCTACGACCTGAGCCATTCAGGCAAGTCAGATATTTGTTTTGTGAGGGTCATTTTCCGGAAAAAAAAAAATTTGAGGGTCAAAGTGATTACCAAATTCAAACAGACATTAGGAAAGTTTGTTGGATTATATTCCATTAATGCATTAAAGAGGGCTTGAAATAAAATATTTATAATCAAATTTATTCTGCTGTAATGATGTTACAAGTGTAGCCTTCTGACTCAGTCAAAGATCATTAATTATTAGACCAAAACCATGGTCAATACGCATGCACCCTGTTAGGATTCAGTAAATTTCAGAAGCAAGCCTTTCACCAAAGTTAGAAATTTAATATTATTCTGTAACAAAATAATTCAACAAAATTCCCATATATCCATTAGTTGTGGTATGGTGCTTGAAAAGCACTGAACTTCACACCTTTGATCCACCCAATGAACATCAAGATTTGTGTGCTTTGAAGTTGTATCAATCTCAATGTCCATTGCGAGTATCAAAATAGTGAAGCACTTTGAGACTGTGTTAACCTTCAAACCATAGGATATGCTTTGAATGACATCACAACCCGTTGATCTTGATCTATTTCACATTATCACGTGCAAATCACAATTATGAAAGTTTTTATATTTTGTTTTATATAATGACAGTAGTTCACAAACTTGAAAATATGAACGCACGAAAACGAACTTCTGGATTTTATTGTCCAGCCTCTTTGTCTAATAAAGAAAAAAAATACTAAATTTTTTGCAACTTTTTGGGGACGTTAATCCATCACTACTGAAGTAGATGAAGAATAACAGTCACACTTTTCGCATCCCCTGGTTCAAACCCAATCCAATGGTTTACAGGTCAAGATCACAAACTTCATTGGTGAGCTTTGTATTACCTAGCTCCACAGAGACACTTAGATTTGCAAAACAGAAAGACAACATTCTTATATTGGACTTCTTTGAGTTTACCATAAGGCTGGGCAGTTTAAAGATTCAGTGAGTGAGTGAGTGAGAAAGAGAAACCTCGAGGGAGGAGAGACAGTTAAAGCTGAGATCAACGCGCTCCAATAGAACCAATTTGCTCAAGCACGACACCTAAATATCCAACAGAAATGTATTTTGTTTCAGGAAATGCAAATTTAAATATGAATATAAAGTTAGTTACAGCAAATGCACCCGTTGCCGTTGCAAGTGGGAAATAAGTAACGGCGAGAGGACTTACGTCAGAGAGAGCTCGATGAGTGAGTTGGAGTGAAGTGATGCTACTTGTGTCGCCGTTGTTTTCGCGCTCTATCTGCTCCATCGTTAGCGGCGCCATTGATTGAGAGGACCTCAGAAGACAGAAGTCAAAACCCTAAACGAGCGGGACTTGTATCCTTTTTTTTTTTGAGGAAAAGACTTGTATCCTGAACCTGAGTACTCCTACTCGAGTTCCCATGAATAAATCCATATTCGTAAAAAAATATTTCTGTTTAGATCAAGACCGTCCGATCGGAATCTGTGCCAATCCGGTCTGGGGCTAGAGGTTGGATAAAACCCGGCCGGGCTCAACCCGGACCGGTCCGTCCGTGTCCGCTACCCGGGGTACATGTACCTGTGTCCGGGTATAGATGGATAAACGGGTACGGGTAATAAATGAGCCGGTCATGGTTTTTTTGAAAAAAACCAGGCTAACCCGTACCCGAGTGAACCCGTGCTCGCCCGTTGTACCTGTTTTTTTTTTAATTTCAATTTTTTTCAAACACCCCCCCCCCCCCCCCCCGAACCCGTATCCTCTCAGGTATTGCAGAGGATGACTTACTTAACGGTTTGAGATTAAATCTCAACCGGCTTGGGATTCGGGTCACTGTAGGGGGCCCCATTTTTGGGCTTTGAGATTCGTGCCAAGTTAAAAAGTACGGTTCAGATCTAGTAATTGTAAAAGATTCCCTTATCAGGTATTGGAGAGGATATATTCCCCCCCCCCCCCCCCCGCGCCGGTTCAAATCAAATCGGGCCCAGACCCACCCGTCAATTCCTTGTTTTTTTTAAATTAAATTTCAAATTTTATTCCCCCAATCAAAACTCTTTAAATACACCCCTTTTCCTCTCAATATTTTCACATTTTCTCATTCTCTCATTCTCTCAATCTCAAATTTTATTATTCTCAATTTTTAAATTTATTGTTTAAAAAAAATATAGTTGTGAATTTAATTAATTTTATAAATACGCAAACGGAATTATGAAGGTATTGAAATTACGAAGTTCGGCACCTCCCGCAAGATTTTTCCGCGAGATTTAAATGTTACATTTATTTCATGTTAGATTAATTTATTTTTGTAGAGTAAATTTAGTTTATGCTAGATTTATTGAATGTTAATTGTTAAGTAATTAGAATTGTTAGATTTATTTTATGTTAGATTTGTTAAATTTGTTAAGTAATTAGATTTGTTAGATTTATTTTATGTTAGATTTGTTAGATTTATTGGATATGTTATATTTATTTAGTTTATGTTAGATTTATTAGATGTGAAGTAATTAGATTTGTTTTGAATATGTTAGATTTTATTTTTGAAATTCGGATTTATTTTTAATAGGTTAAAAAATATGTTATAATTTTTTTTACTAATATGTGAAGTAATTAGATTTGTTTTGAATATGTTAGATTTTATTTTTGAAATTTGAATTTATTTTTAATAGGTTAAAAAAAGATGTTAGATTTATTTTTGTGAATATGTGAAGTAATTAGATTTGTTTTGAATATGTTAGATTTTATTTTTGAAATTCGAATTTATTTTTAATAGGTTAAAAAAATATGTTAGAATTTTTTTTTTGAATATGTAAAGTAATTAGATTTGTTTTGAATATGTTAGATTTTATTTTTGAAATTCGGATTTATTTTTAATAGGTTAAAAAAAGATGTTAGATTTATTTAACTTATACAACTCAAGAAAGGGTGACAACCAAAACCCGTCTTCGTTCCGTGCCGCCGCTAGATATGAATATAAATATACATGTGTTTTTAATATTTATTATTTATAATATCTACATTATTTGTCCACTAATTTTTTTTTTAATAGTTCCACTTCCAGAAGCACTAGCAGTGGTTGATTGTTAGCAGATTTTCAGTCGGAGAGCCAACCGCACACATCCACAAATGAGTTATTGAGCTATATGTCGATGCTTAACGAAAATGAAGATGTTGACATCATGACGTGGTGGAAGAGGAATGCAAGGGCATATCCAACGCTAGTGATGATGGCCCAGGACGTAATTGTCGTACCCGTATCAACCGTCCCTTCCGAAAGTTGCTTTAGTTCGGCGAACAAGATCCTCTCCGATAAACACAGTAAGTTGGGTGCACATGTTTTTGAGAGACTTGTGTGCTTGAAAGATTGGATTGATGCTGAAGAGCGCAATCAACATCAAGATCAACAAGAATCATCATCCGGAGTCGACACTGAAGAAAGCGGTACCTAGCTGTGGCCCGAGGCTAATTCAGATTCAGACGGTGCGGAAGAGAGCGAACAATGGTATATGAATCCAAACTTCTAGATAGATAGTGTCGGTATAAATTTCTAACATCAATCTTTATGAATCTTTATGGTTATTTTTTAAATTATAATTTCTAAACATTTCAATTAGTTTTCAAATTATTCATTGTAAAGAAGAATTACTAAAAAAAAAAGTTAAAACTCCGCCTATGCTATTTTACATAGCCGGTTCCAATCCTAGAATAAATGAGGAGGGTAACTTTTATTTTTTAATCTATTGTTTTAAAATAATTCATAATTATTTTTAAAGTAATTGATTTTATAAATTTTTTATTTATATTTTATTGTTTTAAAGTAATTGATTTAAGATATTTTTTATTTATATTTTATTTAACCTATTAAAAATAAATGAACGTTTAGAAAATATATTATCAATTTAAAATGTAAACTAAAAATTTCGAGATATAAATAAATTATGAAACTATATAATTAGAATGAGAATTTGAAAATAAAATAAAATGACTCGTGTAAAGAAATAAATAAATAGATTTGTAATTAGCCGAATAAATATACAAATTTTCGCACGAATAATTTTTATATATAAGTTACAATTTTTTTTATTTAGAAATTATAAAGATGTGACTCGATAATTTTATGTATATATATACACACTATTTGATATTGAACTATTCAGATTTTAAAAGTCGAATTATAAAACGTAATAATATTCGTACGACACTGTAAAAAAAAAAGAAAAAAAAAAGAAAAAAAAAGAGAGAAAAAGAAAAAAAAGAAAAAAAAGAAAAAGAAAACAAAAACAGAAAAAAAAATCGAACCGAACTGCCCCTACCCGAACCGCCCGGCTCGAGAACCCGAGACGGGTATGGATATGAAACGGGTAGGGTAGAGTTTTTGAAAAAAAAAATCCTCTACCCGTACCCGGCCAGAGGTACCCGTTTTCAATACACTAGCTGGGGCCGCTTTACGGATTCTAATTTGACGGTCCAGATCCAAACACAAATATTCTGTTACCTTAGGTGATACTAATTCGTCGTCACTGGACACGCATAAAAGAGTATTAGAGTACAGTAATTTATACCTCAATTTCGATTATTTTAGGATGATAAATACGACTTAAATTTAGTGAAAAGATAAACTACTAGTCTACCACGTTCAAACATACTGTCCATATATTACAGCAGAAATTTGTGTATATTATATGTAATTATTTGATTATGTACAAATAATATTTTTCATGTGAAAAACTGTAGGTTCAAAATAATTAATTTTATCTTTATCTAAAAAAATTAAGAAGATATAAGTTAGACAGTTTATACCATTGTTGGACAGTTTTAAATTAAATATAACTAAATTTTTTAAAATATCAAAAAGCCGCATAGAATTTACCGTCAAAGCCGCATAATTTTTTTTAATATATTTGTTTGGTTTAGTTTAGATAATTAAAATTATGCACATGCAACAAGTACACCGTAGGCATTTCACAATGGTGTTTTATGAATAATATAAAAAAAAAATCATGTTTGATCAATTTGATTATTCGATTTGAATATGTATATATAATTATACATACACATACACATATATATAGAGGTGAAAACGATATGGATATAGATACTGATATAGTTTTACATTTTAATTATCTGTAACTGAATAATAGATATATAATAGATATTTTAATATATATTATAAAAAAATATGTTATTCACCATTATAATTAAATAAATATTATGAACTTTAGTATTTTTTTAATAATTATTTATATTATTTTAATAAATATCTAATCCGATTTGTATTCAAATCCGGATCCGTCTGATATTTATATCTGAAAAAAAATATGAATATAATTTTACCACTATCCACTCCGATTTCACCCCTACATATATATATGAATCTAAATACACACGATAGCTTATCGATATGCATATGAATTTTGAAAAAACAATCTACCTTATTGAATTGACATTTGGATGCTCCAAAATTAGTCTAGAATTCGTTAAGCAATGTTGTATAAATATTCTAAATATATATGAATTGTTTGGAAACTAAATAAATCATCTATATTTAAAAAAGTTAAATTATAAGTAGTCTTATAAATTAAAACTATTTTTATTCGCTCTGTGTTATGCATGTATAAGTTATTGTAGATGTTTTAAGTAAAACATCTATTATGCATGTTTCGAATTCGGTCTAAAATTTACCATGACAACGAATACAGGTTCTACATTTGGATTATTAAAATTTTCATTAGATATTATAGATCCAACCATTAACAAGTGATCGGGGGGGGGGGGGGGGGGGGGGGGGGGGGGGGGGAATTAACCGAATTCATATACCTAAGGTAATTCACATTTTGAGTTTTAGATAAGTACCGTCAGATCTGTGCATTTCACTTCACCTGGGAGTCAGGGACTGGGACTGAATTCTAATCGGACGGTCTTCAGATAAATATAAAATTTGAGTTACTTGAGAAGACCCGGACTCGAAATACCCGCACAGACCCGGTCTTTTCCTTTTGGCTTGTCGGCCGAGTGACGTAAGATCACAATACAATATAGAAGAAAACAAAAATAAAGTGAAAATAATAGCTCGATTTCCCCTTCCGCGTAGTAATCACCCAAGAAAAGAAAGGCACTGCGGGGATTCTCTCGTCTAGTAGGCACACGCGATTTGGTCACCCTCCCCTTCCTCCACCCTGCGCTGCTCCGACCATGGCGATGACGGTGGAAGGTTAGCTTTGTTTGTTCCACAATTTATGCTTTCTATCCGATTGATCAGAAATTACCTATTTTCAGATCTTATTGTGCGAAATGTATTCGTCATAATTCTATTAAGATCGGTTCCAAAGGAAGATAAATGGTTTGGTGTTTAAATTGTCTTGTTGGATCTAGAAGCCTATTGGAAATTCGAATAGTTTATTGTTTAAATTCATGACTTAGGTATTGTATCAGAATTTTCTATGCAATTATCTGATTAGTTGTCCTCAGAAATTCTACCTAAATTTGGGACTGGGGACTGATTATACTGAAAAGGGCATAATTGGAAGGACAATCTGAGTCCGCCATGTCAAAAAGGACTGTACCATTGATTTTGCTTTCTTAATTATTTAATATATAACTTAGTTTTGTTCAATTGCAAAGCGGAGCTTGAACTTACAGGATGGTAACAATTGCATACCAACCAGTGTTGAATATATAATAGACCTGTGCCACTTAGCACCTCTGCTTTTGGTCTTAGTCCCCAAATTGTCCTATTGAATCTAGATTCAAGTTCTTGGACAGTATTAAGGTTCAAAATTGTTAAAATTTGTTGCCATAAAAGTCAGTTCATCTTTTCTTATGCAATGGTTATATTTCGTAGTACGGTCATGAAACTGATTTATCTGGCTTAATTCATCTCAATCTGTTACTAACTTAAGTAATTTCAATGGCTTAATTCATCTTCTTCTGATTTCTTTATTTGGAATGGCCGGGTTGTTAATTCACCAAACTTGGATCATCCTTGGTGCAGTGTAAGTTCAAACAGTCTCTTCATATACAGAAATTATCTCTTTTTGCCTATAAATTTGGGTGTGTGTCAGTACCATTACCATGTTAGGCCCTCATGATTCTAATTTCGCCAAGTTCCCCATAGTATCTGGTAACAACCCCCCTTATCCCCAAAAGGAGAAAAAAAGAAATAGTTACATATGTCTGTTAGCTTTGATTGACTGACACCATAAAGTATTTGACGTATTGTAAAAATAAATAACAATTGACACATTGCCAAAAAATATCTATATATATTTGACTAAATATTGCAGGCATAGTTCTTTACTGAAGATGTATTATGGATATTATTATTTTGTGAATTGTTTTAATTTTAAGACAGAAAGATGAATACTTGAACAAGCTGACAATTGTTCAAAGCCTATATCCTTTGTTTCCAACATTTTATTTTAATCTTCTATATTTCAATCTCTGTTTTTGTTGGATAAACAGGCTTGCTGGACTGGCCTTTATGTTCTCTACCAGCATTTTATTGCAAATCCTGGTAGGCAGCATAATTTCTTTATGTTTATTTATGTGTGTTTATTATTGTTCTATTTCATTTTATATTATCTGGACTTCCCTTCATTAGCAATTTTCTCCCCATTAATCAGTGTGCTGAGAGGAGTATTATATTATGGCACACCTTTAGTAATAGGTGGGCAGTTTCTTAAAAGGAAACAATGTGCATCTATTTTTTTTCATTCAATTAATGAGTTTGAAAGGAGGGTAAATTTGGGTGTTTTTTAGAGATGCTGCGGGGGGCATGGTTAACTTTTGTGGCTTTGCAGAGGCATGAATCAAACTCTTTTATGATTTAAATTAATCAAAGTATAACCAATGCTGTTGTTGTAGGCATGTGCTTTGTACAGCAATTGGTGGCCTATGTTATCAGGTTAGTATTTACACTTCTGTTAAAATAATCCATGAATATCCTGCCAGTCATATTGGTTATAAACCATAAATCATATATTTGCAAAGTCATGTGGAAGTTCCATTTTGCAATACTCTGTGACTTCTCTCAAATGATTGAATTTCTTTCAAGAGATTTCTTACGGAACTTCCTGCAAATTTTTCGAGTTTAGAACGTCACCTCCTAATTCTGAGGACCGTTGTATTCTAAATAATGAAATAAATTGTGCATACAACTGCACTATTTCATTGTATAAAAAAAACATGTTTTTTTTAATTGGCTATTACTGGTGATGCATTTTAGCTCTGTTGTAATTGCTTGTACCTACTCTGTGACTTTTATCAAATGATTGAATTTCTTTCAAGAGATTTCTTATGGAACTTCCTGCAAAAAATTTGGAGTTTAGGAGGTCACCTCCTAATTCTTAGGAGCCTTCTATTCTAAACAATGAGATGCAATTCTGCATACAACTGTGTTATTTCATTCTATAAAAAAATGCATGTTTTTTTTAATGTCTTCTTTTAATTGGCTATTATTTCTGGTGATGCATTTGTTAGCTCTGATGTATGTGCTGGTACCTATGCCCTGTCTATTTTTTGGAGGTGGGTCCACCAGCTTTCTTACGAGCAGAGAGAGTAATGGGTCAGTTTCTATATTTCCTATTTATTATAACTCTGTTTACCTCTGCTTCTTGTTTCTTTTTTTGTTTTCACTTGGATCTTACCCGCCTTTTACACCCAACTGTTATTTAAGCTAAAATAAAACCCTATCAAGACTTGATCAACTGCTGCATTGGGTGCTCAGTATTGTACTGGTTCAGTTTTGAAAGGGTTATGCTAGATGGTCATTAAGCACAATGTTTAGCCTCAATACTCCTTACCTTAAAGTCTCTGCTTTTTTGTAACTAAAAACAGATGTATGCTTAGTTAAGGGATTGGTACCTGTTTTAGGTACCAATACTTGGCCTTTTTTGGTTTCTAATGGAAATCGGTGGTACCACCACTACTTCCAAAAAAAAATTATACTCCTTACCTTAAATCAGACTTGCTCTCAACTCTGCATTTTGTCTTAATTAAGCATGATTTTCTCCACATGGTATAATTTAAGACCAAGCTAGCCAATAAAAGAAAAACTAAAAATGAAAACAAATTGCCCAAACCATACAGACAATACATACTGGTATTAGTTGACCAGACAGACACATCTCATCCTTACTTATGCTTCCGCATTGATGTGTATAGTGGTATCAGAGTAATGTAGAGTTACATATGCATGTTTATTTGGTACATATTTTTTTAGTGGTACACCGTACACGTGATTATTGCTGGTACTATACTACTACTAGCACATGAACTGATGAACCCGTACCACTTTATTCTTAGAAAGAAAGATAGTAAATTAGGGTTTCCATTATCTCTGACTAGAGATTTTCAAGAAGTAAGAAGTCACCCTTGTTTTTTTTTTTTTTTTTTCCAATTATTAGGTGGATAAATGGTGCAAAGTTCTTGACGGGCTTTTCTGCAGTTGGTAGCATGGCAATACCGGCTATACTACATCATGCTAACCTAATTGAAGCAGGTGCAATGTGGATCGCCTTCACCTCTTTCTTCATCCTTGCTTGTACTATTTTGTGTTTCCACCGTGCCAACCTTGATGAGGATTGGTAAATACTTGTTAGGAACTATAGGTGCCAAAGTGAAAAGGTTGTGAAATAGGTGCTCGTGTGTAGAGATGTATGTTCAGGTTGCTATTTTTTAATGTCTGATTTGACTCTTGTAACTTCGGTGAGAAGTTGGTAACAAACACTCAAAGGTACAGAGGTCAGAGAAGTTCGAATCAAAAAGAGGAGTTTGCCATCAATTTTTTTGTTGCCCTTCATAGTTGCTTTTATTTATCTATTTGATGAGGATCCATGTGCAGCTTCGGAAGTAAAACGAAATATTTTTTTTTGTACTTGTCAAATGGATGATAGAGTTGATACTTAAATAAGTGCTTAGTGCTTGCTATGAAGAACCCTACGATACGTAACCCGGGCCAATGATGACAGAGTCCATACATAATTAATATTTCCATTTTCACTGGGAAGTGCATTTCAGATTTATTAGGGAAACAGTCTCCAAACACTTCCTCCTGAAAATTCAAAAGGCAATCCTTCAAATTTTCCAAGCAAACGCGTTGTTATGCTTCACCAAGTTCAACTTCCGTTAATTTTATACATGTAAAAGAAGAGGAGTGTGCCTTCACTGTGCTTTTATTTTTCAAAATTTTAATAACTCAAAATTTTAAACTTAAAAGTTAAAATAAAACCGTTAGATGTAATCTATGTTATTTTCTCTCTGTGTTCATAAAAAATTATCACATTTAAATTTTGTTTTTATGTGAATTAATAAGTTGAAAAATCAACGTCTAGAAATTATTCAAATTAGCATGTTTTTTATATTCAAATTAGCACGTTTTTTACAAGTTTTTGATGATAACCAAAACAAAATCAAAATGCCATAATTTTTTATACGTGAATAGATAAAATGATGTAGATCATATCCAATGTTTTTATTTTGAATTTTAAGACTTAAATTTTGAGTTTTTAAAGTTTTGAAAAATGGAGGCATGATAGAGACACAAAAAATAGAAGCATTTAAACCCTTGTAAAAGAAATACAACTAAAAACAACACTTGTACAAATCATAGTCAATTTTAAAAATTAATTTTGTTTATGATGATAGGACCAATCAAATTCGTAAGGTTTTTGATCCTATGGCCACTATATTGTAATTTAAACATTCCTACCCATGGATGCAACGATCCATCAGCACCAAAGGTTTTAAACTGGAAGTAACATATTCAAACAAGCCAAAAGTAGCAACGGCAACCGGAACTACTGGCTACAGAGACCAAAATTGATAATACCACCTGTATAATGTATCAATATAAAAAGTTGTACTCCAATTTCCCTTACCATCCGCAGGAGGAATACAAAATTGCTTTGTTCATCTGCTACATGTTAACCTAAAAATTCCACCAATAATCAGTGCCGTCTGATAAGAGTGAATTCAAGTAAAAGGAATAAGTAAAATGGAAGTTGAGCAGCATAATGAATAAACTCAGAATACTCATAGTGAAATAACTGTTAACTATTAATGAAAATTCATATACAGTATGTAAATAGATTGCTAAAAAAATTGATCTAAGGCCTCTTTTCACTATTAAGGATCTATGATATGTTTATAAGCTTGAAACATTTTGCGCGATGAAATTACAGCTCCGTCTTGGCCTTCAATTTTCTAGGAAGTTACTTATTAGATGGGTTTGAAATAAGAGTTCCCACTTTCTCCCCCATTATGGCCTTTGCAATATTTCCTGGTTTTTGCAAGTTGAAAACAACCACTGCATTGAATCGCAAAGAAGAAACTTTAGTCAAGTAAATAAACCAAACTTTGCTCAAATGATCTACTATTGAAAACTTCAGCTTCAGCCTCAAGTGATCAACTATTCAATTATGCACCCAACAAGGGAAATAGAAAGGAGAATGTCATCTATTCTAGACATGAATAAATGGTACAAGTTCCTGCTTTACCACTTAAGCCACCAATTAGCCTATGTAACCTTGCTTAATACTCAAGCAAGCAAACTACATCTCCATTAAACAAATTGTTGCCTCAGCTAATCCTATATTTACCAGTTGGCCTACCTGAACCAAAATTTGCCTCACTTGATGAACTGTGTCAATATAATCTTTTGTGATTTGAAAAACCAAACTTGTGGACATGATTAGAAACTTTAAAATAGAGGTTTTTAAAAAACTACCAGGGATGTCATTTTCCTGGCAGAGGGTAATGGCAGTCATGTCCATGACAGATAGATCCTTCGAAGTGACCTCATAATAGCTCAGTTTATCAAGAAGGCATGCGTCAGGATTTTGCTTTGGGTCAGCATCATATACTCCGTCTACATTTGTTGCCTTTAATACCACCTCTGCATTTACTGGTTTTGGTTTTCCGAGAAATAAAATGTCAGACTACTTGCTTGATTTTTTTTTAAAAATGAATAAAATAGCCTTTCGCACTGGTGCTTCTGAGAAATTGTGAGAGGAAGAATAACAAATGGCCTTTCCCATCTTTTACATGCCATATAAGATTTATTTCATTTTGCAAAGGCTTACATAACCAGACCCAAATTAATCAGAACAGTATACATGGAGTCGTATGATTGTGTGTACAGGTTGATCTTAGTGTTAAAAAAGAAGTTCCCTGGTAAAACCATAGCCGTATAGTTCCCGAACAATAAGGCACTGAAGACCAGGATAGCAAGTCCCGCCAAAAGAGGAAAAACAATACAGGTAGAGAAGTGATACAGCATGCTAGTGGGATAGCAATGCAATAACAAATTCTAAGTAAAACAACAGAGTTGAACATACTCTCAGCACAACGGAGGGCTGCAGCCGTGTCGGTGGTGAAGAATGGGTTGCCAGTACCTGCAGCAAAGATGACGACTCTACCCTTCTCAAGATGCCTCACAGCACGGCGACGTATGTATGGCTCTGCCACCTCAGACATTCGAAAGGCTGTCTGCACCCTTGTCGGCACACCCAGGCTCTCCATCGTCGCCTGTAGGAATATCGCATTCATCACTGTCGCCAGCATCCTGCAATGTAAATTGGTATCCATAGTTTTGATATGTTATATCATTAATTGCAATCTACAGTACTCATACCAACAGAAAAATATATTAAATTTGTTCAAACACCAAAATATGACTGTAGAAAATCTGTACCCAATATAATCAGCAGAGGACCGATCGAGGCCACTACAACCAGCCCGGGAAGCCCCACGAAATATATTGCCTCCTCCTACTACTATTGCCACCTGAAGTATTTTATTAAAATATCATTAAGTTGGTTTGATCATAATTTATTCATTTGTTTAAAAGAATCTATTATAAAACCACACATTGGTAAAATGGAAATGCAACATGAGTTAGAGGGGATGGAAATGCACCTCTATACCAAGTCTAGTGACTGAAGCAACCTCTCTAGCAATTGACATTGTTACCTAAACCACAGATTGAGGAAAAATATAAATTAACAAATTGAATTTCAGTTCATGGGCAGGTATATAGAGTAAGTTAGACCGGTGTGATATCAGTTCCCGAATTTACACCATTGATTATCACATTCTACAATAAAACTTTAAACTAAGCTTCAAATTAGTTTGATTCATTCAGAATTAACCTCAATCAACCCAATTATGAAACTAAGGATACCTTGTAAAAGTTTTCTGTTACAATCAAGAACTGCATCGTAGACTAAGCTTCAAATTAGTTTGATTCATTCAGAATTAACCTCAATCAACCCAATTATGAAACTAAGGATACCTTGTAAAAGTTTTCTGTTACAATCAAGAACTGCATTGTAGACCACTACCTGTTGTCGCAATTCTTATTTTATGGTATGGTAACCCTAAACAAGTTTGCACCTAAATCCAAGAAGGGCTAGAGTTGGTAACATTGATACAGGTGTACCAGTTTTATCCTTGACAACCTTCGGATCTATGTTTTCAGTGTGATCGCCAGCAAGGGCTTCTCCACTGACTTTAAGCAACACTCTTTGCCATTTACGTTCCGATTCTACCCTTGGCTTTTCTTCCATTGAAACCCCAAGGCATGACATTGGTGTCATCTGTGACCTATAATCACAATATTACAAAGGGAAGTGAAAGAAAGAAACAATTCAAGTTTGGCAGTTCTTTAGTTTTAAAGTCGATTGGTTTGGCATTAGTACAAAAGACTTTATGGTACACAAACACGTTTGACCAAGTAGTTTGATCATTTTCGTAGGTTTCACTCGTTGGATGAATGGATGAGGGTAAGTTTTAGTCTAGTTGGGTTGATTTAGTTAAAAGAAGGGGAAACTGCTAGGTTTTATATAGAACAGGGGATTAATGGGGCAACCATAAGACTTAATGAGCTTTTGTTACCAAATATATTTTTGAAAAGCTGGGATTAAGCATATCAAACTGTACCAGCTATAACAAGTACCAGTAAGCATTGGATGAGATTTTCATCCTTTCTAAAAAGAAAATTAAATGGGCTTATATGGGCTTCATGGGGGCCCTTAATTAAAACCCCTGGAAAAACGCAAAACCCCAATTGAGCACGAAGAACATAAATAACAGGACATGAACACATAAAGTACTTACTTGACCTACACTTCAACCCGAATGAACAGAAACAGCTTACAGCTCCAAGGCATTTCATTTCATAGAACAATCTGTGTGCATTACAAACAATAATAATAGTACAGACCGCACCTCCTAGGCTCCGACAAAGAGAACAAATTACCTGCCATTGGGTGAATCAGAGAAAGGGCCCGAATTGGAAGGAGAGCAGAGACACGGGTTTAAGCGAGTTGAGCACAAGCTCAGCAATGGCGGGGTCGCTAGTCGGACAGGGGGTGTAGAAAAGGAAAGAGAAGACGAGGCGGAGGCAGAGGCGGCGGCGGAGGCTGAGAAGAATATAGGAAGAGAAGTGAGGGGTGACGATAGAGAAAGAGAGAGAACCATTGAAGAATTGAGAGCGCTTTACTGCTGCTGTCTTTCTCTTCCTCTAGCGCTAGCGCTACAATGAGAGAAAAATATCAGGAAAGATTTTGATAATTATCTCACGGTGCGTGAACCGAACCGAGGTTACCCGTTAACATCCCAGTGTTGGATTGGAATGTGTCTATTGAACCCGTGTTATCAAATACGGCCCAAACCCAATAACAAAGCACTTCCTACACCTTTAAATTACGTTGGGCCCATGGAGTTATGACTCCGCCAATCCATATGTACATGTGCGGCAGCGCAAGATTAATCCAGACGAACAGCTCTTCCTTAAATCGGATTAAGTGTCTCTCCTTAGTACCATATCTTAATTCTATCACCCCCTTTCCTTAAAATTTCGATCTCCTCATAGCTTCCTTTAGATACTTTTCGGACAATTGTATCCTCCAAAAGCAACTGCTCCTTAGAGCTTCCTTAATCCATATAGGACTATAGGTTCATAACTTCCAAGTCCACGACCCTTTAATTAACCCGACCCAGCAATGCGGTTGATTTAGCTAATTTGCTTCAAAATGGCAACATCTGATCCATCCAATCGAAACAAACGGACCAGATTTACAATCCAAGTCGGAGCTATTTGATTCGTATTGGATGATGTTCGATCAGAATTATTTAATATGCGTCAAAATTCATTCAGATTTAATTTATGTGAATTTTTAAAACTGCATGCATTGATCTTAATCTTAATCTTAATGAATTGAAGGGCTAATACGATTTCTATATAATAATTGCTCTTTTAGTACAATTGATAATCATCGTGACTATCTTGCCATAAGATCTATAACGCCAAGGAAATCTCACAATATTTGGATGTGCCAAGGGTCCTTCTTCTGGATGCAATCACTTAAGATCAAACCGATCTTTGATAGTTGTATCACTTAGATAATCGGAACAGGATCAGCTGTGTCATATTGGTTTGATGCTTGGACTTACCCCATAATGGCCTCAATAGATGCACTGGAATCTCTTCAATTGTACCAGGTACATCTCAGGATTTACTGGTATGGCACTGGACCAATAGTCAAGAGTATTCCGCAAAATCAGTTTATGATGTGTTAGTAGCAGGAGGAAAAACAGAGAGTGAACTCTCTTTTACATGGCAATTGAAACTACCACCTACAGTTTGGATATTCTCATTCTTAGTTCTCAAATGCAAACTTCTAACCCATGATGTGATGATGCGCAGAGGGTTGGAGTGCGAATTACAATGTGAGGTCTGTCAAAGTTGCCCAATGGAAACAGCCATGCATCTGTTTTTAGATGTAATTTTGCAAGGCATTTTTGGTTCAGAATTTCATCAAGGCTTGGTTTCAGAATCGTACAGTTTGGAGGGACTAATGTGCAAATAATTGTGCAAAGGTCTTGGCAGTCATGCAGGAGGTTTGTACCAAGAATTAAGAAAGTGGGGAGTGTATTTCTTTGCGGAATGTTGGATACTATGGAAATGTCGTAACAAAAAGATTTTTGAGGGATGCACTGCTCGATCGAGATGTGCAGCGGATTATGCAATCCAGGTAGCAAGAATGTGGTTAGAAAATTGTAAGTGGATCCCTCCTCAATTATTATATATATGATAATTCGTTTATCCAGTTTATACATTATCAGGTATTGTAATATTTCATTTTAAATTTTTACCATGCTCATTTGGTTCATTTATCTTATTTGGTTTTTTTGTTGAAATTATTTCTCTCATTTATATCTCTCTGTGTTAATTCACAACATGTATGTGTCGACACACGTTCCATATTAGTTTCATTTTGTTGCCGTGAATTTGTCACAAGCCAAGTTATATAGCAATTGAAGTATCATGTAATCCTCAAGATCAGTGTTGTAAAAACAGTTTTACCGGCCGTTTAATCATTAAAGATGGTCAAAACATTACAAATACACTTAACGGATGCATGTTTGCGGATGAAAACGATTAATCGGCATTTTTTTCAAATTAATTGGCCATTTTACTGTTTATTTCTGTTTACTTCTGTTATTCCAATAAATATTTATTTTTCATATTGACTTTTTTTTTCTCTGTGATAGTGTGTGATAATAAGTTTTATAAATCATGTTTTGTAGTTTTATTTGTGCTTGAACATACATCCAATATTTTTTATATTTTTTTTTCTTGCTTACTTTGAAATTGATTAATTCTTATGTTATTTATATACCATATATTTTTCTTACTTATGTAATTTTTTCAAATAGTATGACATATACATTTATGAAACTAAATTGTTATCATAAACTAAATTTAGTGATTTTACATTGAAATTCTTCATTTCTTTCAAATAATACGTTATTAGTATTTGAAAATGCTTAATTCTTGAATTTTTTTTATTAAATAAATGTATTATTTACACATGAAAATTCTCATGTATTAAAAAAAATATAAACGTAATGTCATGTTATCATAATAGAACTAAGTTAAATTAAGTTTATTTGATAAGTAGTTTAATGAGTTAAATAATTATTTATAATAAATTATGATATGTATACATAAATTTAATAAAAACGTTAAATTGTCCGTATAATTCCGATTAATCGGCCACATACCGATTAATCACTTGACGGTACTCTGTCCGTCTGACGACTGCATCCCGTTATTTACAACGCTGCTCAAGACTGACAGTCTGACTATTACAAATTCAGATCAGGGAAGATATCTGACAGAGTTAAAATTCGGATCGTTTAAACTAAGTTTGTACAAAATTTTAAAAACGGATTTCTTATGTTTCAAACAAGTCCGAAATTATTTTTAGTTCGATTTTAACCAATATGATACGGTCAGATATGTCAAGGATATGAACTCAATATTTATTACGGTCAGATATGTTAAGCCCATTTAATTCCAGTATAGAGCAGTAATGACAGATTTAATATTAGTTAAATTAATTAATTGTGAGAAAGACTTTTATTATAAAATAAAAACAGAAAAACATTAACAGGAAATTAAGTTTTTAGTTTAGTTGGTGCGAATCTTCTAAAGCATACCTTGATTGAAATTTTGCTTGAATTTTATTTATTTGACCAAGTTAACAAAGTACTTCGATTAAATAATCTGAAAATCATTAACAGATTGAATAATCTTGCGTTTGATTCTTTCAATAAGCAGTTATGTTGATAAGTTATTAATTTATTGTGTAGCAAAACTAAAATTATTTTTGCCATCTACAGTAATAATCGTTGAATATTAATTGAATTTCCTTGTAATAAATATAATTTTTGCCATCTAAAAAATAATTAAATAAATAACTGTTGAATAATATTAACTGAAGTTTCTTGTAATAAAAATATTTTTTTAGCCACCGGCAAAATAAACTTCCAAAGGCCTTAAATGAAACATTACCATTATAATAAAGTGATAATAAATCATAAGAGAAACTCCAATCCAACCAACTCACGGTTCATTATCCTATTTTTTATTGCATCCTGATAATTATCTCCGCACTTTCATTCTCGTATTTATCCCCGTATTAACTTTCATAACTACTATGGGGGACTATATAAACTTCAGCATTGATTTTCTTTTCTAAAATATTAAGGAGCCTGATAATTGTACCACAAACAAAATCTCCGAGCACGTCCCCCAAGTAGTTTAACAGAAAAAACTTTCAATGTTATTTAACTTTCATTTTCAACGCTAATATTCAAACATTTAAAGCTCTGTTTATAACATTTTACAATGCTACTGCAAGCATTTAAACTTCAATCTGTAAGCATTAAAATTCTAAATATGTAGAGTTTTAACTTCTAACTACTTTTATTTTCAAGCCAAAAACAAAAAGATTCATTTTACCCACTTTTTTTTTTAATTTTTTCTCTTATCATTCTCATCCATTTTCTCGACGATCCGTGATGAATTTTGCGAATCTAAAAATATGAACGTGTTTTTTACCTGATTTTCTCTGTGATCCATGAATAATAACTTTTGAGTTATATTTGTGTCGTAAGTTTTTTTAACACTTTAAATCTCTGTGACTTTTTTTTTATGCTTCAAAATAATTTAAACCTCTGTTTATAAGCATATAAACCTCATGTACAAGCATATAAACCTCATTAATAACACTTTAAATTTCTAGAATAAAACACATAAACCTCATGTGCAAAGAATTTAAACCTCAACAATAACACTTCAAAGTATGTAAACCTCAATAATAACACTGCATTTACAAAGCTCATGTACAAAACATATAAACCTCATGTACAAAGCCTTGAAAATTTTAATGGTTGTAGACTGAGATTTAAAAACTTAAAAATTGAAAGTGCTCATGTTACTTTAAAAAAAAAAAATTACTTTAAAATTACTCAAAAATATTTCTTCATGGATCTTATTTGAAAGATGAAATCGAATAGAAAACATTCATATTTTTAGATTCATAAAATTCATCACGGATCATTGGAAAAATAAATTATAATGATCAGAGAAAAAATAAAAAAGAGTGGGTGAAAAAAATCTTTCTTTTTTTGGCTTGAAGACAAAAATAGTTGAGAGTTAAAACTATCTAGAAATACTTTCAGACAGAGGTTTATATGCTTGCGAGTAACATTTTAAATGTTATAAACATAGCTTTAAATGTTTGGATATTAGCCCTAGAAATGAAAGTTATACAATATTGGAAGGATTTTATGTTAAACTACTTGGGGGACACGCTCGAGTATGATGGCTTGTAGTATCATAACATTTCTCAAATATTAATACTTATGCACGAAAGTATTTAGCCCTAAGAATGGAAGTATTTATATCTATAAGGTGAACAATTTTCACATAAATACATGTCTCTCCAATCAAATCTCAAAATATGAGACCATACACGTTTTTAGAGATGAGTTTTTTTTTTTCGTTCAATTCCGTTCACATTGTACCGATCTATGAGGAATTTTGCGAATCTAAACCACGAACATTTTCTTCGCAATTTTCTCTTTCAAATGAGATCCATGATGACATACTTTCAGGCTCGTCATCACACAAGTATTTATACCTCGTTGTGTAAATATTTATACCTATACTTGTAAGTATTTTTTACATATGACACTGACTGATGTATGAAAGTATTAATATAAAATATTACAAGTATTTATACCTATACACTAGGGTATTTGTATCTATGTAAAAAAAATACTTGAATAATCACCTCGTATACGTTTATCGTGATGAATATTTTTTGTCATATATTTTTTGTTTAAATATGAGCAACCTTTATCGTGATGGCAATTAGTTGTCCTTATTTAACGTGAACCTTCTAATAAAAAAATAGCATTTGAGATTATAAATATAAATTAATTAGTGGGGACCATAGTACAACCTTATTACAACCTTCCTAAATTAGCGGAAATCATAGTACAACCTTAATACTACAGGGATAAAGAGGAGACATGAGTGTGGAGATGAATATAATTCTTATTTTTATTACCAAGAAAATACCATTGATACGAGAACCACAATCCTAATAAACGCTTATTTAATTTGTTAGTTATTGAGTTAATGTAAAGATAAGAATATAATATATACAGTATGGCTAATTTGCTGCTAGCAGCATTTCAGCAAACTACTGCCAGCTCTGTAAGCCGTTGGATCTGATTTTAGATTCGTGCCTTGATAAGGTGCTAATTTGATTTTGACGGAATGAAAAATTTGAAAAATGAAAGGGCTCCGTTAGATAAGGTTGGTTTTTGAATTGTTTGTTTTTTCTGCCTCAGCACCGCTCTCTCTCTCTTCTCTCCCTAAAAATAGTAAAATCTCTTTCCTTTGCGACTCTTTCAAGCTGCCAGGTTTTTCTCCCTCTGCCAAGCCCTTCCCAAGCTCTCTAGGGCAATGTTATCAGAATTGGACCGGACATCGACCCGGTAATACATTGGGTCAATGGTGCTGGGTATTCCGTATACCCTTGTTGGGAATCCCGCGCCAGACTCTGCTTGAGAATCTACGCTTCGTTCTCAGTTTAGGCTTAAGGTGAGGAAAGACCGTAAAACAAAAATTTTACTTCTATCTTAAGCCAAGGATCTGTTTCCTGATTGATTTCTAAAACTAAATTTATTTAACATTTAAATAAATTAAAACAACATTTTTACCTTGTTCCAAATTCGAATTAGAATTGAAGTCTGACTCGTCTTAGAGCACCAGATGTCTGATGCCTTTATAGGTTATCCACCAAGAACAACCAGAGAGCTGGTATTTCTTTTGTCATAAATACTGACCAGGGGGATTCGCAAAAACACTATTCACAAAAGGCGTAAAAACACTATTCATGAATCTCGGAAAAATTGATTCACGACAATGCGCAAAAATAGAAAACTACTAGTTTCGCAAAAACACTATTAATGACTCCCGCAAAAATACTATTCACAACTCGCAAGAATATACATAGATTAAGTATAAGAGAATAAAACACGAGAAAGAGAAAATGATATGTGAATCGATATGATACGAACTATCGGGGTGAATTCACAATTTTCTCTTTCACCCCACATGCCTATATATAGGCATATAGGTCGGTTTTGGTCCCAAAATGCCATTGTAAGGATAAGGATGAAGGCATATTACGAAAATGCCATAAGCCCATAATTCAATTGATTAATTTTGGGCTTTAAGCTCAAAATATTAATTCATAATTAATATTTGTAATCCATTTAATATCTATATAATTGTTCTGAACAATTATATTTCTTGTGACTGTTGTTGCAGTAACTTTTATACAATGTGTCGTACACGCTTATAAGTTTAATATGTTTAAGCTTGTCATCTTTATGATATTTATATTAATTATATCATTTATAATTAATTATAAACTTCTTATTATTAATTATAACAATTTATAATTAATCATAAGATTCTCTGATTACTTTCCTTTTCGATGTGAATAGGATCTGTGTTATGTTGGTAAATAGAATTAAAACTGTTTTAACTTCTACAAATCATAAGCAGTACCTGGTAGATTGCATTATGATCATTCAATTACACATATGATGTTGTACAGTACAATATCACGATCTAGTAAATTATTTACTCGTGTTAATTCTTTCGTCTAATATCAGATCAGTTTCAAGGTAGGTGTGTGTCATCATTACAAACTTAATCTTTTCTCAATCTTAAGCATTATCAAATATGATTAACTCTAGTAATACGAGGGACAATAGTAGTCTTGGTGAACATCTCCCCTCCACACAAGTCATGTATACTGAAATGTCACCGTTATAACTACTTTTTATGGATAGCGTTAGACAACACTCACGAATACACACTTCTAATATAGGAAAGACGAATACCTCATTCTTTAGAATTTAACACTAAATGAAAACATTAATGACACAAACACAATTCCATTTAATGTTTCATTTAGGGTCTGTCAAATACCATGTTCTGTAACATGTATCTATGTGATTAAAATAACATCTATTTGTCTATGGTCTGTAAAACTTAACCATCATTTAATCCACATACTAACCTTTAATGTTCAATTAGTGTTCTTGTTAATTACCACGGTTAGAGACTATTAAGAGTATTTATCATCTATATTATGGAGTTCTACAATTTCAAGTCCTTAACTTGAAATGATTCATAAATGCGATAATACTCAAGGAACAAAATGATATCTTTATTAATCATTCAATTTATGAACAAAATATATATGATACAATTATCCTATGATTGACTTCTAGATTATTACACTAACAAATGGTTTATTGGTCGGACCGGTGGGTCAATCAGTTCAATCGCTAATTTTTTAGTAACACTGAATTATTTGATAGAAATGTTATTATCCAAATAAAATGAAAGTATTAATTAGTCCTTAATTAATTTTAGCTAAATGTAAGGGTATACAAATGTGTATTGTTGAATTAATATATCAAATAAAAGTTTAATTTGTCTATGAGTGAGATAAAAATCAACAAAAAAAGATGAAAGACTAAAAATTTATTTATCGTGATAGAAAAGAACTGTTAAAAATTCATATTAAATTTTCTAAAGCTCAAAATTATTAAAAAATAATAATATTATGACGATGTATCATGTTCAAATACATAATTGTTTAAAATAGAATACATTATAGCAACACAAAAGACTACATAAATTTGCTCAAATATCACATGTTAGGTCCATTTTGCCTTTTCCTTTTACCGAGGAATAAATGGCCAAATGGACCATGCTAGTTCAAACTTCAATAAAAACATGAAAAACTGGTCGATTTTTTTTTTCCCGGTTTATATACATATTTGGTCTTATAAATGACTCTGCAGTGCTCTCTCTCCTTCTCTCCCTCTGCGACACTCCGATCGCTCTCTCTTTTGCTCAGCTGGTTACCCTCGTGTTTATCCCATCAGATTTCACCTCCTCCCCTCTGTCTCTCTTTATCCTCGCAGACTCCATTGTTGGGCCACACCTTATCACTCATCTCCTGGTTAGCGTCTCTCACTCTATCTCAATCTCTCTCAGTAATTTATCAATGCTTGTGAAAAACCTAGATGCTTATCTCATCAATTAACCAAATTAGTTGAAATTAGTAAGATATATTTGCATAATTGGGAGCTCATCAATTGTTGCAAAATTAAAACCTATATAGTATGTACTAGTCCATATTGGTACGCATCTAACAGCCAGAGTAAGAATATGTTGGTCTCTACCTCATTTTCTTGTTCTTTGCTTAATTAGTTGGACTGTATGAAGGATTTCATGATGCAGCAAGGCAATACATTCAAAAAATTTAAGCTTCCTACAAGCATCTACGGATCTACTTTATTATGCTAATTCTATTAAAGCAATTCGAATGTATGCAAATGGATATCTACTCATTCATTAATCACAAATCTATTTACTAAAGGTGATTTGGATATACCTCTACCAAATGTCAATTTGGTAAATAAAGAGAAGTCAAATTCTCTTCTAGATCTCTTGGATGCCTTCGTTTGTCGAAACGGTCTCCCAGTGTTCACCTTGAACTAAACAAGGATTAAAAAGACCTTGCTAGAGATCTTAATCTAATCTAAGCTTAGAACCTAGTTAATAACCCTTCTTGTTCTTCTAATAATTTCTCACTAGAGAAACTAATAATATGAGAGGAAGAGGGATGACGGCTAGGAGGGAGAGGAAAAGAAGGAAATAAATTTTCAGAAAATTTCTTGCACACTGAATGCCTTCTCTACCTCTCCTTATATACAAATATACTAGGGTTTCCATTATGTAACCTTCCTAGTATAATTCTCCTTATTAAAAGAGCTAACCCTAGCAGCTGCTACAGTGCGCGCTACAGTACCAGCCTCAACTCATATTCATTTTGGGTTTCAATAAACTTATGTTATAACAATGTTTTGCACATTATTAATTATGTGTCATGTATATTCTACTATATAATATGTACCATATTATACCAAATAATATACATGCACACTTCTCATAAATTTATCTTCGTTCTAAGCAGTCATGATATTTATTTATCACATATATATTATTTCATGTCATATGAAACAATATACATCATATAAATAAAATATCATTCTTGTTTCTCGTTCAGTTGGTGTGACCTATATGGAGGATCTGTGTTATGTTGGCAATTGCATAAAATATTTTATTACTGTAAACTATAAGCGGTTCATATAGAGTTCTATATAAATAACAATATACATCATATAAATAAAATATCATTCTTGTTTCTCGTTCATATATAGTTCTATGGTTCAAGACCAAGAGCATATTCTTGAACACTTCTAAAGATAAACATAAATTTCATGGAACAAAATGCACATACATCCAATTCATAAACATAACATATAAAAGTAATCAACATAAGATAACTTTTAGAACACAAAACTAACACTGTAGGGACCTCGATTATTGTTGCAAAATTAAGAGCTTTGTTTTGCTCTTTCTATTTCAGATTTTACTCATTGTTACATGACATATCTGTACATTGGTTAGCCTCTCTTTCTCTCTCTACCAATTTTCTGGTGATATATTAGGGGGGGGGGGGGGGGGGGGGAGATTGACACAAGGTAGGCTATGTACTATTTTATAAGGTTATCGTACTAGCCGGTATATTTCCTTTTAGTTCATTTGTAACAACACTAAACCCAATTATCATTTTAGAGCTTTAGAAAAAAGTTGTCTGGAATTAATAGATATAGGTTTGGTATTATCCAGCTATGTTTGAATTTTGGAATTAATTGGTGTGCAGCTTGATAATTATTCTCTAGCATGCCCTTGATACATAACATGACAACTTAACAGTTAATTGGTTTATTATTTAATTGATTAATTTTATCTCATTTTTCAATTATACAGAATCAGCGATGGAGTTTCAAGAAAAGGTCGAGCATATATAAGTTTCTATAGTTTACGATGACAAAGAGGACATTGATTTTGAGAGTGAAGATGACAACATATTTTGAATTTATGTACCAGTTTTAGAAAATATGAACCAGGATTGTAATTTTCTTTTTTGAGTGACAATATGAACTAGGTTTGTAAAGAGTATATTAGCATATTATTGTTGGAAAAAATAAATATGAAATTGTAAAGCATATGCTCTGAATTGTATGTACTTAGTTGCTTAAATTTAAACTCCTTGTGTTACTTTGGTCTATTAATTGGCATGTTAAATACTATCTGTTTATGTTGTGTTTTAGAAAAATTACAAATGACAATACTAGCAAGATTGTCTTTTGTTTGAAACTATGATAAAATAAGGAAAACAAGCTCCAGTAACAAAATAAGGAAATTAATAAGATAAAATAAGTTAATAAGCTCATGGCATGACATATTAGAAAGAAATAGCATGAAGTCATGCAAACAAAACAGGTACAACTCATACCGTACCAATTTGGAATCATCAAAAATAGCATGCAGTTCAAAACAAATGAAGCTAAAATATCATATGATTTGTTTAAGATCCTTCTATTAGCCCCACAGATGCTTAAAATATTATGAATAATTTTTGGATTCAATCAAATACAAATATATTGTTCAACTTTTATAATTACAATTCTTAGAAATATATACAGAAATTGATTTTTTTATCACATATTTTCATATCTTTGATGGAAATAACACTGTTATTGGCAGCTTATGTTTTGCAAGTTATATGGCTTTATCAGTGAGCTTTGAAGAATGCTTATGTAGCCCTGCAGTTACAAGAATCTCTTTATATACATAGGCTTTTTCTGGGCTCAGTATTTCAATTATGTCAATTTGTTCGGACTTTTCTATAAATTCAGCCTCTTCTGTTATTCATTTATTGGCTGATAGATTCATAAGCTTTTTGGATTAAATCAATCACCAGGTATTGCATTAAATGTTCTGCAGTTTATTTTTTATTTATTTTTTTGCTAATCATTGCTTTCTACAATTTACTATATATGTATGTATAAATACAAATTAATTTATCGATCTATAATTAAACAACTGAAATACTAAATTAAGGTAAAATTGTGGATACATTTTCTAAAGCAAGATTGTAACGTGTCAAAATATAGTATGTTTATTTTTTTTAATGACAATACATATATTTTTAACGAATACGGAGTTCCAAGCATTTTTCGTGAAAAACATTGCCCAAAAAACTAATTGTCTTAGGAGTGAATCTCACCGGGTATATTTATTAAAACCCTAAAAAAAAGAATTTTTACAAAAGTACTCCTGCATTCAGATTATTTTCAAAACTGCCCCAACCACCCAACAGAGGGGCGGTCCACACTAGCAGACCGCCCGGGGCAGGGGCGGTCTACTAGGGACTTGACCGCCCCTCTGCTGGGCGGTCCTCTATTTTTTTTTAGAGATCTACTTCAAATTTAAATTATTTAAATTTTGTTGTTTATGGTGTATGCCAAAAAATAAGACATTTGATATATTTATGAGTGATGTCGTGACTCTTTAACTTTGATTTGATTTGATTTGTCAGTTGAATATCACAAGTCTAAAAATAACACTAATTAAGGACTTGACCTTGATTCTTAATAATTTATTTTATTCAAATATACATAAGGAAATATGGTTAAATTACATCAATGATGTCAACTTTTTTTTTTTTAGAGAATAATTGGAGATCCAGAGAGAATAATTTTATTATTTGATTATTGTCAACATATACCATTTGCTTGGAGATAGGCAAACAAACACAAAAATAGTAAATACATTTTAAAATAATTATATGAATAATTCTTGAATAATCTCTTAGGCTTTTGACTAAACAAAATACCGATCGTTGTATGTCTACTGTTGAACGAAAACTTAAACTGAATTTTTGAGGCACTAAACGATGTTTTTTTGAAATTGATGCTTTGGATGCCCGGGGATTTCTCCGGACGAAATCCAGATCCGTCTCGTCCCCCTTTTCCGAAAAGTGGTCATACGCGCAAATCTGACTTTCTTAGCCAAAGTTATGGTTGTTTAAAGTTTTTTCGAAAGCTGAACTTTGGAAATTCATAACTAACTGTAGAAAAATCCAAATAAATTGAAATTTGTGTCAATTCTGTGTATTTTTGAATGCTCTACATGCTGGTGTAATCACTTTTGTAGTTTGATTCCTGTATCAGTCCAGAGTTGCTGATTTACCAGCAAATATCAAATTTGATGTTTTTAGTGCTTGGCTGCTGAGTTTGGACTTGGTACCATACTAGAGGTCAGTCTAGGGTGCTTTGTGCATGGACAAAGATCTAATTTGAGGTTTGAACATGTTTTAGTACCAGAAATAAAGAGACGAAGATCAAAGCTCCAAGACATCATTTAATAAAAAAATTTGAAATATCAACAAGCTGTGAGGCTGTCAGAGCTTGGAAATTTTTGAATCAGGGCCAATTCCTTAATTAGTGTTATCTTTAGACTTGTGATATCCAACTGACAAATCAAATCAAAGTTATAAAATGTTACGACATCACTCATAAATATATCAAATGTCTTATTTTTTGGCATACACCATAAACAAAAAAATTTAAATAATTTAATTTTGAAGTAGATCTCTAAAAAAATAAAAATAAAACAAATAAATAGACGATCGCCTAGTAGAGGGGCGATCAGGTCCCTAGTAGATCGCCCTTGCCCCGGACGATCTGCTAGGAGTGTGGACCGCCCCTCTGCTGGGTGGTTGGGACAGTTTTGAAAAAAATCTGAATGCAGGGGTACTTTTGTAAAAATCTTTTTTTTTAGGGTTTTAATAAAAATGTCTGGAATCTCACCAACTATTTTTAATGCATGCTAAATTATATTTACTATAGATTTTTTGTACACTTCACTCGGAAAAAATGTATCACTTTAAAACATTGATTATATCAAAGTTTTAAATAAACTAAGAGAAAAACGTGTGAACAAATAAGTTGTTCCATCTCAATAATAATAATAAAATTTTGTTTTAGGAAGTGAGGATGTATATGTGATACGATTAATAAGTTACGAAATTCTATTCTTTTATGGATTCATAATTAATTATTTTTAGCTTTATAGAGATGTGAAATTCAATATTGAGAGGTATTTTCATCCTAGGCATATACTATTTTACAAACCTCGTTAATTAAATTAATCTAAGCTCTGCAAAAAAAATCATTTTTACTCATCTCATCGATCCCGATGTTAATTAATATATTCGCTAATTAATATGCAGGAATCTGAGATAGTCCAATAAATATCGAATCAAATTCAGTATGAACATTCGATCGGACTACTCACTTCGCTAACATGTGGTAGCAAATACGCACACTTGAAACAATCAAAGTAATTCACATTGTATTAAAAAATGGTTAGATTTAGACAAACATAATAATAAATTAATATACATTAGATAAATTTATGTTCAATAACAGAAAACAAATTTTATAAAAAGTTTAATTATTAAAAAGAATTTACTTTCCTTTGTGTTAGACCCAAAAGTGTTATAACTTCGTTATATTTTCTCTCTTTAATTACATCATAAATTCCTTTTATGATTGAAAGTGGTAAATTAAATTATACCAACTAGGCTCTTATTATTTATTTTATTTTTGAAATCACGGTAGAGGCTACCATTTAATGAGCTAGACTCTTATTACGATACATTTTTTCTCCATTCATTTAGTAGTTTCTTAATTTATTTGAAAATGAATGACCATTAATAACCTAGCCATCAACTGATGCGAAGGGAAACGAAGGGTAAAGATATTGAAAGAGAAGATTTGGCTTCATGCAGCGCACTAAGTCATCTGGCCACTTCTATACCAAAAATACAATTTTTATAAGTACCAAAAATATCATTTCTATGACTATACCAAAAATACCATGTGACTGTACCACATATGCAATATCAATCTTCTAATGACAAATTTTCACTATCACATATTATCGTATTCTAATGACAAGTCTTCACTATCATATACATTGTTCTCTTCCAATGACAAGTTTTCATTCGCATATGATTCTTGTACTTGACCCTTGGCTAATTTAGCATCATTCTTTTTCTACAAAAATAAAACACCGTAATATGTTATAAAAGGGTGAAATAAAAAAAAGCCTTTCAGATTTTGATGTTACATAAAAAGCAGAAATAATTGACATAAGTTGAAATGGAGGTTTTTTTTTTGTTAAATTATTATATCTTTGGATATGTACTCATCCATTTGTCTACAAAAAAATGATATATAATAAGCATAACCAATTCTTATATTCCTTAGTTACTCATTTTTGTAAAATTTCAACGAATTAATAATATTATTAAAAAAATTCTAAACAACCTTAAGTTGTTAAACAATATGGTACCCTACTAGAATACATGCTAAACATTTTTAAATTGCTAAATAATATGGTACCTTACAAGAAAAGAAACTAAATTTCAAGCATAGAGCTAAGAGTATAAGAACAAACTGTCACTTACCCAATTTGGTCATGGATAAAGTAAAACACTTAAAATTTCATGCTACAGTACCATCATACAATGATAAAAAAAACTTTGCATGTTCAAATAAAAAATACCTGATGAGTAAGGGAATTTAAATTCTTCCACCGAGATTATCCAGCATGACTAATCACTCTAATACACAAAAAAAAATTCAAATCAGCCTCTCAAACTTATTAAAATGTCTTCAACTAATCATAAATAGATGTATTTGTTTATATTTGTACAAAATAAAGAGGCCCTTGTACCTTGCCTCTTAGTAGACAAAAACATTACGAACTCTTCAAACAAATATTCATATTTTTCAAACACTAGAATTTTGTACCTTCACATAAGTGAGCTACAGGCTCCAGTTGGAGAAGCAAAAATTGATATCTACACATATTGTACCTTCTTCTCTTCCATCCTACTACAAATTTTGTGGTTAACAGGTACAAAAGGTTATTTATTTACCTTCAACTAGAGTGTTGTATTAGGTTGTAAATGCCCTATTATCTTGCCATCTAAAGACACTACTAGAGTGCTTCCAACACCTTCAATTAGAGTGTTGTATTAGGGTTGTAAATGACCTATTATGCCACATAGAGACACTACTACAGTGCTTCAAAAACCTTCAATTGAAGCATTGTATTAGTGTTGTAAATATCATATTATCTTGCCATATGGAGACACTACTAGAGTGCTCCAATCACCTTCAATTGAAGTGTTGTATTAGGCTTGTAAATGCCCTATTATCTTGCAATCTTGAAATACTACTAGAGTGCTAGAAACACCTTCAATTGAAGTGCTATATTAGGGTTGTAAATGTCTTATTATCTTGCAAACTGAAGACACTACTAGAGTGCTCCAAACACCTTCAATTGGAGTGTTGTATTGGGGTTGTAAATGCCCTATTATCTTGCCATATGAAAACACTACTAAAGTGCTCCAAATACCTTAAATTGGAGTGCTGTATTAGGGTTGTAAATGCATCATTATCTTGCCATCTGAAGACACTACTAGAGTGCTCCAAACACCTTCAATTGGAGTATTGTATTATGGTTGTAAATGCCCAATTATCTTGCCATATAGAGACACTACTGCAGTGCTCCAAACACATTCAATTGGACTATTGTATTAGGGTTGTAAATGTCATATTCTCTTACCATCTGGAGACCCTATAAGAATGATTCAAACACCTTCAATTCAAGTGTTGTATTAGGGTTGTAAATGCCCTATTATCTTGACATCAGGAGACACTACTCGAGTGCTCCAAACACCTTCTATTGGAGTGTTGTATTACACTTGTAAATGCCCTATTATCTTGCCATCTGGAGACACTACTAGAGTGCTCCAAACACCTTCAATTAGAGTGTTTTATTAGGGTTGTAAATGCCCTTTTATCTTGCCATCTGGAGACCTAACAAGAGCGCTCCAACCACATTCAATTGGAGTGTCGTATTAGGGTTGTAAATGGCCTATTATCTTGCTATATGGAGACACTACTAGAATGCTCCCAACACCTTCATTTGGATTATTGTATAAGAGTTGTAAATACCTTATTATCTTGCCAACTAGACATACTAGAGTGCTCCAAACACCTTCAATTGGAGTGTTGTATGAAGGTTGTAAATGACATATTATCTTACCATCTAGAGACACTACTCCATCAATTGGAGTATTGTATAAGGGATGTACATGCCATTTTATCCTGCCATATAGAAACACTACTGGAGTGCTTGACAGACCATAAATTAGAGTGTTGTATTAGGGTTGTAAATGCTCTATTATCTTGCCATCTGGAGACACCACTAGAGTGCTCCAAACACCTTCAATTGGAGTGTAGTATTAGGGTTGTAAAAACCCTATTATCTTGCCATATGGAGACACTACTAGGGTGCTCGAAACACCTTCAATTGGAGTGTTGTATTAGGGTTGTAAATGCCCTATTATCTTGCCATCTAAAGACACTAGTAGAGTGCTGCAATAACCTTCAATTGGAGTATTGTATTAGGGTTGTAAATGACCTATTATATTGCCATATAGACACACTACTGGTGTGCTCCAAACACATTCAATTGGAGTATTGTACTTGGGTTGTAAATGCCCTTTTATCTTCTAATATAGAGACTACTAGAGTGCTCCAAACACATTCAATTGGAGTGTTCTATTAGAGTTGTAAATGCCCTATTATCTTGCCATGTAGAGACACCACTATAGTGCTCCAAAACCTTCAATTGGAGTGTTTTATTTGGGTTTTAAATGTCATATTATCTTGCCATATGGAGACACTACTAAAGTGCTCTAAACACCTTCATTTGGATTGTTGTATTAGGGTTGAAAATGCCCAATTATCTTGTCATTTGGAGACCCTACTAGAGTGCTCCAAGCACCTTCAATCGGAGTGTTGTATTAGGGTTGCAAATGGCATATTATCTTGCCATATGGAAACACTACTATAGTGCTCCAAACAACTTCAATTGGAGTATTGTATAAGTGTTCTAAATGCCCTTTTTTCTGGCCATATAGAGAAACTACTAGACTGCTCTTGAGACCTATAATTGGAGTGTGGTAAAGTCATCCAAACACTTTCTTTTGGAGTGTTGCATTAGGGTTGTAAATGCCTTATTATCTTGCCATTTGGAGACAGTACTAAAGGGATCCAAACACCTTCATTTGGAGTGTTGTATTAGGGTTGCAAATGCCCTATTATCTTGACAAAGAGAGACACTATTAGAGTGCTCGAAATACCTTTAGTTCGAATGTTGTATTAGGATTGTAAATGCCCTATTATCTTGCCATATAGAGACACTACTGGAGTGCTCCAAACACCTTCAATTGGAGTGTTGTATTAGGGTTGTAATTGCCCTATTCTTTTACCATCTGGAAACCCTACAAGAGTGCCCCAAACACCTTCACTTGAATTTTGTATTAGTGTTGCAAATGCCCTATTATCTTGCCATTTGAAGATACTACTAGAGTTCTCTAAACACCTTCAATTGGAATGGTGCACGAGGTTTGTAAATACCCTATTATCTTGCCATAAAAAGATACTACTAGAGTGCTCCAAACACCTTAAATTGGAGAGTCATATTCGAGTTGTAAATGCCCTGTTATCTTGTCATATAGAGACACTACTATAGTGCTTCAAACACCTTCAATTGGAGTGTTTTATTAGAATTGTCAGTGAATATTATAGTGCCATATGGAGACACAACTAGAGGGCAATAAGCACCTTCATTTGGAGTGTTATATTAGGGTTGTAAATGCCCTATAATCTTGCCATCTAGAGAAGTACTAGAGGGCTCTAAACACCTTCATTTCAAGTGTTCAATTAGGGTTGTAAATCGCCTATTATCTTACCATCTGGAGACATTACTCGAGTGCTCCAAACACCTTCAATTGGAGTGTTGTATTAGTGTTGTAAATGCCCTATTGTCTTGCCAAATAGAGACACTATTGTAGTATCTCCCAAACACCTTCAACTGGAGTGTTGTATTAGGGTTGTAAATCCCCTGTTACCTTGCTATCTAGAGACACAACAAGAGTGCTCCAAGCACTTTCAATTGGAGAGTTGTATTATGGTTGAAAATCTCATATTATCTTGCCAGGTGGAGACACTAGTTGCTCCAAACACCTTTATTTGGAGTGTTGTATTGGGGTTGTAAATGCCCTATTATCTTGTCATATAGAGACACTACTAGAGTGCAACAAACACCTTCATTTGGAGTGATCTATTAGGGTTGTAAATGTCCTATTATCTTCCCATATAGAGATACTATTGGAGTACCCCAAACACCATCAATTGGAGTTTTGTATTTGGGTTGTAAACGCCCTATTATCTTGCCATCTGGATACACTACTAGAGTTCTCCAAATACCTTCAATTAGAGAGTTGTATTAGGGTTATAAATTCCCTATTATCTTGCCATATAGAGATACTATTGGAGTACCCCAAACACCACCAATTGCAGTGTTGTATTTGGGTTGTCATGCCCTATTATATTGCCATCTGGAGACATTACTAGAGTGCTCCAAACACATTCAATTGGAGTGTTGTATTAGGGTTATAAATGCCCTATTATCTTGCCATATAGAGACACTACTAGAGTTCTCCGAACACATTCAATTGGAGTGTTGTATTAGGGTTCTAAATGCCCTATTATCTTACCATATAGAGACACCACAAGAGTGCTCTAAACACATTCAATTCGAGTGTTGTATTAGAGTTATAAATGCCCTATTATCTTGCCATCTGGAGACACTACTAGAGTGCCCCAAACACATTCAATTGGAGTGTTGTATTAGGGTTGTAAATGCCCTATTATCTTGCCATATCAAGACACGACTGGAGTGTTCTAAACACATTCAATTGGACTGTAGTATTATGGTTGTAAATGCCCTATTATCTTGCCATCTGGAGACACTACTAGAGTGCTCCAAACACATTCAATTGGGGTGTTGTATTAGGGTTGTAAATGCCCTATTCTCTTGCCATATAGAGACACCAGTTGAGTGTTCTAAACAACTTCATTTCGAGTGTTAAATTCAGGTGGTAAATGCCTTATTATCTTCCCATATATGCACACTATTGGAGTGCTCCAGACACCTTCAATTGAAGTTTTGTATTGCGGTTGTAAATGCCCTAATATCTTGCAATCTGGAGACACTACTAGAGTGCTCCAAACATCTTCAATTGAAGTGTTGTATTGGGGTTGTAAATGCCCAATTATCTTGCCATCTGGAGACACTACTAGAGTGCTCTAAACAACTTCATTTGGAGTGTTATTTTAGGGTTGTAAATGCCCTATTGTCTTGGAATTTGGAGACACTACTAGAGTGCTCCACACATCTCCCATTGGAGTGTTGCATTGGGGTTGTAAATGCCCTATTATCTTGCCATCTGGAGACACTGCTCGAGTGCTCTAAACAACTTCATTTGGAGTATTATTTTAGGGTAGTAAATATACCCAATTATCTTGTGATATGGAGACACTACAAGAGTGCTCCAAACACCTTCAATTGAAGTGTTGTATTGGGGTTATAAATGTCCTATTATCTCGCCACCTGGACACACTACTAGAGTGCTCCAAATACCTTCAATTGGAGTGTTGTATTAGGGTTATAAATGCCTTATTATCTTGCCATCTTGAGACATTACTAGAGTGCTCCAAACACATTCAATTGGAGTGTTGTATTAGGGTTGTAAATGCCCTATTATCTTGCCATATAGATACACCACGAGATTGCTCCAAATATCTTCAATTAGAGTGTTGTATTAGGTTTATAAATGCCCTATTATCTTGCCATATAGAGATACTATTCGAGTGCTCCAGACACCTTCAATTGAAGTGTTGTATTGCGGTTGTAAATGCCCTATTATTTTATCATTTGGAGACACTACTAGAGTGTTCCAAACACCTTTATTTGGAGTGTTGTATGAAGGTTCTAAATGACTTATTATCATGCCATCTGTAGACACTACTAGAGTGCTCCAAACTCCTTCACTGGGAGTGTTGTATAAGGCTTATAAATGCCCTTTTACCATGCCATATAGAGACACTACTAGAGTGCCCAGAACACCTTCAATTGGAGTGTTGCATTAGGGTTGTAAATGCCCGATTATCATGCCATCTGGAGACACTACTAAAGTTCTCCAAACACATTCAATTGGAGTGTTGAATTAGGGTTCTAAATGCCCTATTATCTTACCATATAGAGACACCACGAGAGTGCACTAAACACATTCAATTGGAGTGTTGTATTAGAGTTATAAATGCCCTATTATCTTGCCATCTGGAGACACTACTAGAGTGCCCCAAACACATTCAATTGGAGTGTTGTATTAGGGTTGTAAATGCCCTATTATCTTGCCATATCAAGACACGACTGGAGTGTTCTAAACACATTCAATTGGACTGTAGTATTATGGTTGTAAATGCCCTATTATCTTGCCATCTGGAGACACTACTAGAGTGCTCCAAACACATTCAATTGGGGTGTTGTATTAGGGTTGTAAATGCCCTATTATCTTGCCATATAGAGACACCAGTTGAGTGTTCTAAACAACTTCATTTCGAGTGTTAAATTCAGGTGGTAAATGCCTTATTATCTTCCCATATATGGACACTAATGGAGTGCTCCAGACACCTTCAATTGAAGTTTTGTATTGCGGTTGTAAATGCCCTAATATCTTGCAATCTGGAGACACTACTAGAGTGCTCCAAACATCTTCAATTGAAGTGTTGTATTGGGGTTGTAAATGCCCAATTATCTTGCCATCTGGAGACACTACTAGAGTGGTCGAAACAACTTCATTTGGAGTGTTATTTTAGGGTTGTAAATGCCCTATTATCGTGGCATTTGGAGACACTACTAGAGTGCTCCACACACCTCCCATTGGAGTGTTGCATTGGGGTTGTAAATGTCCTATTTTCTTGCCATCTGGAGACACTACTCGAGTGCTCTAAACAAATTGATTTGGAGTATTATATTAGGGTAGCAAATATACCCAATTATCTTGCGATATGGAGACACTACAAGAGTGCTCCAAACACCTTCAATTGAAGTGTTGTATTAGGGTTATAAATGTCCTATTATCTTGCCACCTGGACACACTACTAGAGTGCTCCAAATACCTTCAATTGGAGTGTTGTATTAGGGTTATAACTGCCTTATTATCTTGCCATCTTGAGACATTACTAGAGTGCTCCAAACACATTCAATTGGAGTGTTGTATTAGGGTTGTAAATGCCCTATTATCTTGCCATATAGATACACCACTAGAGTGCTCCAAATATCTTCAATTGGAGTGTTGTATTAGGGTTATAAATGCCTTATTATCTTGCCATATAGAGATACTATTCGAGTGCGCCAGACACCTTCAATTGAAGTGTTGTATTGCGGTTGTAAATGCCCTATTATCTTGTCATTTGGAGACACTACTAGTGTGCTCCAAACACCTTCACTGGGAGTGTTGTATAAGGCTTATAAATGCCCTTTTACCATGCCGTATAGAGACACTACTAGAGTGCCCGGAACACCTTCAATTGGAGTGTTGCATTAGGGTTGTAAATGCCCGATTATCATGCCATCTGGAGACACTACTAGAGTTCTCCAAACACATTCAATTGGAGTGTTGTATTAGGGTTCTAAATGCCCTATTATCTTACCATATAGAGACACCACGAGAGTGTTGTAAACACATTCAATTGGAGTGTTGTATTAGGGTTATAAATGCCCTATTATCTTGCCATCTGGAGACACTACTAGAGTGCCCCAAACACATTCAATTGGAGTATTGTATTAGGGTTGTAAATGTCCTATTATCTTGCCATCTGGAGACACTACTAGAGTGCTCCAAATACCTTCAATTGGAGTGTCGTATTAGGGTTATAAATGTCCTATTATCTTGCCATATAGAGATACTATTGGAGTACTCCAAACACCACCAATTGGAGTGTTGTATTTGGGTTGTAAAAGCCCTATTATCTTGCCATCTGGAGACACTACTAGATTGCTCCAAACACATTCAAATGGAGTGTTGTATTAGGGTTATAAATGCCATATTATCTTGCCATATAGAGACACTACTATAGTGCTCCAAACACATTCAATTGGAGTGTTGTATTAGGGTTGTAAATGCCAAATTGTCTTACCATATAGAGTCACAACTAGAGTGCTCTAAACACATTTAATTGGAGTGCTGTATTAGGATTATAAATGCTCTATTATCTTGCCATCTGGAGACACTACTAGAGTACTCCAAATATCTTCAATTGGAGTGTTGTATTAGGGTTATAAATGCCCTTTTATCTTGCCATATAGAGACACCACTTGAGTGCTCTAAACACCTTCAATTTGAGTGTTATTTTAGGATTGTAAATGCCCTATTATCTTGCCATCTGGAGACACTGGTTGAGTGCTCTAAACAACTTAATTTGGAGAATTATATTAGGGTAGTAAATATACCCAATTATCTTGCGATATGGAGACACTACAAAAGTGCTACAAACACCTTCAATTGAAGTGTTGCATTTGGGTTGTGAATGCCCTTTTATCTTGCCATCTGGACACACTACAAGTGTGCTCCAAACACCTTCAATTGGAGTGTTGTATTAGGGTTATAAATGTCCTATTATCTTGCCATCTGTAGACATTACTAGAGTGCTCCAAACACATTCAATTGCAGTGTTGTATTAGGGATGTACATGCCCAATTATCTTGCCATATAGATACACCACTAGAGTGCTCCAAATATCTTCAATTGGAGTGTTGTATTAGGTTTATAAATGTCCTATTATCTTGCCATATAGAAATACTATTCGAGTGCTCCAGACACCTTCAATTGAAGTGTTGTATTGCGGTTATAAATGCCCTATTGTCTTGCCATCCGGAGACACTACTAGAGTGCTCCAAACACATTCAATTGGAGTGTTGTATTAGGGTTGTAAATGCCCTATTATCTTGCCATATAGAGACACCACTACAGTGCACTAAACACATTCAATAGGTGTGTTGTACTAAGGTTATAAATGCCCTATTATCTTGCCATCTGGAGACACTACTAGAGTACTCCAAACACATTCAATTGGAGTGTTGTATTTGGGTTGTAAATGCCCTATAATCTTATTAGGGTAATAAATGCCCTATTATCTTGCCATATAGAGATACTATTGGAGTATCCCAAACACCACCAATTGGAGTGTTGTATTTGGGTTGTAAATGCCCTATTATCTTGCCATCTGGAGACACTGCTGGAGTGCTCCAAACACATTCAATTGAAGTGTTGTATTAGGGTTGTAAATGTCCTATTATCTTGCTATATAGAGACACTACTAGAGTGCTTCAAACACATTCAATTGGAGTGTTGTATAAGGTTAGTAAATGCCCTTTTATCTTGCCATATAGAGACACCACTAGAGTGCTCCAAATATCTTCAATTGGAGTGTTGTATTAGGGTTATTAATGCCCTATTATCTTGCCATATAGAGATACTATTGGAGTCCAGACACCTTGAATTGAAGTGTTGTATTGCGGTTGTAAATGCCCTAATATCTTGCCATCCGGAGACACTACTAAAGTGCTCCAAACACCTTCAATTGAGGTGTTGTATTGCGGTTGTAAATGCCCTAATATCTTGCCATCTGGAGACACTACCAGAGTACTCCAAACATCTTCAATTGAAGTGTTGTATTGGGGTTGTAAATGCCTAATTATCTTGCCATATGGAGACACTACTAGAGTGCTCTAAACAACTTCATTTGGAGTGTTATTTTAGGGTTCTAAATGCTCTATTATCTTGGCATTTGGAGACACTACTAGAGTGCTCCACACACCTCCCATTGGAGTGTTGCGTTGGGGTTGTAAAAGCCCTATTGTATTGCCATATGGAGACACTACTAGAGTGCTCCAAACACATTCAATTGGATTGTTGTATTAAAGTTATAAATGCCATATTTTCTTGCCATATAGAGACACTACTAGAGTGCTCCAAACACATTCAATTGGAGTGTTGTATTAGGGTTGTAAATGCCCTATTATCTTAGAGTGCTCCAAACACTATTAGGGTTGTAAATGCCCTATTATAAATGCTCTATTATCTTGCCATATGGAGACACTACTAGAGTACTCCAAATATCTTCAATTGGAGTGTTGTATTAGGGTTGTAAATGCCCTATTATAAATGCTCTATTATCTTGCCATATGGAGACACTACTAGAGTACTCCAAATATCTTCAATTGGAGTGTTGTATTAGGGTTATAAATGCTCTTTTATCTTGCCATATAGAGACACTATTGGAGTATTATTTGGAGTATTATTTCAGGGTAGTAAAAAACCTATTATCTTGCGATATGGAGACACTACTAGAGTGCTCCAGACACCTTCAATTGAAGTGTTGTATGGCGGTTGTAAATGCCCCATTATCTTGACATCTAGAGACACTACTAGAGTGCTCCAAACACCTTCAATTGCAGTGTTGTATCAGGGTTATAAATGCCCTATTATCTTGCCATATAGAGACACTATTGGAGTACCCCAAACACCAACAGTTGGAGTGTTGTATTTGGGTTGGAAATGCCCTATTATCTTGCCATCTGGAGACACTACTAAAGTGCTCCGAACACATTCGATTGGAGTGTTGTATTAGGGTTGTAAATGCCTTATTCTCTTGCCATATCAAGAAACGACTGAAGTGTTCTAAACACCTTCAATTGGAGTGTTATATTAGGGTTGTAAATGCCCTATTATCTTGCCAGATATATACACTATTGGAGTGCTCCAGAGAACATCAATTGAAGTGTTGTATTGGGGTTGTAAATGCCCTATTATTTTGCCATTTGGAGACATTACCAGAGTGCTCCTTGCACCTTCAATTGGAGTGTTGTATTTGTGTTTCTAAAATCTCTTTATCTTGCCATATAGAGACACTATTGTAGTATCCCAAACACATTCAACTGGAGTGTTGTATTATGGTTGTAAATCTCCTGTTACCTTGCTAACTAGAGACATAACAAGAGTGCTCCAAGCACCTTCAATTGGGGAGTTGTATTATGGTTGTAAATCTCATATTATCTTGCCAGCTGGAGACACTAGTACAGTGCTCCAAACACCTTTATTTGGAGTGTTGTATTGTAAATGCAGTATTACCTTACCATCTGGAGAAACTACTAGAGTGCTCCGAACACCTCTATTTGAAGTGTTGTATTGGGTTTGTAAATGCCCTAATATCTTTCCATCTAGAGACACTACTAGAGTGCTCCAAACACCTTCAATTGAAGTGTTGTGTTGGGGTTGTAACTGCCCTATTATCTTGCCATCTGGAGACACTACTAGAGTGCTCTAAACAAGTTCATTTGGAGTGTTATTTTAGAGTTGTAAATGCCCTATTATCTTAGCATTTGGAGACACTACTAGAGTTCTCCACATACCTCCCATTGGAGTGTTGCATTGGTAAATGCCCTATTATTTTGCAATCTCGAGACACTACTAGAGTGCTCCAAACAACTTCAATTGGAGTATTATTTCAGGGTAGTAAATACCCTATTATCTTGCGATATGGAGACACTACTAGCGTGCTCGAAGCTCCTTCAATTGAAGTGTTGTATTGGGGTTGTAAATGCCCTATTATCTTGCCATCTGGAGAAACTACTAGAGTGCTCCAAACACCTTTCAATTGGAGTGTCTATTAGGGTTATAAATGTCCTATTATCTTGCTATATAGAGACACTATTGGAGTACCCCAAACACCATCAATTGGAGTGTTGTATTTGGGTCGTAAAAGCCGTATTATCTTGTCATCTGGAGACACTACTAGAGTGCTCCAAACACAATCAGCTGGAGTGTTGTATTAGGGTTCTAAATGCCCTATTATCTTGTCATATAGAGACACCACTAGAGTGCTATAAACACCTTCAATTTGAGTGTGATAGGGTTGTATATGCCCTATTATCTTGCCAGCTGGCGACACTACTAGAGTGATCCAAACACCTCCAATTGGACTGTTGTATTAGTGTTGTAATTGCCCTATTATCTTGCCATATAAAGACACGACTAGAGTGCTATAAGCACCTTCAATTGGAGTGTTATATTCGGGTGGTAAATGACCTATTATCTTGCCATATATGGTCACTATTGGAGTGCTCCAGACACCTTCAATTGAAGTGTTATATTGATGTTGTAAATGCCCTATAATCTTGCCATATCGAGACACTACTCAGGTTCTCCAAACACCATCAATTGGAGTGTTGTATAGTGTTGTAAATGCCATGTTATCTTGCCATACAGAGACACTATTATAATACCCCAAACACCATCAATTGGAGTGTTGTATTTGGGTTGTAAATGCCCTATTATCTTGCAATCTAGAGACATAGCTAGAGTGCTCCAAGCACCTTCAATTGGAGTGTTTTATTAAGGTCGTAAATTCCTAATTATCTGGCCATCTAGGAACACTACTAGAGTGCTCCAAACACCTCGAATTGGATTGTTGTATTAGGGTTGTAAATGCCATATTATCTTGCCATATCAAGACACGACTGGAGTGTTCTAGACACCTTCAATTGGAGTGTCATATTTTGGGTTGTAAATGCCATATTATCTTGCCATATATAGACATTATTGGAGTGCTCCAGACACCATCAATTAAAGTGTTGTATTGGGGTTGTAAATGCCCTATTATCATGCCATTTGGAGACACTACCAGAGTGCCCCGACCACCTTCAATTGGAGTGTTGTATTAGTGTAGTAAATGCCCTATTATCTTGCCATATAGAGACCCAAACACTTCAATTGGAGTGTTGTATTAGGATTGTGAATCCCCTGTTACCTTGCTATCTGGAGATACAACAAGAGTGCTCCAAGCACCTTCAATTGGAGAGTTTTATTAAGGTCGTAAATCTCAAATTTTCTTGCCAGGTGGAGACACCAGTAGAGTGGTCCAAACACCTTTATTTGGAGTGTTGTATGAAGGTTCTAAATGCCCTATTATCTTGCCATATGTAGACATTACTAGAGTGCTCCAAACTCCTTCAATGAGAGTATTGTATAAGGGTTGTAAATGCCCTTTTACCTTGCCATATAGAGACACTACTAGAGTGCCCGGAACACCTTCAAAGAGAGTGTTGCATTAGGGTTGTAAATGCCCTATTATCCTGCAATATAGAGACATTACAATAGTGCTCGAGATATCTTCAGTTGGAGTGATCTATTAGGGCTGTAAATGCTATATTATCTTGCCATCTGTAGACACTACTAGAGTGCTCCAAACTCCTTCAGTTGGAGTGCTGTAGTACAGTTGTAAATGCCTTATTATCTTGCCATCTGGAGACACTACTAGAGTGTTCCAAACACCTTCAATTGGAGTGTAGTATTAGGGTTGTCAATGCCCTATCATCTTGTTATATGGAGTCACTACTACAGTGCTCCAAACACCTTGATTGCAGTGTTGTATTAGGGTTGTAAATGCCCTATTATCTTGCCATATAGAGACACTACAAGAGTGCTTGAAACATCTTCAGTTGGAGTGTTGTATTAGGATTGTAAATGCTCTATTATCTTGCCATCTGAAGACACTACTAGAGTGCTCCAAACTCCATCAGTTGGAGTGTTGTAGTACAGTTGTAAATGCCCTATTATCTTGCCATCTGGAGACACCACTAGAGTGCTCCAAACACCTCCCATTATTAGGGTTGTAAATGCCCTATCATCTTGTTATATGGAGTCACTACTAGAGTGCTCCAAGCACCTTGATTGCAGTGTTGTATTAGGGTTGTAAATGCCCTATTATCTTGCCATATAGAGACACTACAAGAGTGCTCCAAACATCTTTAGTTGGAGTGTTGTATTAGGGTTGTAAATGCTCTATTATCTTGCCATCTGAAGACACTACTAGAGTGCTCCAAACTCCTTCAGTTGGAGTGTTGTAGTACAGTTGTAAATGCCCTATTATCTTGCCATCTGGAGACACCACTAGAGTGCTCCAAACACCTCCCATTGGAGTGTTGTATTAGGGTTTTAAATGCCCAATTATCTTGCCATATAAAGACACGACTAGAGTACCCTAAACACCTTCAATTGGAGTGTTATATTAGGGTTGTAAATGTCCTATTATCTTGCCATATATAGACACTATTGGCGTGCTCCAGACACCTTTAATTGAAGTGTTGTATTGGGGTTGTAAATACCCTATTATCATACCATCTAGAGACACTACTAGAGTCCTGGAAACACCTTCAATTGTAGTGTAGTATTAGAGTTGTAAATGCCCTATTATCTTGCCATATAGGGACACTATTGGAGTACCCCAAACACCTTCAATGGAATTGTTTTATTAGGGTTGTAAATCCCCTATTACCTTGCCATCCAGACACACAACTAGAGTGCTCCGATCACCTTTATTTGGAGTGTTCTATTAGGGATGTAAATGCCCTATTATCTTGCCATATAAAGACACTATTGGAGTATCCCCAAACACAATCAATTGGAGTATTGTATTTGGGTTGTAAATGTCCTATTATCTTACCATCTGGAGACACTACTAGAGTGCTTCAAACACCTTCAATTGGAGTGTTGTATTGGGGTTGTAAATGCCCTAATTATAAAGACACGACAAGAGTGCTCTAAACACCTTCAATTTGAGTGTTATATTCGAGTTGTAAATGCCCTATTGTCTTGCCATATATAGACACTATTAGCGTGCTCCAGACACCTTCTATTGAAGTGTTGTATTGGGGTTGTAAATGCCCTATTATCATGCCATCTGAAGACGCTACTAGAGTGCTCCACGCACCTCTCATTGGAGTGTTACATTGGGGTTGTAAATACCCTATAATCTTGCCATCTGGAGACACTACTACAGTACTCCAAACAAGTTCAATTTGAGTATTATATTAGGGTAGTACATACCCTATTATCTTGCGATATGGAGATAATAAGAGAGTGCTCCGAACACCATCAATTGAAGTATTGTATTGTAAATGTTATATTATCTTGCCATCTACACTAGTAGAGTTACCCAAACACCTTCAATTGGAGTGTTGTATTAGAGTTATAAATGCCCTATTATCTTGTCATCCAGAGACACTACTAGGATGCTCCAAACATCTTCAATTGGAGTGTTGTATTAGGGTTATAAATGCCTTATTATCTTGTCGTATAGAGACACTATTGGAGTACCCCCAAACACCATCAATTCGAGTGTTGTATTTGGGTTGTAAATGTCCTATTATCTTGCCATCTGGAGACACTACTAGAGTGCTCCAAACAACTTCAATTGGAGTATTATTTCAGGGTAGTAAATACCCTATTATCTTGCGATATCGAGACACTACTAGAGTGCTCCAAACACCTTTAATTGAAGTGTTGTATTGGGGTTGTAAATGCCCTATTATCTTGCCATCTGGAGACACTACTAGAGTGCTCCACACAACTCTCATTGGAGTGTTACATTGGGGTTGTAAATACCCTATAATATTGCCATCTGGAGACACTACTAGACTACTCCAAACAAGTTCAATTGGAGTGTTGTATTTGAGTTGTAAATGCCCTATTATCTGGCCATCTAGAGACACTACCAGAGTGCTCCAATCACATTCGATTGGAGTGTTGTTTTAGGGTTGTAAATGCACTGTTAGCTTGCCATATAATGAAATGACAAGAGTGCTCTAGACACCTTCAATTTGGGTGTTATATTCGGGTATAAAATGCTCAATTATCTTGCCATATATAGACACTATTGGAGTGCTCCAGACACTTTCAATTGAAGTGTTGTATTGGGGTTGTAAATGCCCTATTATCTTTCCATCTGGAGACACTACTCGAGTACTCCAAACACCTTCAATTGGACTGTTGAATTAATGTTGTAAATGCCCTATTATCTTGCGATATAGAGATACTATTGTAGTACCCCCAAACATCATCAATTGGAGTGTTGTATTTGGGTTGTGAATGCCTTATTATCTTGTCATCCGGAGACACAGCTAGAGTGCTCCATGCACCTTCAATTGGAGTGTTGTATTAAGGTCGTAAATTCTCAATTATCTTACCATCTGGAGACACTACTAGAGTGCTCCAAACACTTTCAATTGGAATGTTGTATTAGGGTTGCAAATGTCATATTATCTTACCAGATAGAAAACCACTAGAGTGCTCTAAACACCTTCAATTCGAGTGTTGTATTAGGGTTGTAAATATCCTATTGTCTTGCCATATGGATAGAATACTAGAGTACTTCAAACACCTCCAATTGGACTGTTATATTAGGGTTGTAATTGCCATATTATGTTGCTATATATAGACACTATTGGAGTGCTCCAGACACCATCAATTGAAGTGTTGTATTGGAGTTGTAAATGCCCTATTATCATGCCATATGGACGTACTACTAGAGTGCTCCAAACAACTTCAATTGGAGACACTACTCGAGTACTCCAAACACCTTCAATTGGACTGTTGTATTAGGGTTCTAAATGCCCTATTATCTTGCGATATAGAGATACTATTGTAGTACCCCCAAACATCATCAATTGGAGTGTTGTATTTGGGTTGTGAATGCCCTATTATGTTGTTATCCGGAGACACAGCTAGAGTGCTCCATGCACCTTCAATTGGAGTGTTGTATTAAGGTCGTAAATTCTCAATTATCTTACCATCTGGAGACACCACTAGAGTGCTCCAAACATCTCCCATTGGAGTGTTGTATTAGGGTTGCAAATGCCCAATTATCTTGCCATATAAAGACACAACTAGAGTACCCTAAACACCTTCAATTGGAGTGTTATATTAGGGTTGTAAATGCCCTATTGTCTTGCCATATGGATAGAATACTAGAGTGCTCCAAACACCTCCAATTGAACCTGTTATATTAGGGTTGTAATTGCCATATTATGTTGCCATATATAGACATTATTGGAGTGCTCCAGATACCTTCAATTGAAGTGTTGTATTGGAGTTGTAAATGCCCTATTGTCATGCCATATGGAGATACTACTAGAGTGCTCCGAACACCTTCAATTGGAGTGTTGTATTAGTATTGTAAATGTCCTATTATCTTGCCATCTAGAGACACTACTTGAGTGCTCCAAACACCTTCAATTGGAGTGTTGTATTAGTGTTGTAAATGCCCTATTATCTTGCCATACAGGACACTATTGTAGTATCCCAAACACCTTCAACTGGAGTGTTGTATTAAGGTTGTAAATCCCCTGTTACCTTGCTATCTGGAGACACAATAAGAGGGCTCCAAGCACCTTCAATTGGAGAGTTGTATGATGGTTGTAAATCTCATATTATCTTGCCAGCTTGAGACACTAGTACAGTGCACCAAACACCTTTATTTGGAGTGTTGTATTAGGGTTGTAAATGCCCTATTGCCTTGTCATATAGAGACACCACTAGAGTGCTCTAAACACCATCAATTTGAGGGTTATTTTAGGATTTTAAATGCCCTATTATATTGCCATCTGGAGACACTACTAGAGTACTCCGAACACCTTTATTTGGAGTGTTCTATTAGCACATTCAATTGGAGAGTTGTATTATGGTTGTAAATCTCATATTATCTTGCCAGCTGGAGACACTAGTACAGTGCACCAAACACCTTTATTTGGACTGTTGTATTAGGGTTGTAAATGCCCTATTGTCTTGTCATATAGAGACACCACTAGAGTGTTCTAAACACCATCAATTTGAGGGTTATTTTAGGGTTGTAAATGCCCTATTATATTGCCATCTGGAGACACTACTAGAGTACTCTGAACACCTTTATTTGGAGTGTTCTATTAGGGTTGTTAATGCCATATTATCTTGCCATATAAAGACACAACTAGTGTGCTCTAAACACCTTCAATTTGAGTGTTATTATAAGGTTGTAAATGCCCTATTATCTTGCCATATATAGACACTATTGGCGTGCTCCAGACACCTTCTATTGAAGTGTTGTATTGGGGTTGTAAATGCCCTATTATCATGCCATCTGGAGACACTACTAGAGTGCTCCAAACACCTCTCATTGGAGTGTTACATTGGGGTTGTAAATATCCTATAATCTTGTCATCTGGAGACACTACTAGACTACTCCAAACAAGTTCAATTGGAGTATTATATTAGGGATATACAGTTTATTTGGGACGGGGAATGCACCAATATGTGTCAAGAGAAATATTTTTTGGTTCAAATGTCATAGTTATACTTCCTACCTGTAACTAAAATGAATCTTAATCTTATTTAAATGTCTAAAGAGAGACTTTTTTTTTTGCAAACAAGACCGTAGACATTACATCACATTCCCTTTCTCATATTCCATTACATTCATGATTTATATATATACATAATCCTAATAAAAATCAACCTAAAGTTGGTATGTATGACTTGTGTATTGTCATCCTTCAATCCTCCCTTTTCGCTAAAGAATCGGCCAACTCATTGTGACCTCTCCTTATGTGACTGCACGCATATTTTCTGTTCTCCTTCCGCGCATTCCAACATTTAAAAATTTCAGTATAGGCCCTCCATTCTCTAATGGTGATGGAGATAAACTTGTGCCTTTGCAAGATTCTCACAGTCTGTATAGAACATGCACTCATTTTTACCCATTCTTGACACCTCCTGTGTTGCCTACCATAGAGCCATAGCCTCCCTATGTAGTGGTCCACTGACATGAACCCTTGCCGAGTGGTAGCATAACATCTCAAGACCCTTGTTAATTACGTAACTCACACCTCCCAACCATCCATTCTTGTATGATCCATCCACATGGCACGACAATTTAAACTCTCATGTTGTTGTTCCTATATTTGAGTAATATTTTCTGAATTTAGAGAAGCAAAGATTGAGGTTTTAGCTGATACAGCTGCTAGGTACTTTCTGAACTAATCCTTTGTTGGGTGTTTTGCTCCATAAGTCTTGTCATTTCTTACCCGCCAAAGTGCCCATGCAATTGCACAGAACTGCTCCCACTGCCCATTAGTTGTTGTTTGAGAAATGCACATTATAGTCTTCAAATGGTAGATTGAATGCATGTGACCTGATGGGCAAAGTGACCTAAACCAACACCTTCTAGCAAATGAACATAAAAACAACATATGATTGAGATCCTCCTGCTCTACACCACACACAACACATATACCCCCATCAGTTCTGATCCCTCTAGATGCTAATCTATTCCCCAATGGCAATGCATTATGCATTAGTTTCTATACAAATAATTTCATCCTCGCAACACCTTTCATTTACTTCAAATATCCCTCTATATAATTTTACTGATCTTGTTCTATTGGTCAGCTCCAAGTTACCAGCCAAGTGATTATACATTTTTTTTTACCAAAAATTTACCATTTGGTTGAAGGGCAAACAGCCGCATCTTCTCTATCCTCCTTGTTTTGGTACCCTTTAGAAGAAATAATAGTAACACACGCCTCATACTCGAACAGTTCCGCTAACATTGCATGTCTCATGTACCGGTTTCATGCACAATCAAATCACTTACCCGTAGACTTCTATGCTCCCTAGTTCTCGGCAGACTATTTATGGAAAGCAAATAAATTAAGACTTAATCAAAATGGCAACTAATTAATAAGGCAGTATCTCCATTCCTCTTAATTGAATTAAGGGTAATTATATCTTCTCCCATCTATCATTCTTTAATTTCTTTCCCCAACTAACTAGTTTTATTTTCTAACTATAATTATCAATTATAACTATTTTTGTTTCTTTCATCTCTCTACCTTCGCCTCCCACCTCCGCCTCTGCCTCCCTCTCTCACCTCTGCATCTCTCACGCCTGCCTCTCTGTCTTCATTTTTCCATCGATAAGATTCCTCCCTCTCTCACACCTCGAAATGTTAAATACAATAAGCTCCCTCCCTCTCCAACCTTCGCCTCCACCTCTACTTTTCCATCTATGCCAGCTGCTCCCGCTCCAGTGGACGTTCTGCCGGAGATTATCTGCCACTCTATCCCAATGAAGCACGCCTTTGCCGGGTATGAATAAATACTCAACGTGTATGAATAAATACTTCAATGTGTATGAATAAATACGTGATATACTCCATCTCAATCAAGCACGTCTCCGCCAAGTCAGATCCATCATGTCGACCGTCTCAAAATGAGTGCTAAATGAATCGAGTTCAACTAATTTTGTCTCTTTGGATGCAATTAATCCCTTTCGTGTCTATGTTCCTCTTTCTCATGAAGTAGCGAGTTAATTAGCAGAGAACAAAGCTTTATTAATAGTGAATTAGGCCAGTGCATACTAAGTACTAAGAAATGACAGAAAAAAACAATTTGAAAAAAAATAGAGATGTATGAATGAATACTTGATGTTTTAGGTATGAATACTTCAACATGTATGAATAAATACTTGATATCTTAGGTATGAATACTTCAATGTATATGTATGAATACTTCAATGAAGTATGTTTTATTTTTTTTTCTAAATGTTGTTTTTTTTGTAACATTTCAATTACATGATTTGTAAAATTTGATAGATTATTTTTGTTTCGACAGTGAATTATGTGGCAACTATTTTTTTTATTCCAAAAAATAAAATTGAATTAGAAATCAATAAAGCAATGTTCAATACTATTTAGCTGCTTTCGCAAAATTAATCGAGGTATGCACATATGCTTGTAATACTCTTGATACATGAACTATTTACACTTACATGACGAGGTATGAATACTTGCTTGATGATATATTAATACTTGTATGAAGAGGTATGAATACTTGCTCGATGATATATTAATACTTGTATGAAGAGGTATGAATACTTGTGCAACGGACTACTCGAAAGTATGTCATCATGGATCTCATTTGCAAGAGAAATTTGTGTAGAAGACGTTCGTGGTTTTAGATTTGCAAAATTTCTCACAGATTGTCAAAAATATTGGTTAGATTGAACGGAGAAAAAAAAAACCACCTTTAAAAACGTGTGAAAGATGGGTGAGTGGTGTGTTCAGTTTTTTTTTTTAAAATACTTGATATATCATAGATGAATACTTTATGTATTATATATGAAGCACGCGCCAGTTGTAAAATCTTTCAAATATTAGGCGGTTCCCAAATAATAAGTGGTCCCTGAAGGTAGTTAGTAGTGTTGGCTTTTGGGAGCCCTCGACTTATTTGTTTGACTAGATTTGCAAAACATACATAATTGCATTTTACACTCCTCCTCTTGAGTATATGTGCAAGTTCATGACAAGTGAAGGAATAGTAATTATACATCAAGGATGTATTAATACACTGCAATATAACATCATGGATGTGGTCATGAAGGCACAAGACATTGGATAACAAAAGTATTAACTCAAGATTAAGGATAACGTATATGTAAGATTGATAAAATAAGCTTGAGATTGACCTAAGTGAGGCCTACCGTTGTCACGGTCCAGTGACCGTGATAAAGGAATAAATAAATCCTGTACAAATCCCGGAACGCATAAAATAGAATTTAGCGTCACCGCATCGCTAAACCTTCCAGAGGATTACCGTGGTGGGTACCGTTGTCACGGTCATCTACCATGATCAACAGTAACCACCGTTACACTACAAACCACTCCGATTGATTTACCGTTGGCACGGTCCCCTGTACCGTTACAACGGTCATCACCACTTATTTCTTTTTTATCAGCTCTCTATAAATAGAAGCTATACCAAGGTTTGGAGTATCACTCTAGCTGCCTTCAACTTCAATATTTCGTAGTTATAGATCTAGAGAAAGCCGTTGTTGTTTGTGCACTCCAACTTCAATATACACAATCAATCTCAAGCTTATTCAATCAATCAATCAACTCCTAGAGTGATCCTGCGTGATCGAATCATTTACTACTTCGAGCCTTGTGCTCATCTTGCAATCCTTGAAGTCCTTGCGACTCGGATTGTGTTGTTAGGGCCGTGTGACTTCCCAGAAGAATTGTAAGGGCTCACCGATTTCACCTTGTATTCCTTTCTCATTGGGTAAAGAAAGACGCGTCATCTAGAAGGTCGCGAGCGCCGGAGACATAGGCGTTAGTGCTGAACTTCGTAAACAACTCTCGTGTCAAGTGTCTCTAAACTCTACTATTTATTTTACTTACTTTACATTTAGTTTTGGACAGTTATTCTAGTTTCCGCCAAGAATAACTTATAGACTTGTTAGAATATTATTAGTTAGACCAAAAATATAAAAATGCCTATTCACCCCCCCCCCCCCCCCCCCCAGGTGCCTTTGGGACCAACAAGTGGTATCAGAGCAGGAAATTCAAATTAAGGCACACTTAATTTGAAAATTTTATTTGGATCTTTAATGGCACCAATGTTACCAAGACATGTTAAGGAACCTCTAATCTTTGGTCAAGAAACAAATAACTTTAGCCATTGGAAAAATCATATGATTAATTTTTTCAAAACCAATGAGGTTTGGGATATTGTAGAAAATGGTTATGTACCAAAATTTAATGAAAATCATGTATTGACCACCGAATCCAAACTTGAAAGGAAGGATAACCTTTATGCAATAAATTATATAATTAATTCGGTTAGTGGTCATGTCTTTTCATTACTTAAAAGATGTGGATAGTGCCCATAAACTATGGGAGGATCTAATAAATCTATATGAAGTAAATACTCAAATTAAAAGGAGTGAGACAAAGACGGATGGTCAAGATCTCAACCTTGCGTTGATGGCAAAGGGAAATGAAAGATTAATGATGGTGGATGTCGACTCAATTGTCACAAGCAAGAACATCACCAACAAGAAAACCATTGAGGGTCCAACAAACATTGCCAAAACCAAAAACAAGAAGATGGACTCGGATGTTTCAAATGAAGCATCAACAAGCTCCGCCAATGAGGTAACTCTAGCACTTGAAAATAATAATCAAGAGTTGAAAATTGAATTGATAAATAGATGTGTAGAAATTGATGATACAAGTAGTTCTTTGGATAAGGATCAAACACATAGGAATGAAATTAAATTGAGATTTCTTCTTGATAAATCGTATAAGACATTACTTAGGAAAGAAGAAATTATACAAAACTTGAGGTCTAAGATTGTTGCTCTAGAATCTAAGGTAAATGAATTTGAGTCAATGACCATTGAATCACACAATTGTATATTATACTTAGACGAATTAGAATCGGTGAGAATAAGAGCTAATAAATTACAAGATGATAATAGAACCTTAAAAGCAACTAATGTTATAAATAAAATGTTAGAAAGTAAGCTTAAAAGTTATGAATCCAAAATTGGAGAATTGGAAATGATTAGTAAAAGTAACAATTGCCAATCACAATTGAGTGAAATAGAATTTTTAAAAGTTAGAATACAAACCTTAGAAACCAAAAATAAGACTTTAAGATCATGTAACAAGTTTAAAAATATAATTAATCTTGAGCAAAATAAGGTAGGTAATTTGATCATGAATTGCAAAAATACCAAGAGCACTAAAGAAGGAGAGAAACATACACTAAACTCAAAGGTTAATAATAATCGAAAGTCACATAACTATGCATTTAAGTATAGATATAATAATAAAAGTTATAAGGATAATAAGATACCCAACAATTCACAAATATCAAACAAGGATTATTCTAAATGATCAAATCAATGGTTTCATGATTTAAAAGATAAAAATATCTCACAAAATAGAGTCCAGACTAAGAATTCAACTAGGAATATTTCCCAACATCATAATAAATTTAAATCCTTCCAAAATAAAAATGGTTCACCTAAAATAGTGAATTGGAGTTCAAATAAACCTTGGAAACAAACTCAAGAGTTAAAATATCACTTTCAAAATCACTTCAAACAAGGTCCAACCTTGAACTTACCTCACCCCTCAACAACTCTCAAATCCTCTCTTACATTTTGCAATTATTGTTGTAAGATTGGACATACTTCATTAGAGTGTAGGTTTAGGATGAAGTATATTGTTTGTTATTTGGATGCCTAAATTAATCTAGAAAAGAATAATTAGATGGTCAAATTGTCTCCCCACTAAATTCTAATTTCAAAATTACTGAGGGGGAGATAAATTCAAGGTATGTGCTAGTAACCTTGACTAGTATATATCTAAATACGTATGGTTGATTAAGTATATTCAAGAAAATATTTGAACCATTAAAATGATGCATGTGCTATAATTTCAATTACACATATTATGATAGGGTCACACGTATAGATATAATATTATTGAATTAAAATTACTATATGACACCTACATATTAGTACTAAAGAGCATGACCATCATTAAAGTTGAATTTCTTATAATATAATTATCAAAATAAGCAAAGTCTTCCATATCTAAAAATGAATGAATGAATGAATGAGATCTAATGTCACAATTTTGCAAATTAACCCTTGTCAAAAATTAATATTTCAAGATAATAAGACCGAAAATTATAAAATTTTCAGTTTTGATCTGCTACGCATCAATCATTGTTTCCTATGTCCAAGATTGTGTGTTTCAAACTAAAATTCAAGCCATACATATTTGAAAACTATATTTTATCACCTCTCTGAAAATATAAAGAACACAAAAAATTGTTTACTAGTTTGTGAGAAAATTACATTTCAATCTGGGGTTCCAATTCTGAAAACATATTGTAGTTGTCTCCATAATTTTTAGTTTCACACCAAATCCGTGATATTTGTGTATTGCAAAATATAGTTTTTCAAAAACTAGGCTTCATTATCTTTCTAAATTAGGCGGGAATATTGAGATCATATTTTTGTCCTTTTATTTAGGCACTTTAAATGTGGTCAAATAAATGTATAAAATTTATCGATCTCCGCTAGAGGTTGAATAATACCCTTAACGGGTATACCCGCCCGTACCCGCCCGTACCCGCCCGTACCCGCCCGTACCCGCCAGCTAGGGTACCCGTGCCCGAGCCCGGGTATGGGTCGGGTACTCGGGTACGCGGGTACGGGCAAAATCCGGACCGGACCCGTTATTTTAGACCAATACCCGAGTTTACCCTACCCGAGTTAACCCGTACCCGACTAAACCCGTACCCGACTACCCGAGTACCCATACCCGTATACCCGAGTACTGTTCATCACAGTTCAAAATTAAAAAAATTTGATTTTTCCCCCCAAAAAAATCAGAAAAAAACCAGAAAAAATCAGGAAAAACCAGAAAAAACCAGAAAAAATCAGAAAAAACCAGAAAAAAACAGAAAAAAAACAGCAAAAAAAAAAAAATACCCGTACCCGCCCTACCCGTACCCGTACCCGCCTTACCCGTCAAGGGTACACGGGTAAGGGTATAGGACGGGTAGGGTATGGGTTTTGAAAATTATACCCGCCATACCCGTACCCGAATACCCTTGTACCCGAGTATACCCGTACCCGAGACGAACCCGTACCCGAGACGGGTATACCCGGGGTACCCGTACCCGCCCGAGTTGCAAACCACTAATCTCCGCTTTCAATTAGGAATGCTAGAATTAGAAAACTAATATCTGGTATACAAAATAAAACTGTAAATATAAAATTTTCATTTCTATTTCTAAAACTTAATAATAGAAGGCTATGTAGCATCTACCGTGACCACGATACACAGACCGTGATAACGGTTCCCAACGGCAGACCAGAATTTAGACTGATTTTCTTCCAGTTTTTACTGTATTTCCTTCAACAAACCTTCCAAATCTTTATTAATTGATATTATTCCAAAATTCAGTATATTTCTCAATTACAAATTGATATGTTCCTCATTCAATACCAATGTTTCCATATAATTAAAAATGCGTAGCCCTAACTACATCTCTTATTTAAGCACATCTTCAAGTACACATTTCGTATAATCATTTCTCATTCTTTCTCACCCTTCTCATCTCGTATTTCGAATCAAACATGTCTTCCAATTGCTCACAAGACTCTCAAAATGAATACTCTTTTCATGCTTTTCTTCCTTATCTTAAGTCCGATGCTAAGTCTCCAATTTAATACTATGTCTTGGAGTATGTTCACATGCAATGATTGCAACAAAGCCTTTCATCCTCGATGTGTTTTCATCAATCCGGTCCATCCTACTGATCCGATATTCAATTTCTTTATATGCGTCGACTGCAAATGCATTCGTGAAGCACAAGAAATCACAAGAAATCACAAGAGGAAGCCTAATGAATAAATCAACAAGAAGGATGCCAAAAGGTCAAATGAGGAGAAAGAAATAGAAGTGGAGAGTAAGCCCATAAAGAAATAAGTAATAGGAGTTTAGAAAAGAGTTTATTTAATCATCTATTCGTATTTCTATATTTTTGAATTAAATTTCCTTTCAATGATGTATCCTAGGGTATTATTACTATTTTCAATATATTCCATTAAATCTTGTTCTCTAGTGATCATCATGACTATAATCTAATTTCTACACTCCATCTACCTGAGAGACATATGTATCAAATCTCATCCAAAACAAAATAATTTAAAAAAAAAATTGACTCCATCAATATAACTTCGATTATTCCGCCTATTTTAGAAGCACCGACAGTTGATCATTTGTTAAAATTCAAAATTATATCGATTAGAATAATCATTATAATGATCAATTTAAGTTTAAAGAAAATATATTTTCTAAATTTTAATGTTTTGCCTAAAATCAGAGGCATAAGCACTTGATCAATATCTAACCTCAATATTCTCTTAGTTCAAAAGATTTGATTGATCAAGTTAGGTCAAATTTAATTTCAACAATTCTTTGACCAATAAGGAGTCAAAAGTTTCAAATATTGCACCATATAATTTCAAAATTCATAGTTAGTGCAAATTGTCGTGCTTTAATTTCAATATTTTATTGTTGGCCTTAATTTACAATTTTACCAAATTAAGGGGGAGTGCATGAATTGAGGGGGAGCCCTCTCTTCGTTTTGAGCATAACTATGTTTTATTTTTCTACCCTTTTGACCATTTCCAAAAAAGGGGAGAGATATTACAAGTTCATGCTATATTGGTATTCCATGACATATGATACATAGACAAGCAAAATAACAAGGGAAAACAAAAACATCAAAAATTTGAATTTTCCGTACTTTGTGGGAATAACCAATTTATGCACTCACTTGACATGCATGTTTTGTAAATTGTCAAAAGGGGGAGATTGTTGGTTTTTGGGAGCCCTCGACTTATCTGTTTTACTAGATTTACAAAACATACATAATTGCATTTTACAGTTCTCCTCTTGAGTATATGTGCAGGTTCATGACAAGTGACGAAATAGTAATTATACATCAAGGATGAATTAATACACTGCAATATAACATCATGGATGTGGTCATGAAGGCACAAGACATTGGATAGCAAAAGTATTAACTCAAGATTAAGGTAACGTATATGTAAGATTGATAAAATAAGCTTGAGATTGACCTAAGTGAGGCCTACCGTTGTCACGGTCCAGTGACCGTGATAACGGAATAAATAAATCCTGTACAAATCTTGTAACGCATAAAATAGGATTTAGCGTCACCGCATCGCTAAACCTTCCAGAGGATTACTGTGATGGGTACCGTTGTCACGGTCATCTATCGTGATCAACAGTAACCACCGTTACACTCCAAACTACTCTGATTGACCTACCATTATCACGATTCCCTGTACCATTACAACGGTCAGCACCACTTACTTCCTTTTTATTAGCTCTCTATCAATAGAAGCTATACCAAGGTTTGGAGTATCACTCTAGCCGCCTCCAACTTCAATATTTCGTATTTACAGATCTAAAGAAAGTCATTGTTGTTTGTGCACTCCAACTTCAATATACACAATCAATCTCAAGCTTATTCAATCAATCAACCAACTCCTAGAGTGATCCTGCGTGATCGAATCATTTACTACTTCGAGCCTTGTGCTCATCTTGCAATCCTTGAAGTCCTTGCGACTCGGATTGTGTTGTTAGGACCGTGTGACTTCCCAAAAGAATTGTAAATGCTCACCGGTTCCACCTTGTATTTATTTCTCATTGGGTAAAGAAAGACGCGTCATCTAGAAGGTCGCAAGCCCCAGAGACATAGGTGTTAGTGCCGAACTCCGTAAACAACTCTCGTGTCAAGTGTCTCTAAACTCTACTATTTACTTTACTTAGTTTACATTTAGTTTATGACAAAGTTATTCTAGTTTCCGCCAATAATAGCTTATAGACTTGTTAGAATATTATTACTTAGACCAAAAATATAAAAAAGGCCTATTCACCCCCTTTAGGTGCCTTTGAGACTAACAAGTAGTTACTCAAGTAGTTAATAACTGAAGAAAAAAATAGGAGAAGGTTACGGGGAATAGTTAGGTGCTCCCTTGAATTAATGTAAAACATAAAAGAAATATTAATTTGATACATCATCAGATTTCTAGAAGATATTTTGATAAAAATAACAAGTCAACTGCCTAACATATATAATCCTGAACTTCTTTAAAATATAGAAATGTTGTAGTAAAAAAAATAGTGACCCAAAAATAGTTATTAATTAATTAACAATAAATGAATTCTTTATTTGAAATAAATGTATTCAGTTATATAGTGTACCTTTTATAACTTTTTTAGCATTCTCCAATATCTTATGATGTGAATGAAATATGTACTGACATTGTTTGAACAATTAATAGATTTTGGTAAAGGATCATACTATATGGTTTATAATATCATTTCCTCGACCCTAGCAGGCTAGGTCTCACTATTGTACGTAGATTAAAAAACAAATGAAGTGTCATTCTTAAAGGATGATTGCGGCCATAATATATATGCACATTCATGACCTTTTTATTTACTTTCTTAAGTGGTAATTTTTGTATGACTATGCAAGTTAGCATGACTTTATTGCATGTTATCGGAAATAACATATTGTAACAATGAAACATGAAAGTTCAATTGTTGGCAACATTCAAAATAAATAAAAAATAAAAACTTTTGACAAAATTTAATAAGCATCACCACTGGCATCATCACGTGCACATATATTTAATTAAGATTTAGTTAATTAAGAGTATCTATTTTCCATTTTCTTTTGTTGAAAATTAGTTGACAATTATCTTTTAGTAACAGATTGGACTTGAAATTTCTATCTTTAGTCAGAGCTAATTTTGATCACAGTTAATTAAGATTCGACAATTGATTCGTTTCTTCAACAAACATAATGGCTTTAGCAGAAGATGCTACTATATTATAGGAGCTTCTCAGGTTTTATGTATAGGCATCCAGGATAATTCTATTTTTTTCTCGAGTACAGAAGATGTTTAACATTTCAAAGAGGTACAAAAATGAACTCCCTCTACAAAAACACACTTCAACTAAAAGAAATATGAGTATGGCTAATTTGCTGCTGGTAGCACTTCACCGAAGTGCTGTCAGCAGCAAATTAGCCGGTCCCTAGAAATATATGAAGTTCCTCAGCAAAAAATTATAAATTATTGTGTAAATAAATATACCTATGAAAATAGACATGATCAATAATTTAGATTCAACATTAGTCTTAAATTTCAAAACATTATAAAAAAAAAAATTGAGTTTGCAATATTACGTGACGCTAAAAAAGTGTGGTATTAAATTCCTCCACGTTCAAGTAAACTAAATGATAAAACTATTAAATTATATGATGAAGCTAAAAACAAACTCTAAAGATTATAGTAATGAACTAATGATACAATCAACCCCAGTACAGATATGATTGATATCGTTTCTTTCTTTCTTTTTGTTAATTTATGCAACCACCAATGGTTCATGGTAAAGAGATCAAAATAGATTAGCGAATAAGAAAACACCATCCATGCTTTGATAGCTACCCCTAGTTTAGCACCAAAACAATTGGATCACCTTTCCAATTGAGGGGCTTACAAAAAGAGGCGAAATCAATGTTTTGTCATATGCGAAATCAATGTTTTGTCATTTGTTAAGTGACCGATAACTAAATAAGTGACAGCAGAATTAGATAATTTAACGAACAAAAAAAAAAAAAAAGTAACCACAATAAGATGTTTATTGACATTTTACAAGTAATTTCAAGAAAAAACTTGTACAGTCTCATTCCCACTCCACCACTCCCCAACCCCGTTTTTCATCATAGCACCACGGTTCGCAGGTCCATCTTCATCCCATATATAGATTATTTAAAGAATTAATCAAAGCCTCCAACGCAAGTCCTGCCATCCAAATAACCATTTTTTTTACACTGTGGCACTCAAAAATAAAAAATAAAATTAACTTCTGCATAAAGCAAAACCTATTTTTGAAATGGTCCTTGAATTTTTAAGTTTTGTTCAATGTTGCCCTTACCCCTAAAACTTTTGTTCAATGGGGCCAGGCAGCTAGTAATATGCTGCTGGCTCAGGCATACCGGCAAAACAAAAATAATCTCCTCCATCCAATCAAGCTAAAGGCCAGATTGAACAAAAGTTACAGGTCCAGGGGCCATTTTCCAGATTTCTCTCTTTCGAGGTATATATAATATAAAAAAAAAAAAATTGACCATTACTATGGTGGTATCCCCCAAAGAAAACAAGCAGGCTGAATCACACAGTGTAGTTATGTGTTACATTTGTTTGTATGGTCAATCTATGGCTAATATAAGTACCGGCTGACATACTTCAATTCTGCAATTATTCTGTGTGGAAATTGGGACAGAGACAAAAAAGGAATAAACAAGCGTGCAATGAAGTCTCAGGAATAAGCTATCCAATGACTTCAATTAAAATGAACCAACCAAAATTTTAAGGGCAAAAACAGTAGTCATTGCCAATAATATATAGCCTGGTCAAACTAGATGAACTGTCTGATCATTTTAAAGAGGCCTGAAATTTTCCAATCCAAGATGATTTTAATCATAGAAAAGACGAGAATATACCTTAAAAATTACTTAGTAACTTGAAGAGCTTCTTCAATCCGTTGAATGAGCTGATTAGCATTCAATGCTCCCTCCTGTTGATATATAACAAGGAAAAAATGGTAGCAAAATTAAGTAATTGTTGCATTTATCAATGTATCCATAATTCCAATTTTTATTTTTTGTCTTTTCTTTTGGGCCCGATTAGCATTCCTAGTTTTGCATTTATCAATCTACCTACAGTTTACTCCCTGAGGTCTTGCATTGGCTTTGACTACACTAGTACCAAAAATGATTAGAACTAAGAGATTCATAATTCTTAGAAGAACATACTGACAGACGCTTACACAAACTCCAAACCTCTAAAATGGGGATTGCTTTGCAACAGTTTAGCACTGTTATACTCAAGAAAATTTACATATGGTTTTATTTCCTCTCCTTCCAGCCATAATGATACCTTTCTCCTTCTGAGCAGAAAATCATAAGAAACTAAAAGAAAATGAAAAGGATGATTTTGAACTGGAAAGCCTTTTTAGTTAATAAAAAAAGGTGACAATTTTATAACTTACAAATCGGTCGCATGGTTTGCCATCCTTGAAAATGATGAAAGTAGGCAAAGCCTCAATGCTGTATTTGCTTGCGATATTAACATATTTCTCAGTGTCAATCTTCACCACTATTATCTTGTCATTTAGCTTCTCACTCACTTCTTCTAAGACTGGTACCATGAACTGACATGGTCCACACCTATAATTAAATAAATAAAGATACAAACAAATTTAAGCCAACAATTATGTCAATTATACCTCAGTTGAGACTAATGTTAAAACTAAGCCAGAATTCAGCATTTAATCACAATATGGTGTATTTCATTGTTGAGCTTTCAAGTTACTTCTTGTTAGGAATTAAACAAACATACAAAAAAAAAAAATTTAATCAAATTTATAGAGAATTTGACCAACATATTTTAAGTCTTTACAGAGCATGTCCTTACCAGATAATGGACCATATTACTGTCCAGAATTTTGTAGCTACTATGTACAGCAAAGTCCAATTCGGTCCTCAAAAAGTTGCAGATTATTACCCGATTCCATTAAAACAAAACGTAATGCTTAAAGCAGTTTGACAATTTCAAATTGCAAAACATAGAGTCCCATTTTTTTCATATTAACAGAGACTCCTGATTATCACCGTATAACAAACAAATACAAACTTCTAAATGATTAACAGGCATTAGACATTGAAACAAAACACAGAGAAATTTCATGTGAATAAAAACATATACTAAATAAGTGAATAAGTGAATAGGAACATATTAAATAAAAGGGAAAGAGACAAAATGTGCACATTCATAATTATAGGAAAGAAGATAGAAAGATGGAGGAGGAGGAAGAGCTCAATATTACCAAGTTGCATAGAAGTCAACAAGCACGGGCATATCTGATTGCGCAAGTAATTCATCAAATGAGGAGAAGGTTTGCTTCTTTGCTTCAATCTATCAGAAATATCACTTTATTAGTATATTGAGATAGCAATATAAAAATACAAAACAAATACAGCAAATTGAAACTTTCATTGTCTGTGATAAACAGAACAAATACTGTAAGGTGGTGTATGGGCATGAAAAATGCTTGTACACGTGCAGATTGGCAAATTTTGTAGAAAATCCTATGAAATCCATACATATCTTTTGGTTTTCAACAGCAATCATTCCTCTTTTAACAATTTTCATTTTCTTTTTTTCCTCGTTTCTTTATTTTTTTTCATTTAATTGTGAGTGTCGGTGGCGAAACTGAGGAAAAATTAAAGCTGGTTACTAAAATTGAGCTTTATTCCATCTCAGTTTTTTTTTTTTTTTTTTGAAAAAGCGGTCACCCACCGATTTCATTCGAAACCATAATAGTGTTTGCTTCCAATCTCCAAATAATCGGAGAAGGAAACGCATACAGTTTGTACCAAGAAAAAACAAACATAAAAAACCAAAAAGACTGGTCCACAGTGTTTCTAGGCTCAGTTAAATCATAGAATAGCAAAAGCAGATTAGATTTGGGGGGACAGTACAAAAAGTAGCTGAAAACAAAAGAGGTGCTAAATTGGATAATTACCCGAGTGGCAGTGCGGCGGGGAATCAAGGCCGCGAGTCGCGGGAATCTCGACGGTGAGCAGCTGTGAGGCGCGGCCTGGAACGAATGGACGGCTAGGAACTTTGGAGTGGGTAGCAAGGAGCCGATCGGACGGGCGAGATTAGGTGATGTTGTTGAAGACGAAATCGACATCGACATCCTGTTTAGCTAGCCTAGTACTCTTTGCTCCGGATATTTTGGACCTACGAGTCGGCTCGGCTTCTAGTTACTCTTGTTTCTCTGGGCGATGAGGATATATATACGGCTCTTTTGCTAAGTAATCTCAAATTCTCTCCTCTTCTCTTTTTTTTTTTTTTTTTTTTTTTTTTGAGTGAGTCTATGGTTCTATGCATATTACAATTTGTTACTGTACTACGGCTCTATATTCAAGTTTTCAAATCCTAACGGTCGATCCGAACCGTTCATCTTGTTTTCCATATTAATGTGTTTGGAGACCAAATTTTACATTTTTTGAAATTTTTTTACTATTTTTTTAGATTTATTGAAAATCACTGTTTTTGGATGGTCCAGAATTTTCAGATCAAGTGATTTTCTAAATATCTAAAAAAATAGTAAATTTTTTTCAAAAAATGTAAAATTTGGTCTCCAAACACATGTTAATATGGAGAACAAGATGAACGGTTCGGATCGACCGTTAGAATTTGAAAACTCAAATATTAAACCGTAGCACGGTAACAACCCGTGATATGCATATTACCATAGACTCACTCTTTTTTTTTTTCAACAAAATGAATTGACTCTTTTGCTAAGTAATCTCAAATTCTCTTCTCTTTTTTTTTTAATATCTATTTCTCAACAAAACGAATTATCTCGATATATATGGCTCTTTTGCGGAGTAGTCTCAAACTCTTTTTTTTTATTTAATTTCTAACTTTTACTCTGTTAACTTATCTATGCCTTCCAAATGTGTCTTTATTATTACATTAATTGGTTAAATATGCTCGATTGTAAATGACTCCGAATTTATTCTGATTTTTTTTGGGTTACATCGAATAACAAAGATGGGTCGGGATTTGAGAATTTGTAAAGGGGATTTATGAAAATGGATAATTATTAATGCTCATTTGATTTCTTATTTAAATTGAAGACGTTGTCGCTTTCTTAATACACATTTTTCTGGGTTATACACTTTCTTAATATTCTTTTTTTGGGCTATACATTTTCTTAATATACATTTTTTTGGCTAAAATTTAAATTGAAGACGTTGTCGCTTTCTTATTTTTATTAACGATTAAGACTTTTTTATTAGTAAATTGAAATAAATAGTTTCCATTAAGTGTATAAATTTGGAGACTAAAGATTGTGATTCAATTTTCTTTATGTAAAAGATTTATACTTAAAGTTGATTATTATTAGAAATTACTTTCCCTCACTTTGGAAAAAATAATAATTATTATCATTCTAGATGTACATTAAAACAAGTGTGTGTGTGTGTGTATGTGTGTGTGTATGAGAAGGGTTCAAATGCACTCAAATTTTTGTGCATCCAAATGCATTCTATTCTTTTTCTCCGTTTTTAAAGTCCGAATAGTCAATCCGAACCCTCCTCATATATATATATAGGGTCTGTCTAAATTGCTGCTGGCAGCATTTCGGCAGAGGTGCTGCCGGGGCTATATTTAGCCGTGTGATGTCCAAACAACAAATCCAAACCGTTAGATGTTTAATCTATATTATAATCTACTTGGAGACCAAATTTTACATTTTTTTTGAATTTTTTTACTATATATTAAGCTGGTTTGAAAACCGCTGATTTCAGTAAATTTCTGCAGCATTGAAATCAGCGGTTTTCAAACCAGCTTAATATATAGTAAAAAAATTCCAAAAAATGTAAAATTTGGTCTCCAAGTAGATTATAATATAGATTAAACATCTAACGGTTTAGATTTATCGTTTGAACATCAAAAAATAGAAAAAACAGTGGCAGCACCACCGGCAGAAATGCTGCCGGCAGCAAATTAGCCACAGCCTATATATATATATATATATATATATATATATAGCATCAGTACATATAAACTTAAATGCGCATCAAAATTACCGTATTAAGATCTACATAGTATCGAGTTCTTATTTTTTTTCATTAAAAAATAAATCAATAGACTTGTATCAGTCATCTTCATCGTCTATTCTAATTTAATGATACTTGGAATATAATAATTAGGGTAGTTAAGAAGTTCCTTTCATGTCCTTGGCGTAACGGCTCAGAAAACATGCAATCAAGTATTTTTTTTTTCCGGACACGAGAGCTAAAAGTCTAATGAATTTGATTCGGTATCTAAGATTGAATCGTTTAATCTGCATTCTCCTTATCTTCCGAATTTTTTTTATGTACCATAATAAAAAATAAAAATAAACCAACACATCTATTTTGGAAGAATTTCATCTTTAATCAAGTTGCAGATTGGTCTTGCAGTTCCATTTTAGTGGGACCGCACAACCAATATGCGGCCCCAATCAAAAGGTCACACAGCCAATCTGCAGCTCTATATAATCAAACAATTATGTATTATGTTAGTTTGTTTGATTATATTTTGTTATTTTGTATAAAATATCGTTCATTTCTTGTTTGTCGTAGATGACAGAAGTATATCGATGATCTATTTAGAAATGTGGTTTCATCCACATCCATATGTTAGTTATATAAGTTAGTTTTTCTGAAGAGCGATTCCTCTTTTTTTTTCAATAGAGATTTCATCCACATCCACATCCATATGTTAGTTCTAATAAATTATCATCCATACTGTCATACTGACAAATAGAGAGTAGCTCAATGTTAGTTCATCCACATCCACATGTAGCTTTATCCACCAAAGCCGAAAAACAATAAAAAAAAAACTACTAAATATATAGTAGACTGTGTTGTTCAAGCAATAATCTTTTTTGTCTATGTGACTAATTTGCAAAAACATATAATTATTGAATTTTATGATTTTTTTCTATTTTTGAAAGATATATAGGTTCAAGTCAAATGAAATTGTATTATGAAATACTTGGACTGAAGAAATCATGAAGATATGTATCAAGAATACAAATTATAAAATTAGAAACTTGGTAAAGTAAATTTAAGATTGTTTAAACAGGGATCAAACGTTGGTAACATTTGTAAAACGTTATAACATTTTAGGCCTGTCAGAAACGCTGAAGTAACAGATTCATCAAACTCAGAAATAACTTTAAACGTTGTAACGTTTTATGATTGTCAGAACTGCTGAAGCACAGCTGTACAGAATCAACTTAAAACGTTGTAAAGTTTTAGGAATGTCAGAACGTTAAGTACAGCTGTATCAAATTCAAAATTCAATTTACAAGCGTTGTAACATTTGTCAATTGTTACAACGATTTAATTTAATCAGCATTGTAACGTTTTAAATAAATCTGAGCTTCAGAAATTTCTGTTTTTGATCAAGATTTTACAGTGCAAAACGTTATACAATCGTTGTAACGTTTTACTAAGCTGTTATAAAATTGAAACCCTAAATCCCATTTTGAACTAAAACGTTGGCAACGTTATAAGTCAAACAGCTTGTTTTTGAGCTATCTCTATAAATAGGGCTTTCTTCCCAAAGTAATCTACGCCGACCCTAAACTTCTAAAAAGCAATTTTCTGAGAGCTTAGCTTACTCCATTGTAGTGAGAGCTTAAAACTTCAAAATTTCTCAAACAACCTCAAACCCACTTCACTAATCTTGAGTTAGATTAGGTTAGAGTGATCTATTGAGTATTTTTCTTGAGTAACTTAAACTTTGAGACCTTGTTCTCATCTCTTTAAGTTGGCCGGTTGACTTTCCGCTTGGATTGTAAGGGCTCAACGGTTCACAAATTGTAATCTTTTCGTATTGGGTAAGAGGTTGCGAAGTCCCGGAGATGTAGGCCTTTGTTTTGCCGAACTCCGTTAACATCCCGCGTGTCAAATTTCTCTAAACTCATATATTTACTTTTAATTGCAATTATTTTCAATTTTTAGAGCAATTAGTGGTGCAACTAGTATAACAGGCTGGTGTCATACAAAATATTCCTTCCAAGATAAAACTAATTATCCACTAAAACATAAATTTGTTCTGACGAGTACAATAAAAATACTAAATATAAAGAGACAATGTTCTTATATTATTACGAATACAATTGAAATATTCAATAAAACAAAAACATCCTAAAAAATACATAAAGAAACATAAATTGCCTCTCAAACTGCAAATTGATAAAATAATAGTAACTATTAAATCTCATTGGCTCAATAATTCTTGTGTATCTCAGTTGGCTTGGTGTCATTTTCTCCTCTTATGTAGTAAATCCAACCACATCGGAATCTTGTTGTGTCTTCTCCCCAAAGTATCGAGCCTATGTTATAGAATAAGGACATGGCCCTCGTGTTCAGGCCATTCCGACTGATTGTCATAGACATGCCATTCATCGCTTCATGAGTTGATCAATGTCTGAATGTGGTAGTAGTAACTTACAAAATTACCAGGGTTGATGCCTCAAAAACGGCGCACGGTCAGAACATGAGAACACGATATTATGTCCAATTGAGACTTTTGGCATGTGTATTCCACTGTGTTATTTTCTCTGATGATCACAGTGTATTTGAAATTGGCCTTACTAAATCGGCCAAAATCATCAGGTATGAATGCGTGAACTCTCTCTTGTGTAGATGTTACTTCAAACTCATTGAAGTTGTCAAATCTTCTAAACATCTTCATACTATTTGTTTTCTCGAATCTTTTGTTAATAAAGATAAAAAAATGAATTAATAATTTATTTAAATGAATTTGTTCAAACTAAATGAAGGAAAAAAGTACCTTATGAACCTAACATGAGAACTGTTAGCCTTGCCTTGCTTCAAATTCCGCTTTGGCCATCCTTTGCCCAAACCATGTGACACATTTATAAAATGTGTCATCAATTATTGCGGCCACCGGTAACTTATGAGATAACCTGAAGACATTATTAAGCGACTCAGACCCATTTGTAGTCATAATTTCCCAACGGGAACCACCGTCTAGCGCTTGAAATATATTTCATGGTTTTGGACACTCATTCTCATCTTGATCCAAATGTTTACCCCCCCCCCCCCCCCCCCATCCAACCAGTTGAGAACATGGTCACACACATTCTCCATTGCTTGTATCGCCTCATCTTCCTCTTCGCCACACATATACTGAAGAACTTGATTACCTCATCATTGCAGTGGTTCTTCTTCATGTTCTCGGCTATGTGAGTAGCACAAAAATGGTGGACGCACTGATCCTCATCATTCTCATTCCAATCTAAATCATCTTGTCTGAACACCTTTATAATACCCTTCCCCCTATCAGTGATGACACACACGAACCTAAATCGAACTACATTTTTCTGACTTGAGCAAAATCCTAAATTGAAAATCAAGATTGAGATGAAATCGAGAAAGAATCACCAAATTAACAACATAGAAGCTCAATGGAGATTGATTACTCACAAATTATACATAAAATTCGGGTTTAAGCAAAAACCCTAACAATGGTGAAAATTTCAAATTTTGAATAAGAGGAAGGAATTACCAATGGAGAGCTTGATGGAGATATTCAACCAATTTCTCACTTATTTCTTTGATTTTACAAGAGATTGGGTGGGTTTTAGAGGGAGAAGATGGTCTCTCTCTCTTTTTCTTTCTTTTGGCGAAACACAGGAAGGGGGAAGGGACAGAGAGAAAGAAGGAGAGACAACAGAAATTTTGCTAAATAGACTCTCAAGGTGTTGGATAAAACATTAGTAACGTTGTGTAAATCATTATGACGATTCAGCTGGTGAGAAACCCAGGAAAGATTGATCAAACGCATAATATAGTGTATAAAACGTTAGTAACGTTTATTAAAACGTTATAACGTTTTAATTGAATCCAGCTTTCATACAATTGCTATTTTTTTATCAAGTTTTACAGTGAAAAATGTTACATACTGTTTGACAATCGTTCGTAATGTTTTAATTAAATTCAGCCTTCAAACAATTATTATTTTTGATCAAGTTTACAGTGCAAAATGTTACATAATATTTTTTTTTTCTAAAGTTCCTTCTGAACGTAACAGTGCTCCAGTTGAAGGGAACTCATCAAAAGGAAGGAATGGAAGAAGAGGGGAAAGGCCAGCAAACCAGATTTACCCGAGCTCGTTATCTTACTCCAGAAGAGGAAAATCAGGGAAGAAGCAGAGGGGAGTGGAGGAGAGAAAGAGAGAACTAGCTGTAGAAAAGTTCCGAAGTTTGTCACATCTGAATCGAAGTGTAAACAGAATAAACGGCCGGCGGCCCCTTCCCCTTCCGTTTTGTGGAGCACACCTAAGGCACCTAATCCTTTGAACTTGAATCTGGTCCGTTCGTTGTATATTGAATGTGGATCCGGTGCTTTATTACAAGTTTGAACCGGAATGATCTGAATTTGATCGGACGGCTCAGATTCAATTTCAAACGGTGAGGTAACACAGAGGATCCGGACTCTACGATTCACCTCTCCTGATTTCAATAACGAGAAACCCTAAACCTCTTTGTTTGCTCCTAATTCACCGACTACAGTTCGGTCGGCTCCTCGTCTCCGCCACGCCAATAATGGCGGACTCTCAATCCCCATCAAACCCTAATCCCGTCTCTAAGAAGTCCGACCTATGCGAAGAGTGCGGAGAGAACAAATGGAAGTACAGGTGCCCGGGCTGTGGCCTCCTGTCGTGTAGCGTTCCCTGCGTTAAGTTGCACAAGGAAAGGCTTCAATGCACCGGGAAACGGCCTCGCACTGATTTTATACCCATTTCTGAGTTCGATGACAAAGCTCTCTTGTCAGGTCTGTGTGTGAACCCCACCTACTCATACAATATACACTGAAAATGATTTACTTCAACTCTAGTATACTAATATATTAATGGTATCAGTTAATGTATAGTTTGCTTCCATCTGGTCGTGGTAAGCGGAAGTCACTTTGTTTAAATAACAGAGATTCTATTTTAATGAAATTCACTCATTCTAGGATTGCATAATTCAGTTCCTGTCAAGGCTCTATAGATAGTTAACTTCACAATTACGAACTGTTTGACTTAAATGTTTTACCCTGGGTCTTTAATGCACCACCTATTTTCAATTGAGGCGGTTGTGCATGTTATTTGGGCCTTAATGTTTTGAATTTTTTGAGTTGAACCTGATTTTGCCTCAATTTTAATTTCCATTGAGTCCGATTTGACCCAACATAAGATTTGCTGTTGATGTGAATTATCATCCTTTTTCATGATCTTTGTTGTCGTGGAAACAGATTACAACTTTTTGGAGGAAACAAAACGGGTTGCGGAGGCGGCCCGTAGAATCATATCAGGTTTCGGGGCGAGCTATACAGGTTATTTGCCACATAGACTCCAAATTTTAAGGAAGGCGGCTTTTAAAAGGAGAACCACTCTCTATTTTCTTCCGAAGGGGATGTCAAAAAGAGAGTCTAACCAGTCTCACTTTGACATAAGGTCCTAGTTCTTATAATCTGCTCTTCCACTTTATACCATTAAATGTCAGCTTTATAGTTAGTTTATAATGATCATTCAATTGGGTCATGTTTTAATTTTGCAAAATGTGACTGAAATGGCTGTAACCGAGGATAATAAAGTCTACTTGGAATAACTGGGGAAATTGAAGCTTGAGAGTTTATACAGCATAATTGGGAAGAGATTTGGTCTAAATGGGGCTGAAATGTGTTTTGCTTTCGAATTAACTTTTAAATCTTGCTCAATTTACCTATTTTGTCTGATGAGCCATTAGTTCCATCAAATTTTGTGTCATTTAACCCTCACATTTGTGAGTCTCTGACACGTTAAACAACACTAGGCCTCGATCCCCATGTCCATGCAACTGAGTACCAAAAGAAGTCGATATTATGTATGCTATTTTGCATGCAAAACTTCAAAGGAGCTCACTTTCCTAACTGTAAGAATATTTTTTCTTTCAGGACAGATTGCATCTACTGGACCATAGAATGGAGGTTTCATTCCGTGCATTCCACACTTATAGACCACGAGTGAGTTTCCAATTTTTGTTCCTTCACTACAATTTGGCTGGTATTCTAAACTTTTACCTGTATGGTCCAGATAAATAGTTGGCAACAATAGTGCTCAATTAAACCTAAATTGACTCATAGACTGTGCTTTAAGTCTCAATTTGCCCTCAACTTGTTATTAAGAGCCTGTTTGCTCCTTTGAATTTAGGCGGGAAGTAATTCTTTTTTTTCTTAAAAGCTAAGAGAGGCGTTCAGTGACCTAATAGCAAACCAAGGCTAACTGGAGTTGTGCTCCAATAAATACCTCAGATTCTCCGCCTTTTGTGAAAATCCAGTCTCATAGTTTTGGTTGACATTGGATGCTTCTCTTCAATTATCTAATTGTACTGAAATGTAGAATATGGTACAATTTGCCATTTACCCCACTGGAACAATTACCAAGTATTCTATGTTGGTGTACTGTTACAGATGCAAAATGTGTTGTGCTGCAGTACATTTATCATTGATTTGAGATATATTTTTGGAAGTAACAAACTAGAAAACAAAGCACTGTTTTTTTATTACCCAACTATGGTCTGACTTTTTGGTCTTGTTCCTGTGGTTTCTCATGGTTACATCAACACTTTACCATGCCATAGCTTTTGAAAATCTTACTCCTACCTTCCTGAGACTATGGCTTGCTATGAAAAATAACATCACAGGACAGGGCCTAAGCACCAAGTGAGTGGTGAAAACCTAAAGGCACTGTTGTTACATTCATGTTTAAACATGAATATCACCTGCAGTGCTCCAGGGTTGAATAAAGTCAAAGATGACTGAGCTAACATTGATTGAGGGTAGGAGGGATGAAAGGAGAATAATACTGTCAGATGGACTTCGAAAGAATAGCTTGAAACTGTAAAACTTTTTTGAGTTAATTTCAATAAGATCAAGAGGTTGAGAAGTTTGTTTGGTGGAATCCCTTATCAGCGACATCTATTTCTTGATTTTTAACAAACAGACTAAAATAATTACAAATTTGGGATGTTCAGAAAGTAGATCAAGATATAGTGTTTTGTTTATCTTTTCAAGTCCATCCAACCATACAGAAGGTAAAGCCAGAAACCCCTTTCACTCCACTCCTTTTTTCTTAACACAGACATGCTCCTGTACATCCTTAATAGTAAACAGAAGTCCATGTCTGAAATGATGAATACTAAAGGTGAAAATGGGTTTGGTTGATTTTTGAGGATTTAATCCATCTACAATTTATTTTTCCAGTGTACCTGAAACTGAAAGGTTGGAAAGATTGATAGAGAAGCATTTATCTCCTACTCCATGGAATGACAACCTTACCTCTTATCGCAAGGTTCCTTTGTCGGACTTGAGGTTCTTTGTCCAAAAGCACGCCAAGGTAAATTTCATAATTCTGTAGAGCTGATTCAGAATTAATCTGGAATGAGCACTCTATACCAGTTTCTTGGTACAAGGAGAAAGAATTTTTTCTCAGATGTTTTGCAGTAAACAGCCACAGAATATAGCTGTGAATTGCAAATATTTGATAACTCGTGTTCTTTTTGTTTTGTTTTTTTTTTTCTGAGGAAAGCAACTGCAGACTAATGTAATCTTAAAATCCAGAGACATAATAATTTTCTTAAAGGTTATATTTGTTTTTTCAGACATCTAAGTCTTCGTTCAGGGAACTAGACATCAAATTACCGATGTGTTCACAGCTCAGAAGTGTTCTCATTTTAGAGCATCCAGTGATACATGTATATTTACCGACAGAGACACCTGATTTCAATATTGAAAAACATGTAATGCCTAAGAATGCTGAAGGTAGGAATGTGTGTTCCTCGAACCAAGATAGCAATTTACTAGCTGGGGAACCAGCTGCAAAATGTAGCGTCTATAAAGAGGAGGAGATCGAGGAAGGTGAGACAGAGTCAGAGACGCAAGTTGTTGATTTGAGTGAACATGTAGCACAAGATAGCAAATTTGGGAGAGGTAAGAGGCTTCATCCTTGTATGTTTTCGTCTTTGGATTTTTTTTTTTTGTCTCATGTACATAGAAATCTGAATGTTGCTGTTTAAGATGATCATTCTCGATATTTCTAATCTTCTTACATAACGGAATTTCCTGATAAAGCTCAAAAAGTGGTTTTATTGTCTGTAGGGTTTGTGTACTTGACACAGTTTTGCAGTACCAAAGTTTTATTAAATGTATCTGCATCCCATAAACTGTGGCCTACTGCATCTAGACAAATTACTACAAATCCTGCCTAACTCAACTCAAAATCTACTTTGATATAATCTGGTAGAAATATGATATTAACTACATTGATGTTAGATGAAAAATGAAAACTTCTTTGTCCTTTCTCAAATGGTCTGCTGAGAGGTGTATCATAGCCGATCATTTTTTATTTATTTGTTTGTTTATTGGGCATAATTATCAGGGGGAGGCATGCATAAGTGCAGTACAGTGGCAAGTCCAGCAAAGAAAGCGAGACATTCCCGCAATAGTACGGAAGGGACGATACAAGAAGAGGGACAAGGGCTTGATTTTGACCAGGAGGTCGAAAGGGCATACAGCGACCTGATAGGAGGAATAGACCCAGATGATTTCTTGTGTTTTGATGATGATGGTTTCATTAACAGTGTCCATAATTACGAGAATAACACTCCTGGTCCTGGACTTGGAGAGGAACTAGAGGATGGGGAGATCCCTGCATAATTAGTAGCTTTCCTTAAATCTTTTTGGAAGTTTTTTAAGAGCCACTTAAACTTTGAAATTTTGGAAATATAGGACCTTCGTGGTGTTTGCAATAGGTTGAGAATTTAGAGTAACTAACTTTTGTTGCCCATAAAGTTCTTTTTTTTTTTTTTTTACTTGTTGAATATTGAATGAAAAGAATGCAAGCAGTTAACCGTGGAAAGAGATTTTTGTCCGTTCTTTTAATGTGGATTCAAAATATATGTTACACAAGGTATATGAAATTTGGCACTGCCTTGTGACTTTTTGAGACATTTACACAAGGTATATGAAAATTTGTTCACAGCAGCGGTTTTCTTTTCGCGTAATCTCTATCAGATCTCAGCAACTGAGTTATTAAACCAAAAACAGAGGCATACGTAGTGCTAATTATAGTTGGTGCACAATCAATATACAACCCAATTAACTAGCTAGACATTTTATTTGTGCTGATTGATTTTGAGGCAGAGAAGTTAATAAATTATAATGTCTGACGACTACAGCTGCAGCCAATTTCTAAATAAAATGGTTAACATAGAGTTTCGCAGGCACCTCTGTGCATAGTGACAAATGAATTATTCGGGTTCGGTTCGGCGAGATCAAAAATTCGTGATTCGGGTATAATTCAGGTATAATTCGGGAATGATTCGGAATTATCCGGATCAGAAATCTCAGTCTTGCAAAGGAGCAACAAAATAAAAATTCGTGAATAATTCGTGAATAATTCGTAAAATCCGGGAGAAGTTTGTAAAATTCGGGAATTATTTGGGTTTAATTCGGTCAAAGTTTGGTCAACCGAATAATTCGGTGTTCGATTCGGCATCACCTCAAAAAAGAATTAAACGGCTATAATTTGAGTATAAGTCTTGCAAAGGAGCAAAAAAATAAAAATTCGTGAATAATTCGTGAATAATTCGTAAAATCCGGGAGAAGTTTGTAAAATTCGGGAATTATTTGGGTTTAATTCGGTCAAAGTTTGGTCAACCGAATAATTCGGTGTTCGATTCGGCATCACCTCAAAAAAGAATTAAACGGCTATAATTTGAGTATAAGTCTTGCAAAGGAGCAAAAAAATAAAAATTCGTGAATAATTCGTAAAATCCGGGAGAAGTTTGTAAAATTCGGGAATTATTTGGGTTTAATTCGGTCAAAGTTTGGTCAACCGAATAATTCGGTGTTTGATTCGGCATCACCTCAAAAAAGAATTAAACAGCTATAATTTGAGTATAATTCGAGTATCTTGTTACTATACCTCTGTGGACTTTAGTTAACTTAATATCCGACTGCAGTACATGATTCACTGCATCCGTCGCACCACAGAGAATCCTCTCTGAATTTTCATGCATCCAAACAAAGTAATTATAATTACAAACCTTTTCTTCCTCGTGTATTTGAGACAAAAATATCCTAAAATCTTGGTAGAGATAAGGCTTTGCACGCCTCACTGCACACTCTAGAGAAGAACGTAAGCAAATCCAAATGATAACTAAAAATTTAAGGGTTACCGGAAAACTTCCTGACCCCATGGCCATGGCGAACACTTCTCCTTTTCTCCCTACCTCAAAATACCAGAACTTGGTTATTTCTTCAACAATTCAAAGCACGAGAAAACGAAAGAAAAGCTTCTCACTACACGCCTCATCTCAATCCACACAACACCCTCCTCTGAACCTTGACTACCTCAAGCGCGAGTTTGCCGGGCCCGGCGTCAGCTTTGAGTCAATCGGATCAGGTCTTGGATGTGCTATCAGCCTTAAATTAGACAACAAAAGCACGGTCAATATGACAATGCCAGGTGGCATGATCACGTCATATCGGCCAATGATGTGGCACGGCGCCGTTGAGGAGGTGCTCCACACAATAGTTTCCGACACTGGCGATGGAACAGCGAAATTGCAGGGAGGTGTCTCTGTTGATTTTCAATGTATCGGCAATGACACTGACGTGTGGGCCCCGCGGGGGTGGATGTTGCGTGGAGTTAAAGGGAGACCTAACCAATCTATCCAGGTACAGCGAGTTCATAGTGCAGTAATTAGTATAAACTAAAAAGGGAAATTGTTTTTATAACCCATCTATCTAGGCCTAGCACTGATTAAAAGTTTCATTATTCGTAAGATATATCAAAACAGAAGTAGATACCGGAGTTAATAAAAGCTTTATTTCAAAAGAAAAAATAATACTAAAATTACTAGTTAAAACAATTAAGCTACCAATTTGATGTTTTCAGAATTTGCTCAAATCAGACCCATTTTTTTTTCCCAATTATGCAACTAAGCCCTAAACCTAATTTGAATCAGTGAATCGTCAAACTAAAATTCTACACTAAATATGACTCTACTTATTTCTCTACACATATATATGATTCCACTAATATCTGTCTAAGCTTGGCTCAATGTCCAATTCAAGGTAACTGCCCCAATTTACACCAATTTGTAAATTAAAGAAAATAGTTTATACAGAAAGAGGTCCATAGGTGATTGTGTAATATGCCAGTTATGTACCCAACAGAAACATTGTAATCAGTTTCAGATATTTGAATTTCTATTTCATTTGTTCTTATTTTCAGATAGAATTTTTTTGTTCATCTCCGTTGCATGGCAGTGAAGCCCGGTATGCAGTGAGTCTTTGGCCAGACCTAATTTCCACTGAACTCTCAATCACAAACAATAGTTTGTCACCTCTTCACATCACGGGTATTATACTGAACCATCTAAAGGCGAGCACACCTGACGCAACTTACTTAAATGGTATGGAACGGTCTAGTTACTTTACCTGTGGGCCCATCATGTCAGAGTTGGGAATTGTCCCTGGGCCTACATCAAAGACTGGTCTGGGGTGGGCTGAAAAGGGGTTCGATGGATTGTTTGGAGGGAGGAGAGATGAGTTCAGAGGTGAAGAGAGAGAAGAGGAGAGTGACTCTGTGCATTTGTCAGAGGAGTCATACCGATTCTATAGAAATTCACCCAGGGAGTTCACAGTCCTTGATAGAGTAAGTATATATATATATTAGTTAGTCAAGTTCTTATTGTCAAATATCAAATATCAAATATCAAACTTTTGTGCATGAACTGATCCTTACTGTTAGATAGTTTGAGTATGATTTTGATCCTATAGATTGCTTGTATTTTATTTTGAGCAAATTTGTCAGAGGTTCTTAAACTTTGCCTTTTGCCATGAATGAATTGGATTAGAGAGGAGAAAAGTACAGTCAACTGTCAGTCAAATGAAGTGATTTGGAAGGACCAGTGGCAGTGGGGTGGGAAATAGTTGGTGTTGATGAAATATGATGAGTTGTGTGAAGTTGTTACTCATGTCAGCTTCCTTCGCTGTGTTGGGTGGAAATAGTAGCAGAATGATTTCATCGGTACAAAAAAAAGTCCTGCTGATAGCGAAGGACAACTTAAAGTTGAATGACTAATTTATGACGCAAGGCTAAGTTTCATTGATGCACACAGAGAATACTGGCTAGCTTGAAAATTATGCGAGTTAGTATATAACAGGCACAGGTGAAATAACACTAGTCTTTGGAATGACAACTTGACCATCTAACATTTGAATTTAATGGCAATGTACAGGGGAGAAGAAACTCCATCAAAATAGGAAATAATGGATTTGATGAGCTATACATCATGAGCCCGGGATCGAATCATGAATGGTATGGGCAATATGCTTATGTCTGTGTGGGCCCCGCTGTACAACAACCAGTTGTTTTGCATCCTGGAGATGTTTGGCATGGATCACAGTATTTGTACAACCCTAACATGTAAATGAGTACTACCATACATATCAGTTGTCTATGTTGTCTTTCCTTCTATTGGTTTTTTTTTTGTTCTTCTTCCAAGGGGATTGGTGAGTTGGACATTTGGGGCTGTGAATTCTCGGTTATATGAAAGCTGCACAGTTTATTCATTTATTTTGGCAATATGCTTATGTCTGTGTGGGTACAGTCGTATTGGTTTGCAACAAATCTAATCAATAAAGTCAAACTGTATTTTCAGATTGTGATTGATGATGTAATTTATATGAATATCAGCAGTTGCAGTACTGTGTTTCAATTACATGAACAGTTTTCTTTTGTATCCTCTTCTGTACTTTCTGCACTTGATTTCTTTCCACCAGATTCATGCCGTTTTGGTAAGCCTTACGAATGACAAGGAATTTTTTTTTTTTTGTGCATCATTTGCATATATGATCCAAAAATTGCGAAGGTGAAATCCACAAGAAAGAAGCTAAAACAAAATTTAACAAACAATATCACATTTTATCGTCCCATAATTTTTTATACTTCTCACAAAAGATCCTTACCCTCGCAGAATTTGGCAGTTAATAGTAGATATACCATGCTAAAATTGAAGTCTAACAAGATGCATATTCTTCAAGAACCATGCTAGAGACAAGATTTTCTCCTACTTTCAGATTTTATACAATAATCTAGAAGGGATTTTTGGCCATTGCGTACGGCACATGTTTCTTCCATATGCCTCTTTAGTGTAGTTGTGGAACCGTCTTTAGGAATAGTAAACAACTTTTTGCACTTCTTGCATTTTAGTTTCTTTACTTTAAAATTTAACCCCTTTGGTTTCTTTTCAGTGACCACAACTTCAAATTGGGACCACACATCAGATCTTCTCCTAGTTTCCCCCATTTTTGCAGTTTTGTCAGTCTCTGAAACTTCAGCTCTCACCATATCTTCATTCTGAAAAGAGACCTGAAAATGAATTGATTAATAAAGATATCAATAAGTAGAGTGCAACTGTCTTTAGGCATAGTAAACAACTTTTTGCACTTCTTGCAGTTAAGTTTCTCTACTTTAAAATTTAACCCCTTTTGTTTCTTTTCAGTGACCACAACTTCTTCAAACTGGGCCCACACATCAGACATTCTCCTAGTCCCCCCATTATTGAAGTTTTGTCAGTCTCTGAAACTTCAGCTCTCGCCATATCTTCATTCTGAGAAGATACCTAAAAACAGGGGCGGATCTAAAGCCATTCAAAGAGTGTCTGAGCCGCCCCTATGATTTTAAATTTTAGTTATGTGTACTAAAATTTAATTGAATTTTACTTTCTAAGAGCATATTTGATATTATATAGTATAGCCCCCTCTTACAAATATCACATGTTTACTTGTAGTCTAGTGGTTAGAGCTTATTTTGTATTGGTGGTGAACTTGAGTTCAATTTCTACCAACCACAATTTGTGCATTTTAAGTTTTTAGCCCCTTCTATGAAGATTTTCTAGTTCCGCTCCTGCCTAAAAGTGAATTGATTGATAAAGATATCAACAAGTAGATATGTGTTTCCAGTTGAATAAAGTGAAACAAAGATAATGATATTCCAATATTAAGCACTCCTTCGGGATGAGGCCAAAAAAACATTGCAGTTTCATTTTGCTACAGACACAGCCAAGCCCTATAGAAGTATGTTCTGTGCTCACTACCATCCCAATATGGAAATTTAACCTAAGATGATGACAACTAAACACTTGGGCATGACAAAATAAAGTAGCTGAGAGTATCCTCTTAGTACTGTATATAGCAGTCAATGCTCACATGCTGTAAGGATAAGTAATTATTTAATACTGATCTAGATGGCGTGTTTACCAAAGCAAAGCGTCCCTCAGTGGTAGTGTTAAAGACCATGATTGTGGTAACATACCATGTGGTGCAGTAATAGTACTGCTAGTGATCTTGTAATTCAGAGTGTACCTGTTGAAGATGTGGGTGCCGTGCTTCAATGTGCCTCTTTAATCTGGAGGTGGTACCGCTCTTTGACTTGGTGAAATACTGGTTACAGTCCTTGCATTTCATTTTCACAACCTTTTGTAGTATGCCATTGCTAGTTTTTGAAGAAATTTCCACTTCTTCGAAGTGGGTCCACACATCAGATCTTCTCCTACCTCCCCCCTTGATTGATAAAGATATCAACAAGTATATATGTAGTTCCAAATGAATAAAGTGAACAAAGATAATGGAATTTCGATATTAAGCACTACTTCAGGACAAGGCCAAAAAAGCATTGCAGTTTCATTTTAGCTGAGCCCTGTAGAAGTATGTACTGCTCACTAACATCCCAATATGGACATTTTACCTAAAAAGACCATGATTCTGGTAAAATACCATGCCATACAGCAGTGGTACTGCTACTAATCTTGTAATTTCCGAGCATACCTGTTGCAGGCAGCGTACTTCAATGTGCCTCTTTAATGTGGAGGTGCTACTGCACTTTGACTTGGTGAAATACTGGTTACAGCCCTTGCATTTTATTTTCACAACCTTTTGTAGTATGCCATCACTGGTTTTTGAAGAAATTTCCACTTCTTCGAAGTGGGTCCACACATCAGACCACTTCCTCCTTTTCCCGTTTGCATTGATAGGTTCTTCAATTTCCACCGAGGTCTAATATACAAAAGAATTAAAGATTGCTACAAAATAAACTTTTGAAAGAAAGAAAGACCCTAAAACAGGGCAAAAATGGTAAAACAGATTCACAGCCAATTTTGCTATTAACCGCCAAATTAGTCATTTGACTATTCAGCTGTGCAATGCACCTCAATTTAACCTAATTTGACTCTACAGTTTTGCAATTGGACCTCATTTTAACCTAATTTAGCATACATAACCCAAATGTTGCATTCGATCAACTTAGGATTAAATTGAAATTCCGCAACACGCAATGCAATTTGTTGCTTCGATACAGTAGCAAATTTTAGCCATATACACATTTCTTCGCATTTTTTTTTTTTGGCATATTACTTGCATGAATCACTATGATGTGAAATAGAAATAATAACATATCGGTTTATTCAGTTAGAACTTAACATGAACTTAAAAAGTATCTGTATCTCTCTAAAATACCAGTTGAAACAGGTGGGAATCAATGCAAAGTCAATTTTCAAAGAGAAGGTTCAGAAAACTTATCTTTTGCCAGTGGCAAACAAAAATCAGGAAATTTACACAGTAAAACTCTCATTTAGTCTCAAAGAAGTACATAACACTGTCATGCACACCCCTTTTTTGTTCAAATAGGTGAATAATGCATGCCTTTTGAAAGATATTTACTAAAAAATATTGTAACGACTAACGAGTTAAATATCGTTTTAATCAACCCTTCTTTTTCCTAGAACAACCAAAGAAAGAAATTCTGAAGTTTCTAATTGGGGAGCTCCAAGGCTCTCAATAGAAAAAAACATTCCAAGATTTCAAAGAACTTTCAAGAAGTAGACCAACGAACTATAAAGAGCAGATATACAAAAAGAGAAGACTTAAGATTGCATACACGATCCATTGTAGGAAGTTGAAAACCGGAGAGGTGATCTTGGATTCTTCTCCCCCAACCTATACCTTCTGTTTATCTCCGGAATTTCTTTTCCTTTGCTTATATTTGATCTTCTTTAAAGATATATCTCGATTTTATAGTTGTGATGAAAAACACAAGCAGTTCCTGGCACCTCTCCCTTCCCGCCAAAAAAAATCGCAAAATAAATTCTCCCGCGTAAAATTATACATTTCCGATGACGAGTCAGAAATCGAACCGAACCGAGCCAGCTCATTAACAGCTCGTTTTTAGAATTTAGCAAAGTCAAGGGGTGAAATTTCAAAATGAATATGAGGGCCCTGTGGGCGAGGAGAGAAGGAAGCGCCGTGAGCCAGTGAAGCAGCAAGGAGTCCAAAGCTCTCAATTAATGAAGTTAGTATGTGGGAAGGCGATGGAAGAATGGGAATAAAATGGAGCCTTTCATTTAACTCTCTTGTTCTTCCTGCCTATGCTACCTGTTTCTTCGTATCTATAGAAAGGAATATGCCATGTCCCCATTGTATAGGCTGTGTGTTTAACGAGCGGATGGGAAATTCAAGAGGTTTGGATCACCGGTGAGGAGGTGAGGCCTGTTAGCAAGTGGAGAGAGGCGGTGAGAAGGTGAGGCCTGTTAGCTGCGAGACTGCGAGAAAGAAGAGGTTGAGGACGAGCGAGTCGCGAGCTGATACAAACTCGAACTCGGTTCATGAGCTAAGATCGAAAGTCTACTCGTTAGCAGAATTTGAGTGTGACAGTTGCGAGTTATTGTAGAAAGCGGGGCGTCCGATGGGATCCGCACGAATATTAATTAAAGTGGTGTGTACAAATATTGAACAAGGATTGCATGAATTATAAAACGAATCAAACAGTTCTGAACAGACATTGAATTAACAGATTTAAATCTAATGTACATTTGACGCGCCTCGCTCCTTCAGTCCTAATCATGTTCCTGTATTGATAAATTCTGATAGAATTTGATCATGTTCGTGGTTCCAGTCAAATTCGGATCGGATTATGAAAGGAGGTCGGTTCTTTTACTTCCGTGTTTGTAACTTGTAAATTTTCTGGTCCTTGCAGTATATTGATGTTCGTATTTGCGAAGCTCTACCTCGTTCTATGAAATCATATTTTTTTCATGCAAATAATATAAACTATACAGTGATGATGACTTAACAATGAGCACATATTTTCTATTTTGCCCCGTGTTGAGAACTAAGTAGGATTAGGAACTAATAATAGCCTCAGATTATACCATTAAGATTGTTTGTTCATCATAGGCTAGTATAGACATTAAAGGGAGTAACTAAAGTGTATATAAAGTTACTCAACCTTTATTGTTGTTTTAGAAAAGTTACCGTTACTATTCCAACAGCTCTTTGTACATCGTAGCTTATAAAAGCTTTCTGTAAAAAACAACAACAAGAATATACAACACAATTCCACAATTCACTTTCTAGCTGTCTCACTGTCTCCATTATTTTTCCGCAAATTCAACATGGTATCAGAGCACTGATCCATCAGTAAACAAACAAGAGCCTCCAAGAGGTCACCAAAGAACTGCGCAGAAAAATATTGCTACAGTCAACCCAAAAAAAAAATCCCCAAAGACTGATTCAATTCAGCACCAATATCAGAAACTGAGTTTCATCACTATGTCTCAACAATTCGATAATTCCAAACTCACATCCATAACCCTCAATGGTAGCAAAACCACTAGAACCAACCGACGAAGAAACAGAAAAAATCGAGGAATGGCAACAAACAGACCACATGGTCATGTCATGGATAATCAATACTATGGAGCCCCAAATTGCTCAACCATTCATGTATGCCAATTCTTCAAAAGAAGTGTGGGAGAAAGCGAAGAAACGGTTTGGGCAGCAACGCAATTTTGCTCATATATTCAATCTCAAACAAGAACTTGCACAAATCAAGCAAACAACCCAAACCAACTCACAAATGGTAACCGAAATCACAACAAAATGGGAAGAACTCAAAGTATACCTTCCACCAACAGATGATCCAGATGAAATACAAAAAAGAGCCGATCAAGACTTAATTTTTACTTATCTCCCTAGAACTGAGATGCAGGGAGACCCGGCCCTCAGGTGCGATCACTGCAAGAAAGAAGGACATTGGCGGGAGGGATGCTGGTTCCTCTACCCGCATCTCCGGCCTAATCGCAAGGGGAACGGGGGTTTCAACAAAGGGGGAGAGAAGAGACAGTGGGAAGGTCACGATGAGAAGAAGGAGAAGAAGAGGTTTGTGGCATCGGTGACTCAATTTGAGTCGGGCTCGAGTCAGGGGAACGGGTCTCACCCAACCAACTCAACCTCATCTAATCTGGATCCAATGCGGCAGCTTCTGGAGTTCCTATCTGTGCTGCTAAAGAATAATAACAAAAATTCTGGTATGGCAACACATTTAACTTACAATTTAAATTCAATAAATTGGATTTTAGACTCGGTTGCAACTGACCACATGACCGGTAATAAAACATTGTTAAATAATTTTGAGGAATGCCCAAATGACAAATTGTGACCGTGGCTAATGGTGAAAAAATGCAAATCAAAGGAATCGGTACAATTAATATTTTTTCCAAAGAATGTGTTATATCTAGAAAATTGTTCATCAAACTTGTTATCCATTAGTAAAATCACAGACGAATTGGAATGTGAAGCCATTTTTACATCTAAAAATGTGATTTTTTAGGAATGGATAACGAAGAGGATGATTGGTAAAGGAGTTTTAGAGAATGGACTTTATATTTTGAGTCAAGAAAAAATAAATCTAAGTGTCAAGAGACAAGAAGATTTAAGCACTCTTTGGCATAGGCGAATTGGACATCCTTCCGATAAAATTTTAAAATGTATTTTTAATTTTTCAAAAGTAGATTGTAGCAATTGTGAGGTGTGTAAATTAGGAAAACACACTAGATTACCTTTTTACTCATCAAGTTGTAAGAGTGAAAAACCGTTTGATTTAATTCATTCGGATGTATGGGGACCGGCACCCATAGAATCATTTAATGGTAACAAATATTTTGTTCTCTTTATCGATGATTTTTCTCGCACAACTTGGTTGTATTTAATGAAAAATAAAAGTGAAGTTTTTTCACATTTTCAAGAATTCTACAATTTTATAGAAAATCAATTTAATGCAAAAATTAAAATATTTAGAACCGATAATGGAACGGAATTTGTAAATCAAACTTTTTCAAATTTCTTTAAACAAAAAGAAATTTTGCATCAAACTACTTGTGTATACACACCCGAACAAAATGGAGTGTCGGAAAGAAAAAATCGTCATCTTCTAGAAATGACACGAGTATTATTATTTCAAAATAATGTTCCGAAAAGATTTTGGTCAGATGCCGTCCTTACCTCAACATATTTAATAAATAAATTGTCAAGTGCTATGCTAGAGTATAAAAGTCCATTAGAACTCATTTATCAAAGAAAAATTAAGATAAACCATTTGAGAGTATTTGGATGTACTTGTTTCATACACAAACAAAAACAAGATAAATTGGATTATACATCAATTAAAACAATTTTTTGGGATACTCATCACAAAAAAAGGGTTATAAATGTTATGATCCAATTAATCACAAGTTTCATATTTCTAGAGATGTGACTTTCTTAGAAAATGAACCATATTACAAAAATGTTGAAAATGAGATCAACATCCAAGAGCCACTAAAATTGTCCATAATGCCACAAATTGAATACTTGGAGAGAGATAGACCTCAAATAGAAAATGAAAATGAGATAGAAGAAATCTCACAAAATGAGGACAATGAGGAAAATATGGAAGAAAATAGTGTAGAAACGGAAGAAAATAGTATGGAGAAAACTCCACGAAGAAGATCTACAAGGTCTACACAACCGTCGACAAGGTTAAGGGACTTTGTGACATATAAGGTACAATATCATATTGAAAATTTTATTTTTTATAAAGAAATTTCAATTCCACATAAATTATTTCTCACCTCTATTTCTAAAGAACACGAACCAAACAATTATCTTGAAGCCATAAAAAACCCTATTTGGATCAAGGCCATGAAAAAAGAGTTGAAGACTCTTGAAAAAAACAAAACATGGGTAATTGTACAACAACCAAATAATAAAAAACCCGTAGGGTGTAGATGGATATATAAAATTAAGTATAATAGTGATGGTACCATAGAACGGTACAAGGCACGCTTCGTTGCTAAAGGGTACACACAAACCTACGGTATAGACTATTATGAGACATTTGCACCGGTGGCCAAAATGAATACTGTAAGGATTTTATTTTCTATCGCGGTAAACCAAAATTGGAAGTTACACCAAATGGACGTAAAAAATGTCTTTCTTCAAGGAACACTTGAAGAAGAGGTGTATATGAATTTACCACCCGGTCATGAGAAAGAAAATGATCATGCTTTAGTTTGCAAATTGAAGAAGTTAATTTATGGATTAAAGCAATCTCCAAGAGCATGGTATGACAAACTAAGCTCTTATTTAATTTCTTGCAATTTTAAAATTAGTAATGCCGATCATTCATTATTTGTTAAAAAAATAAGAACCGACACTACTATTGTATTAGTTTATGTAAATGATCTTATAATCACCGGAAATAACCAAGAAGAAATTAAAAAAATAAAATTTCAATTGAGGAAACAATTTGACATTAAGGATTTAGGTTATTTGAAATATTTTTTAGGAATAGAAATAGCTTATTCAAAAAAAAGATTATTTATCTCTCAAAGAAAATATATATTGGATTTATTGAAAGAAACCAGTAAGCTAGGTTGCAAACCGGCCTCCACACCAATAGATGATAGGTACAAATTAAATATTGAAGATGGTGAACCTTTAGAAGATGTGAATCAATTCCAAAGACTTGTAGGAAAATTAATATACCTAACAGTAACTCGTCCAGATATTTCTTTTTCGGTAAACCAAATTAGTAAATTTATGCACGCACCAAGAACACCTCATTTGGAAGTAATTGATAGGATTTTAAAATATCTAAAAAGAATACCGGGAAAAGGAGTTTGCATGAGAAATAATAATTCTAACAATGTGTGTGGCTATTCCGATGCAGATTGGGCCGGGAGCTTCGATCGAAAAACGACAACCGGTTTTTGCACATTTGTAGGCGAAAACTTAGTCACATGGAAAAGCAAGAAACAAAACGTTGTGGTACGATCAAGCGCCGAAGCAGAATATCGTGCCATGGCGTTGATCGGCGTAAAAGCGCAACGCAAGTTTCGGTACGCTTGGGGGCGTACCTTTTAAAACCGCGGTTACACCTTCCGATTAGGGTTGCAAGTGTACAACCCTATCGAGGAGTATAATCGGGTATCGATCCACAGGGACGGTTCCTTTATCTAGATATTTACTTATCTCGACTAAAGACTAGAAGTGAGAAAAAGGGGTTTTGGTGTTTAATTTTCCTAAGGAATCAACTCAAGCAATCACACAATGATATAGAATAGTAAATGTGCAAGAAAAGGTATAAACTGTGTTTTGATTTGGGATAAAAGGTGTTTCAAGGGTTTCAGACTTCATCTCTGATTTGCCTCTAGTGGTACGGGCCTTACCAAGTTGGTACGGCCAGGCCGCACCAACCTGGTATGACCAAGCCGTATGGGGCTTGGTACGGGTAGGCCGCACCACTCTTGTAAGGGCCGTACTGGTTTACCAAAACAGAGCTTACAAGTTCGAGTTGATGCATTTCTTGCTGGTACCTCGTATTAAACTCTTGATAAAGGTTCAATTGACCATACCTAAGGTTCCTAAACCTCAACTCTCGTTTGTTGGTTCAAGATCTAAGTTTTGGATTCAATTCTTCACCTTCTAGGGTTTCTAAACCTCAACTCTCGTGTTTTGGTCCAGATCCTCTAGTTGATTGATTGGAGATCTAAGGTAACCTCTAATCTGTCGATTAGAGGAGAATTCAACCTTTCGGCTTCAATTCGATCAAGTCTACCTAAAGGGATTGGTTTGGTTGAGAGAAGGCAATGGTCACATGACCTTGTTAGGGTTGATCTACCACTATAGGCACACCACATGCAATCACAGAAACACAAAGCAATCAAGACAAGCAAATTCACAATCAAATCAATCACAAGAGTTCATACAAGATCTAAATCAAGAAAAGCAACACAAATCAAGAAAATCCATCTACAAACCCTAGAAACAAAAGTCTACTACTCACAAGTCATGGATCTGTCCAGATATACAAGAAAAGAGATAGAGAAAGTCATGAAAGAACTAGATTGAAGATCGGGAATGGAGAAGGTGTAGATCCGTCGATTCTCGCCTCTTCCTCTTCCTTGATCTTCTCTTCTTGCTCCTTTGCTCTCTTTCTCTCTTTCACTGAGCTCTCAATCTGGAATGAAGTGGAATCCTCGAAAATGGAGAGATCCCTCGCTTTAAATAGCCTCTGCCAAGATTTGAATTCTGTCAGGCGGCATCTATGTACGGCCCGTACCAAGGTGGTACGGCCAGGCCGTACAAGATGGGAAAGAGGCTGGATCGGCTAAGTCTGGTAAGGGCCGTACCAAATCTGGTAAGGGCCGTACCAAGTCTGGTAAGGGCCGTACCAAGTCTGGTAAGGGCCGTACCAAGCCTGGTAAGGGTAGGCCGTACCAAGTCTGGTAAAGGCCGTACCAAGGTGGTACGGCCAGGCCGTACCAAGCCTGGTAAGGGTCGTACCAGGGAGTCCAAAAATGTCGTTTCTTCGTGTATTTTGCTCCAATCCTGCAGAAAACAAACAAACTCTCAGCAGTACCAAATTCTAAGGATATATCAATGAAATGCACATGATTTTGACAATTTAGAACGTGAATTTGGTACGAAATCAAGTCAAATATAGGCTAAATATGCGAGGTATCAGGCGTCCACCACAAGTGAGTTGACATGGATCAAGCAACTCCTTTCGGATTTGGGAATTAAAATTAATGCACCAATGCAAATGTTTTGCGACAATCAATCGGCACGACATATAGCATCCAATCCAGTATTTCACGAGAGAACTAAACACATCGAAGTTGATTGTCATTTTATTAGAGAAAAAATTCAAGCAAAAGAAATTGAAACACCTTTTGTAAGAAGCGGAGATCAATTAGCGGATGTATTCACAAAGGGTTTAGATTCGAAATTATTTGAAGAAAATATAGGCAAGTTAGGATTGATTGATATCTACATGCCTAACTTGAGGGAGAGTGTTGAGAACTAAGTAGGATTAGGAACTAATAATAGCCTCAGATTATACCATTAAGGTTGTTTGTTCATCATAGGCTAGTATAGGCATTAAAGGGAGTAACTAAAGTGTATATAAAGTTACTCAACCTTTATTGCTGTTTAGAAAAGTTATCGTTACTATTCCAACAGCTCTTTGTACATCGTAGCTTATAAAAGCTTTCTGTAAAAAACAACAACAAGAATATACAACACAATTTCACAATTCACTTTCTAGCTGTTTCATTGTCTCCATTATTTTTCCGCAAATTCAACACCCCGCTTTAATAATATTTATTGGGATTAAATAAGCTTGTTCGTTCGTGTCAGTTTCATATAGAAAAATACAACATATGAGAAAAAAAAAAAAGCGGAGTGCAATTTGTTTGCCGACCTCAAACCCTAAAACAGCCACCTTCTACTCTCTCCATCTCCACTCCTTAATCCGTCTCTCTCATCTCTTTTAAGTCTCAATTCCAACACAACATCTCCCTCCTCTCTCTCAATTTTTCCTTTTCGAGTGGAGACGAGAATGAGAGAGAGGAGGGACCGGTGCCAAGAGCGTGGTATCGTCAGAGTTCGAAGTATAAAGTATCTTTCTCATCTCAATTAGAGCACAACGGTGAGCAAATCCGATCGTCGGAGCGCGGCGGCAGACGAAAAGAGCGGATCTGGTTGTAAAAAGAGATGTGGATGAGTATTTTTTTTTAGGTAATAGAATAATTAAGAATGTAGTAAATTAGCATAGAGAGTGTTTTTTAGATAATTTCGTGAGAATAAAAGAGTTGATTTAGACATTAAGGTCATTTTACTCGTTGTAATACTTTTTTTTATCAATGAAATTATTAGTAAGTCTTTACAGCCACTATTTATTTATTTTTTTAAAAAGCAACATATCAATATGATTTTTTCCTTGCTTGCAAGATCTGTCCTTAATTGCTTGATTTGATTATTGAGCTTGATATAAATGCTTGCGTATTTTAATTGACACTTCGGAGTTCAAACCATATATAATCATTAATTAAAATTAACACCACAGCCTAGTTCACGCTTGATTGTGTCAAGATTGATATTTCATCCTAATTAAAACTGTAAATATTAGATTTGAAAATTAATAATTGTATCGTGTTAACATTGTGTTAGAAAGTTAAGGTAATTTTAGGTATTAGTTAAGTTGACTCGGTCAATACTTTCATAAAATAATTAAGGTTCCCAATTTTTTAAGGTTAGTAAATATTTCAATCAATCTCTATTAATAATCGGAAAAATTTCTAATGTACTTATTTAAACTTTTGCAATAACCAATTTTTCCATCAAAATACCATAATATTCAATATCTCCATGAAAATTTCAAGTTCTTTCTCATATCCCCTTTATTTATTTTTCTTTTTATTTAACTGTTTTTAAAACTAAACTGACCATTATGCCCCTCTAATTATAAATGGACATGTCCAGTGCTTTTAATTTTTCTTCTTCATACACCACCTCTACTTTTAATTACCTATTGATCTCTCTCTCTGATCGAAACCTCAAATCCCCTTTAAAATGAGAAATAGAATTGAAGAATTCTCAAATTCTCTTATCGGATAACATCTAGCAACAAGAAACAAATTTGTTTGAGGCGATTTGTGGAGAAATTCCGGCTCCAAAAATTTCTCACGAAACTTGGTGAGTCCATGTCGCTTGATATTAATGGTACTAAAATCCAGAAAAGAAAAGAAATACAGAAAACAATTGCCACAACTAAGTACTAAAATCCAGTACCAACATATTGTTGGTCCCAAAGAAATTTAGAGGGGCTGAATATTGCATTTTTATAATTTTTATTCTAAGTTAAATTATCTAGCGTGTCTATAAGTTATTCATAGCGGAAACTAGAATAATTTTAATTTAAACTAATAAATGATAAAGTAAATAGTAGAGTTTAGAGACACTCGACATGAGAGTTGTTTACGGAGTTCGGCACTAACACCTACATCTCCGGGGACCGCGACCTTTGTGATGGTGCGTCTTTCTTTACCCAATGAGAAATTAGTACAAGGTGAAGCCGGTGAGCCCTTACAATCTTCTGGGAAGTCACATGGTCCGAGCACGCAAATGGCTCAAGAAGCACTAAAGGCTCAAGATAACAAAGCGAGTAACAAAGACTCAAAGGGTGAGCAACAAAGGCTCAAGGAATAAGTGTAAAGGATTGATCTCGCATGATCACTCTAAGAGTGTGTGTATTGGTTGAATAATCTTGAGATTGAATAGAATATTGAAGTTCAAGTGCACAAGTTACAACGGCTTTTTCTAGATCTGAGAAATTCGTGTATTGAAGTTAATGGCGGCTAAAAGTGATAATCCAAATCCCAAAATTACTTTTATTTATAGAGAGCCGATCAGAATGAAGTACTTTGGTCTAAGACCGTTATGATGGTTCATGGACCGTTATAACGGTCTACCAAGTTACGGCGGGTTTGGATGCCATTTACCCTAACGGTAGATGGACCGGCGTAATAGTCTCATCACAGTCAACCATTGGAGTTTTGAGGGTGCCAACCGCTTTTTACCATTACGGGATTATTTTATCTGTTGTGCGACGAATTAATTGACCGTTGCAACGGTCACTGGACCGTTACAACGGTCACTGGACCGTTACAACAGTCACTGGACCGTTACAACAGTAGGCCTTACTTAAGTCAATCTTAAGCTTATTTTATCAATTTTACAGATATTGATTCCTAACCTTGAGGTGATGATTCTGTTGTCCAGTGCCTCTTGACTACATCCTGGATAAGTATTGAAGTTATTCATTCATCCTTGATGCATATATCATATTCTCTATAGTCATGAACCTGCACAATATCTCAAGACAAGAAAATTGTAAAATTCAATTAATATATGTTTTGCAAATCTAGTCAAAGAGACAAGTAGATTATGATCCAATCCAACAATCTTCCATTTTTGATGATTTGCAAAATATATATATCAAGTGAGTACATTAATTGGTTATTCCAACAAAATTCGGAATTTTTTGAATTTTTTTTTTCTTTTTCTTGTGTTTGTATGTGTGATGTTATAAAATATCAATATAGTATGAACTTGTAATATCTCTCCCTCTTTTGAAAATGGTCAAAATGGGCTATTACATAATTATACTCAAATGAAGAGAGGGCTCCCCCTCAATTCATGCACTCCCCCCTTAATTTGATAAAATTGTAAATTAAGGCCTAAAATCATATGAAAAATGAAATATTGTAATTAAAGCACGCATATTTGCACCAAAATTGAATATTATAATTTAGAAAGTGCAAAATATGTAAACTTGACTCTTTTTAGTCAAGATATTATTGAAATTAATATATTTATTTCTAAATATCAATTTAGAATTTGTTTTGATCATTTTAGTCTTCTAAGCAAGAGAATATTGTAATTTAAATAATGATCAAACAAATTAGCCTCTTAATTAGGCAAAATATTGGAATTAAAGTATTTTAATATTTTGAATATTGAAATTAAATTCATAATTTGATCATTTTTGTTCTTCTAGATAAAAATATGTTGAAATTTTAATGATGATCAAATTGAATTGCCTCTCAATTAGGCGGAATATTGAAATTAAAGGGTTTAGTCAGTAATAATGATGTTCACTAGTAGACATAATTCTTAAATAGAATATAGAAGTGATATTAGATCCTAAGATTAAAAAAAAAAAACTCGAGAAATCAAGAGAATAGCGAGAGAGAAGGAAGAAACCTGTCTGAGACCATATAAGAATTAATATTCCAGAGACTAGAGTTGTGAAAATTGTAATTTTATTAACCTCTCTCAATTACAACCTATAGTCTATATATAAACCTTTGCTCTAGTTACAATCAGCAGCTCTAACTAACTTAATAAGAGATCCCATAACCTATACAGACCCGTTAAGCCTTTTCTATATGCCTCGCTGTTAAATCTAATACTCTCCTTTGGTAGAATGAATGGTCTGATCTTTTATTTATTTTAAGTCGGGATCTGAAGCGTTGAATCTTATTCGGCAGACCTGAGGAACGAATTCGTATCCTTCGAGTTATCTCAAATTTTGATTTAAGATCTGGACCGTCCGATTTAAATCCGCACTAATAAATATTAAAGGCACGGGCGTGGGCTAGATTGGCTCGAATTCTGATCACACGGCCGAAAATATTAACTCAAACAGTGCGTTAACTCAGAGGATATGTATCACATTCGATCATCGCACTTTTGCTTTTCTTTTTGTTTTGGGTTGCCGAAGCCCCAAATTTCCAACTTTCAACGCCCCTAATATCCCCGAATCGGATCTCTGCAGTACCTCACCGTTTTATTTTGAATTATGACCGTCCGATGGCCAATCCGGCATAAGCCGGTAATGCACGGCCTTTGAGTACGTACTAATATGTAACGAACATACCGGATTGAAACTCACCGTTTGAAGTACCTCAAGTGAACTGAATTTAGCCCCCAGTCTTTTCAGTTCGGAATTGGACACCTGTCTGCAAGGCTGCAATTTCCCTTCTTATTACTTCTTTTTATTTTGGAAATATTCCCAGTTTCTGCATGACCGATGCGCTTCGTAGTTTACCCTGAGAAAGAGAAAGAGAGAGAGAGAGATTAGATTTGAGTCGATTCGACAAAGCTCGTGACAATGGAGAAAAGTAGATGGATTGCGTGGGGAGCGGCGGTGGTTATATTCGGGGTGTTAATGGTGGTCACACCCAAAATCCCTCAATCGGAAGAATATCACGATTTCGCAGACCAGCGGAAACTCCTGTTTGGTGAAATTTTTATTCCATTTTCCATCAAATTTATGTCTTCTTGCGTTCTATCACAATATTGAGAAGTGACTTCAGTTTTTATATAGAGGAATAATTGTTGGCATCCCCATTGAAACATTCTAAATTTCGTATTTCCCCATTCTCAATTAAAAACTTTCTTATTTTCCCTAATATTGATTAAATCTGAATTATTGAGTTTAATTTATCATTTTTTTTTAAAGTTGAAATATCTATTTTAGATGGGTTCCAACAAAAATATTGCAAATAGGAAAACTGTACAGACAGTCTATACTGAAAATATGCACTGATCTGCCTGGCCCAACCCTGGCTGGCAACTTTATTTAGCAATCTGTCCTTTTTCTTACTTCTCTTTTTTTGCATTTGGGGGTGAGGAGTTTGCATAGAGCTCTACATTTTTTTTTTTTTTTTTTTTTTTTTGTGCTTTGTCTTTTTGAATGCTTCCTCATGGCTTCTTTGCTTTCTCACAGGAATTCCTAACACCTTAAATGTGATATCAAACATACCCTTCTTCTTTATTGGCATTATTGGTATTGTCCTTTGTTACTGGAAGAACTATTTTCACCTAAGGTAATATTTACTGCATAAGGATCAAGATTATTGTACCAAGCTTCTTTTTTTCAAGGTTATAACATTTGTATTAGTAAGAAAGCTTAATGTACCAAGCTTCTATCTAGCAACAATTCAGCTTTGGGATGGTATGATGAAATTTCAGCTGTTAAGAGCTTTTAGTGGAACTATATTGTTTGTATTCAATGTTACCTTGGATGAGTATGGAAAGTTGTTTTAGCTATCTAACAGGGTTTAGGATATGTGTTACCAGAGTGGCATCAGTACTTGCACTGATTGGTTTTATCTGATTTTTGCCAATTTGCAAGTCATGAATGTTAATGGCAAATGAGATGATCCCATAACACCATGTAAAACTTGCATGTAACTTCTGTTTATTCACCAATCTATCAGTCAGCTGTCTTGATTTACTGGATATAAGCAAGCAAAGTACTACATTTCTTTTTCTTTTCTGAAAATGAATAGATCTTGTTTCTTTGCTTTTCTCTTATTAATTTCTAAATTGAATAGCTTACAAGGAGAATTATGGGGATGGACACTATTCTATTTGGGTGTCATAGCTGTTGGTGTTGGGTCCTCCTATTACCATCTCAACCCCAATGATGCCACACTTGTGTGGGACCGTCTACCTGTAAGTTCTCTAAAGCCAACCCTTCTTTGTATCAATATTGCTCGGAGAATTTTTGAGGTTAAATTAGGTTAATTGTAATTGCATACAGGTAGGTATCAATGGAGACATAGTATGCATTGTGGTGGTTTAATTGAGGCAAAAGTTGGGTAGTTATGAGTTTTGGTGGTTTAGCTGAGGCAAAATTAGGTTAAGTATGAGTTGTGAATATTAAATGAGCAGTGCTAGCTAGTTTTAAATCAAACTTTTCTCTTTTCTGGTAGAAAATGTTTTTAGTTGGAAATGGTTGATTGAAATAGTGAGTTTTTATTGTTGCATTTGTTGGAACAGATGACCGTGGCCTTCACATCAATAGTGGCAATTTTTATAATTGAGAGGGTTGATGAGAAAAAGGGCACCATTTCCCTATTGCCTCTTGTCTTGGCTGGTGTTTTGAGTATCATGTATTGGAGGTAAGTTTTTATTTTATTCTTTCTTTCCTTTTGATTTAACTTAATGAATTTGTTTGGCTTTATTTTATTTTGAATCATTCAACTTTGTCATTTTCTCGTTCTCTCACCCCTTAACCTTCTGGTCTATACACTTGTCTTAAGAGCTATGAAAACTTCATATCTACCTGGGTCAAAACCTCAAATGTCAGGTCTACCCTGTAAAAGTACTGTTTACTGCATGATCACTTTTTACCCTGTAAAAGTCCATAGTAACTTGGATATGCATTGAAAAGGTACGATATGGGGATGGGGTTGGGGGTGAGGCCGTATAGATTATTATGGAAGTTCCTCTTGAAGCCAATAAGACTAATTTGATTTCACACAGATATAGAGCAAGGGTGTAGCTGATACTTTTAATATAAATGAACATACTATAGAGCTTTTGTAGGGACAGACAGGAAAGATTTTCATACCTATTTTTTATTGTGCTTGCCAATCTATGTTCTAGTGATTTTTTAAAGTGTACTTTTTAATCACATTAGCTGTTTATGTTTGTGTAGATACTTTGATGATTTGAGGCCATATGCAGCAGTGCAGTTTGTTCCTTGCATAGTTATTCCAGTCATGGCCATTATTATTCCTCCTATGTATACCCATTCGAGTTATTGGCTTTGGGCAGCAGGTTTGTTACAAATACTCTTCTGGTACAAGGATTTGGTTAATGTATTGAAATATACCTGACCGAGTCTTAATTTGAGTGTAAATAAACAAGCTTCCTGAGGTCTAAGCTGAATATTAATTGTACAACTGAGAGATAATTGAGGCAATTTGAGAATCAGTTGTAGTTGACCAAAGAGAGTAGCTGTACAAATTTAGGGTTAATTTAGCTTAATTTGGCTAAGGCTGAGTTTTTGGACCATTTAAGAGGACTCGTGTGATATATGTGATATTTGCATGCTTGTACGGTTCTGGGTAATTTATTTGACATTTGCATAAGCATATGTTTTAAAGAGGAATCTCGCCAAAATAACTCAATTACATAGTATGAATTCTAGGGTTCTATCTCCTGGCTAAGGTAACGGAGGCGACGGATAAGCCGATATACAAGTTGACCTACCAGATTGCCAGTGGGCATACCCTCAAGCATCTCTTTGCAGCCATGGTGCCTGTTTATCTAACCCTAATGCTTGCTAAAAGGACCATAGAGCTTGACCGGTACATCTCTCTTCATCTGTAGTTTATTCTGATCGTAAGAACAGGTCTGTATTGAGCTGTAAACCTGTAGTAACTAAAGATACTATACTGTATTTTCCCACTGACCACAATCTTAGTATGTTTGAGTTGGTATGTTGTCAGTATGTACAGAAAGTGCTGGTTTTGATGCTTTGAACCCTTCTACAAAGAGTTGACAATGCTGAATTTTGAAACTGTGATATTAAGAAAATAGTGGGGTTGGGGTATGACTTTATGCACTTAACTTTCTTTTTTTTGTAATTTCACAGGAGGAGTTTGTTGACTATATGGAAAGTTCGTTTGGTAGAAGTGAAAGAACGGAGGAGTTCCAAGTCAAATTCAACAGAGACTAGTTTAGATGTTGAATACTCAGCTGTTTCAACTACAAACGAGTAATTCATAGTTTCATGCAGCCTTTTTGTGTACTCGATTTTAATAAAAAAAAGAAAAAAAAGATAGATAGCCTAGTAAATTATCATAGTGGCTCTTTTCTTTTCTTTTGTAATTATTGTTAGCAATAAGATCCTCTGCCTTCTATTTTCTCATTTCTCCATCCAATTTAGTTAGCTTCTTTGAGATAGAAATCATGAAAACAAACCAATGCAATGGAACATATACACTTATGGTCTCCTTCCGAAAAAAAATGTAAATTATTTAAATGACTATTATTTTCTCGTATTGTATATTGTTTTCTTAACCATATACTTTCCAAATAAGGAAGAATATTTTTTTCTGTGAAAATCAGATCACTGATTCACTGCTGGTAAATGGTAATTGCCTACTACTTGAAAGAAAAATGAAAAGGAAAAAAAAAAATCAGGATCACCTTAGCAGTTGATTCTATTTCCTGTCTTTATAATTATCTTTATGCGGCAACCACCCTTTCATATGATATACATTTCGATCACATTTATCTTGCAAATACTGGAAGTTGTTATACCATTTTGGTAAATAATGTTTTTCTTTGATTTTAACTTGTTGCTTTTAGAACAATTTTTTCACGGTCATTGGTTCTTACTATGCATTCCGAACTAGCAATACTCGTATCAAATTTGATTTTTTTTTTTTTTTTCTTTAGTGGTGGTGCAGCATTTTCCCCGCTGATATATTAACTTGTTAAATAATTTTGCTAAAATAGAGTAACAGAAATCATGCGTAGACATTATCAACCAAAATTACACTAGTATTCTTTTCTAATTAACCGTTGGAAATGGTGCGATGTGCACGCTGAGATCGAATTGATTGATGCTAGCTGTCCACAAATTCAATTAACGTAATCTGATCTGTTAGTTGAAAATTAGACGGTTTAAATACGTAAAGCAAGATGTTACCTTTAATGATATATAGTTTATTCGTTTTCTTCACGTTTGTTTTTATAACTTTAGCTATATCAGCTTTGAATTCGGCATCGAACTTAATTTTATATATTATTTGACATTTTATTAAATACCATTAAATATGTATCATCATAAATTTTATGTCATTGATGAACAGTAAAACTTGCAAAACATTTCATCATTTTTTACTTATATGATACATGCATAAAGTATTAATTACATACTCTTTCACTTATAAGATTTAAAAATTATTTTTATATGATTACGACAGTTTAAACAATTTATATATTAATGGCTCTCCATTCTTACAAATATATCTCTTAAGATGTTGCTAGGTCTTTGATTATTAGGATAGACTATATACAAATACAATGATCCAAATGAAAAAGTTTAATTAATTATATTTTAAACCAAACTATTGACTGGTGGCTGTGAGCCTCTGATATTTCCACGTAAGTAAAGGGGCGGAGAAAAAAAATCTCAACCAATATCTCTTTCCGGTACGAATAAGACATCCGTGATTTGTGACCGCGTAATTTACACAGACTGCGCGAGTGTGGAATCTCTGATCCCTCAAAAGAAATTGATATACGTCGCCAAATAGGTTTCAATTACTTGTACTGATATTCTACTTGAGATCAATGCATATTATGTCCGAAACTAAATAATTACGATTTGATCATAATTTTATTTTTAATACGACTACAGTTTCAAACTGCGGACATAAATTGAGTTTTCGCAATTTAAAACTACAGACAAAATACTTTTTTTTTCCCCTTAACCAAAGCCGTTGCTTTCATTTTTGTGACCCCCAAATTTTTTTTGGCCAAATCAAAATTACTGAAAACCAAATTTTGATCAAAGCCGCTCAAAATCAAAAGCATTTCGTTCGCAGTCTCAAATTGCGGCCATATCATAAAAAAATATAATTTTTCAGAAATCGTAGTTATTTGATTTAACTTTATTTTAAATGATAAAAATAAAAATTTCGGTATTATGTACTTATTTCTCCAAATTTTATTATAGTCGAGTTGAGTTGATATCGACAAGACAATTAAAAGGAATATTTTACTTCTATGTCATTAGTTGCACTTAATTGATTTTGTTAATCTTAACTTTCTAACTTTGAAGAAATGTATATTGGTGAATCATGCAATTAATACAAATTATGTCAACGACTTAACTAAAATTTTATTCAACCTTCACTAACTTGAATTGTACATTTTAACAAAAAAAAATTATATCATAAAGTAGATACAAAATAATGATTCATTTATTAAATCTCAATTCATATTCAATAAATAAAATGACTAAAATAATTTTAGTCATCTAAGTAAAATAATTGAACACTTTGTTATCCTTCTTATTTTTAATTACATAGAAAAATATAAATTATTCCGAACTATAATATTGCAATACACGAAATTTCTTTCTTATTTTTTTAATCAATAGTGAAAATAAAGAACTTTAGATATTATATTTGAGTCAGAGGAGAAGAGGACAGGTGTTTTATTGTGTATTTGTGGTGTTTAATTAACTTGTATTGTTGATTTGTTGTATCATAAAAAATAAAAATAAAAGGTCAATATCAATCACATATCACATTCAACAAAATTCAGTGAGAAAACTTTTAATATTATCATACGTTAAAATTGATACTTATCTCTTGTTGTAATTAAAACAAAGATCTTAACTAAAAAATAAAAACAAAAACCAAAAAGTTGCCGATTACGGATCCATGCGTGTGTTGTTGCCTTGTTGGTGACTCGAAGAAAAATTCAAATAAGACGAACAAAATCCAAACCTTATCCCAGCTCACCATTCCCTTTCTCCTTACCCAGCTGCTTGTCCGTTCCAGAGAGAGACAGAGTGCGTAACGTCTGAGATATCTCAACTTTTGCGGGACCGACGTGTACGGTGTTTATTCGGAGATACCAAGGGACCACTATTATTTTTTTCATTGAGATTCGTGCACAACGTATTTGAACGGTTAAGAGTTTTCATAAAAACACTCAAAGTTTGAGATTTCTCAGAGGATGCAAATTCCAGAGAGACCACACATCTGATCTACATACATCTGCGTATATCTGCGTAAACTTCAAGCCGGTGCAAACAAATAGACTAATACCGGAAACAAATGGCCCTGGAAGCACCAAGTCAGCAACGAGGCACTCACTAAAACGCCACGTGGCACCCCGTGGGAGGCTCTTTCAGATCGCGTGCCCCTCCCGCCTCTTATCGCTACGCCACCAATAGCCAACACAATTCGCGCAAAAAAGAAAAAAAATAAACGAAATTTTGTTTGAAGAGATTTATTTAATTTTCTCTATTTTATTTCCTCTCTCTCAAGTTAAATCTCCATGACCACTGTGGCAGCCTTGTCTCTCTTTCCAAATTTAGTATTCAGGCCTTCATACAACTTCTGCTCCAAAAGGGTACCTTTTTCGTTTTTGAATTTTACTAATTTTATAAAGTTTAATTTGAACTTCCCGTGTTTTGTACATTTTAATTCTACTGAAATTAGAAGATCAACTTGCTTTTCAAATATTTCTGATGTAGGTGATCGCAAAATGCTGTAAATTTAGACAGTTTATAGCCAAAATTTACCCAAAATTCAGATTGATATAGCTGATTACAAAAATCAATAGAAACTAGGATTTTCACTGTAGATTTTTTTGTGCAGCAAAAATATATTCCTCCAAATTTATATAAATTTTCCACCAAAAGAAAGAAGATGAACAAAATTAAAACAGCACGCTACTATCAGTACCTCTTTTTCAGCTGGTAACTCCTCTTAATGGTACATCCATTGTGGGCATTTTTGTCATTTTGTAGGTAGGTGGTAAGAATGGCTTCAAGGTACTCGCTGTTTTCAGCGAAGAGGCGAGTGGATTAGAGAGGAAAAGTAACAGCAGTGTGTGGGGTGCGCTTTTTGATGTAGAGGATCCTGGCCCGAGGCAGCTCCCGGTTGTCAGTGGGAAAATCTTAGATGTCAACCAGGCTCTAGAGGTGGCAAGACTTGACTTACAGTACTGTGATTGGCGGGCCCGCCAGGACTTACTGACGATCATGCTTCTTCATAACCAGGTTAGCACAATCCTGTCCTATAATTTCAAGCATTGCATAAAGATTTGCTAATGAATATCTGAAAGGAAATAACCTCTAGCCCATGTATTGCTGTTTGCAAATCTGTCTGCAAATAAGTCTAATACGGGAGACCTTTGTTTTTTTGATGCAGGTGGTAGAAGTGTTAAATCCTCTGGCACGTGAATTTAAGTCCATAGGTACCATGAAAAAGGAGCTTGCTGAATTGCAACAAGAACTAGCACAGGCTCATCAACAGGTATGCTGGTAATTTAGAGGCCGGAATAAACATATTAATATATATATAGATAGATAGATAGATAGATAGATAGATAGATAATGAGGAACATTTCAGTTACATTTGGCCGGTAAGAAGAATGATTAGTTATGGCCTATACGGGGACTCACTGGCTGGGACTATTGCCTTTTCTCTCTATTCGTCAATTACGTTAAGCCCCGAATATTTTAATTTTTTAAAACCAAATGACCTCAATAGGTTTTTCAAACTCTCAATACTCGAACAAATAAAGCTGTGATTAGCATTCTCTCGAGTTTGCAATGCAACACTAAAGTGTTGCAAAATAATTAACGATAATGAAATTATTGCAAAGTCATTTGGAGTTTCTGGTATAAACCTAATTTTATAACAGGTGCATCTATCTGAAGCTAGGATTGGAACTGCACTAGACAAGCTAGCATACATGGAGGCATTGGTGCATGACAAATTACTTCCAGAACAAAAAAGCAAAAGACCTAGCGGGCCCACAAGTGAACCTGAATCTGAGACTTACTCCCCGACAACCTCATCCAGTAACTCTAGTCAATTGCAAACCAAATCTCAAAGGAGGAATTTAAATGTATCAGGACCTGTCAAACCCTACAACCCGTGCTTGAAGAACTTTTGGTATCCAGTTGCCTTCTCTAGTGACGTTAAAGATGACACAATGGTTAGTTTTTTCATGGATTATGTTTGTCATTTTACTATTACTTAATTGTTTAATCACTTTGCTAGATGAGCCAAATCTTGGATTTGAAGATACAAACATTCAATCTTTGAGTACTTAATTCTGATTATCTGATAAAATTAGGGACCCTTTTCTCCATTAGAGTCTAACCTGTATTTACACTTTAATGTGCCAATTTTGCAGTTGAAGATACCTTAATTGTGCTGTGTCCTTATTTTGAAGGCTTAATTGAATTTCTAACTGAGATAAAATCTGGTGACTGCATATTTCAAAATTAAGAATCTCATCAGTAATTTTTTATATAACTTTCAGATACCAATAGATTGCTTTGAGCAGCCATGGGTGATATTTAGGGGTAAAGACGGGCAACCTGGTTGTGTGCAAAATACATGTGCGCATAGAGCATGTCCCCTTCACCTCGGGTCAATTAATGAGGGTCGGATCCAATGCCCATACCATGGTACAGTCTACTATTCGTATCCATACAATTTGAATTGTATTAGGTGCAATGATAACCCATATTTTGAAGTATTATCAGGATATGGGATTTCATTTGGTACATTTGAGCTTAAACCCATACAAAAACTGGATGGCAATGAGTGGTATTAAGGTTGGCACTGTAATCCTTGTCACATTTGTTACAAGAGGGAGACTTGATAACCCACAAAAAAAGAGAAGTCCGCATATATAGCCAGGGCTATATAGGTACAATGCAAATATAATATATCAGTTCAATAATGTAGTACTTGCACAGGGTATTATAGTTTACGGATCATAACGATAAAATGTGCAAGGTGTATATTCAGCAGTGACATTAAATTATACTAACTAATTGGAGAAGGCTCAGAAGTCTCATCTTTAGAAGAAGTGCACGTGTGATTAATGTTTGAACCTTTGACCTCTTCAAATTCAGTATAGTACCTTGCCACTTGCAACTCGTAAATTCATGGGATTTGAAATAAAAATTTCAGGATGGGAGTATTCGACCGACGGTAAATGTGAGAAGATGCCTTCAACAAAAAAACTTAATGTAAAGATAAAAGCATTACCATGCTTTGAGCAAGAAGGGATGATTTGGGTTTGGCCTGGTACAGACCCTCCCAAGGCTACCATCCCTTCCCTTTTGCCCCCTCCTGGTTTTCAAATTCATGCCGAGGTATCTTGATTATTTACTGACATGCAATTCCCAACTTCAAACCAAACAGTATATATCTTTTTGAGATAAAGAGAAACTTATTAGTTTATAATGGATTTTATTTCATTTTCTTGACATGGGAAATAGATAGTAATAGAGCTACCAGTTGAACATGGACTGCTATTGGACAATTTGTTAGATCTGGCACATGCTCCCTTTACTCACACTTCCACCTTTGCCAAGGGTTGGCCTGTCCCAAGGTTTGTTTGTCATTTTCCTTCTCTTTTTCTATTAGGCCTTAATTTAATCTCCATTTCCTTCCATTATCCTCCATTGTGCAATTAAGCTTTGTGTGACTTATCCAAGTGCCAGAATTAAGCTTCAATAAACATAAACAATCCGAAATGCTATAAAAAACATCAAATAAGTTGAAGAAAAAGAACAAAAGTTAACACCAAAAAGTGAACAAAGCGAAAAGTTTTGTTTACATCCTTAGCAATTCATGTATCCAACATTTTTTATTTTTTATTTTTTAAATACAGCCTGGTGAAATTTCTGACACCAGCATCAGGACTGGAGGGCTACTGGGACCCATATCCAATAGACATGGAGTTTCGGCCTCCATGTATGGTTTTATCCACAATTGGCATATCAAAACCTGGTAAATTGGAAGGGAAAAGCACAAAGGAATGTACCACACATCTACATCAACTCCATGTTTGTTTGCCTTCGTCTAGACAAAAAACAAGGTTACTGTACCGCATGTCCTTGGATTTTGCACCTTGGCTAAAGTATGTTCCTATGATGCACCTCTTGTGGAGATATTTTGCAGAGCAGGTCAGAATAACAGGAACTTTTTTTTGGAATATCTTCCCTTGTAGCCTTATAAAATCTTGAATATCAGTTTGTGCTACTAAACTGAGAGGAATTTTGTACATCTAGAAATTTTGTTAACATATTTTTTCAAGAACTTTAAGCAACAAATTTTCCATACCCAAAAAGCATATTCAAACAGCCATAGTTTCAAAGATTTGCTGGTACACTTTAAAAAGAACATCATGAAAATCCCCATGACTTTAGTAACAACTGGTAATTGTTTTTCTAAACAAACTTTTTGATATGGTCTATATTCTTTTGTTCTTTCTGGGGAAACTGTAGGTGTTAAATGAGGATCTACGGTTAGTACTTGGTCAGCAAGAACGCATGATAAATGGTGAAAATGTGTGGAATTTCCCAGTATCCTACGACAAATTGGGGGTACGGTATCGGTTATGGAGAGATGCAGTTGATAAGGGAGCTGATCGCTTCCCCTTCACTAAACAAATCAACTCTGGTTTGTGGTCTTAACATTGAAAGCATTCTCTTGAATTTCTCCTTTTTCCTGTGGTTGGGTTATTATTTGTGAATGCCATTGGTGTCAAAAGTGCACAAACTCTACATAGAAGTTATTGGATATTTCTTAGAGATGCTGCATGCACACGCTAATTGGAGAGCAGGATCAAGTTGCAACCACCAATTGCTTGTACTATATAGGCGTTCACCAATTTGGGTCGAATGCTGAGTGTAAAGAGTAACTTATTGAGTTGATCTTTTGTTTCTTTCTTTTTTGGTATTATTTTTTTCCTTATTCTCTGTTTGTACATTAAGGGAATAAATACCTGAGTTAACGGCAATAAATCGAATAACTGTCTATAGCAAGCCAACAGGTGTATTTTCTGTTATTGTTTTCCAAATCGCACTTGTTCAATCTTCATACTTTCAAAGTTGCATGACAAGAACAAAAATTATACCAATTTTTATATAGTTACTGTCCTATATCAGCTTCACTAATGCAAGGAACTTTTCATAAAAGCGTTAACGCTATCATATATGAATGGGTGCCAGAGAAAATAAAACTTGTAATTAAAACTGTCACGAACTAATTGTAATTCAGAGAAAATTGAATAATTGTGCGACTGATTTTTGAAGAAAAAACAAAAAGGGATAAAAATGGCGATGAAACGGCAGCAGGAAGGATAAACCCAATTGTTCAGATTCTCCGGGTAATTGACAATAACAATCGACTTACCTTATATAATTCAGCTAAACGAAAGCAATTAAAAATGGATAGTTGGGCAAGGGCGAGATTTCTCTTTATCTTCTCTTACGACCTCGCGCGACCATGTTCAAACAGACTTCAGAATTCAGAATTATCCCTACGTTCGTCTCCAGAGAATCCTCTCCATTACTGATGTATGGCTCCCATCTGTCAGTGGCTGAGGGGTGTCAATGGCAACCTTTTATCCGTTTATCCAACCCTTGCCTTGCCGTATCCGATAAAATGATTACAGGTACGATTTTTATTGATAAAGATTTTTTTTCGTTATCTAAACAGTCAGCTGTCCAGCCTCCTCGCATTTTCCTCTCTCTCCATGCGTCAAGCTTCTGACAGTGTGGGCCCACTGCCTAGAGCTTTCGTTTTCTGACGAAGCCTAGCCCACAGCTCAGTGTCTCATTGCCATACTTCGTCAATCCGATTTGACTTGGTCAATAGAGAGCCTGACAATAACGAGGTTATCCGTTCTCATACTTTCATTTCTCTTATTTAATTTGTTTTCTTCCACTGACCTCAAATCTAGAAAACAACAACATATAAAAGTTCTAAAAATTACAACAGATAAAAAGAGTAACATTTATTAATGTTGCTTTATTGAATATTAGTTTTCTTTGTCCCTTCTCTTCCATTTCTTCTTTGCCCACTTAAGGCTTCAAGATAAAAATATTGACATCATGAGTTTGATCTTCTCTTCCATTTCTTCTTTGTCCACTTCAGGCTTCAAGATAAAAATATTGACATCATTACTTTGATCTTCTCTTCCATTTCTTCTTTGTCCACTTCAGGCTTCAAGATAAAAATATTGACATCATTACTTTGATTTCGTGCAACACATGAGTCGTATATATATTTTATTATTTTGACTTTATTGTTTGTATTGTATGAACTCAAAACAATACTATAAACTCAAAATAATACTGCCAATATACCCTAGTCTCCAGACATGAGAAACGAAAAGTCGACATTCTCGTTACCTGAGAGCATGTCGTGTTCATGCTAACTTAAGCTTTGAGACCTAACTTCGCAGCCTCTGGGAAGATTTAAAAAAAAAAATGCTAACTTAAGCTGACGCTTATACAGTATGATAAGAATTACAGCAATTTTTGTGTAAGTGTCAACTAAATTTTTTACGCTCTCATCATTAACAAAAACATGTATTTGCAAATCTGAGCAATATTTAGTAATTTATCTCTGTTTACTTTAATTATTTACTACAGTTCAAGCTAACAAGATATACTAAAACATAATAATTTAATCAATTTTACATGGAGTGCAACTTAAACTTCAATGTGATTTACATTTGAGTAATACACATACCAAGATCATCTCATAAGAACATATGAGCAGCCATTTATTTATTTGTGATTTACATTTGAGTAACAAAAGATAGTGTGACACACTTTTTGAACTATATATAATGTACTAACCAATAGCCCCCTAAAATAAACTTTGTGATCAATACATATCTATAAGAAAGGAAACAACAAAAAGGAGTAAATTCATAAAATCTCCTCAAATCCAAGCACCGCCTATTCACCCTGGAATGTAAAAATGTTGCTAAACCTTTCTTTTCCTCTTTAGAGAGTTAAAGAATGCTCAAGGCAGTTAAGGTGTCAACTGTAATTTTATTAAAATTTGCAAAAGTATTCAATTATTTGAATGCTTCAAGCTAACAACTATGGCGCAGCTCGCTAGTGCAATTGCACTTGTCATGAGACCAACTTGAAAAGTCGACCAACCTCTTTGTGAATTTGAAATATCACGTTGTGTTGCAAATGTTGTTTTCATCTTCAAGTTTGGGTCATCAATGTGAAGCCTCAAAACCTGTAATGTAAAATTAGTAGAATTAGTCATTAGAATTATTTTTCACCCTCTTCGACCCTCAACCCACAATTGCACACTGTGGGTACTGTCTGGTGCTTTGTGGGACTAAACAACGATATATATAACAGTAATACTGCCTTTGTTGTGCAACCTAACTAGAAATCTAGAGAAAAAAGTAGAATAAACCAGATAGTGGGTTAAAAACTGCCAAATATATTATTGTAAAAAGTCCCTTATAAACTGCTATGTGCCATAGTTCAAAACCTGATCAAGAGTAGCACAATTTCTAATTTGTAATAATCCTTGAAAGGTGTGTATTTCATAATGTTCATGTTTACTTGAGCAAGCAAAGGTAGAAAAGGTACCTTCAAGCCAGCACATCGGGCATGATAGATAGCCCCAATGAGATCGCTATCCGTCATCAAAGTAACTTTATCTTCTTCTTCATCTTCATACTATTATTCCAAAATTTTCAATTAAGTCGGAGAGTTTATTTACCAAGCAATATCATTTTAAATTTCACTACCTTAACAGCAGAAGGACAGATACTTGTATAGTTGTATCTGCTTTCTGATTTCTGAATCATCATTTTATGGGTGTAAATTTCCTGTTTACCCCTGAAACCTTATAACATCATCGGAAAAGTCTGAAATACCAAGACTGCATGCCCCCAAAGTATTATAGATGGCTAGACGCCCTTGCACTAATCATCAATTTTGATTTGTCTAATTGTAGGCACAAGTATACTAAGATTTTGTTGTTGATTTTGGTAATCAACCAATGTAATGCAATTGGTTAAACTAACAGAGTTTGACGGTCTACTAGTTTAACAGTGACCAGTGAAATCTGTAATATTGTGGTGATTTGTAGGGACCCATGACAACATTTTGCAGGGCTGTGACTATATGCCTGATACTTTTGAGGTCTTAGAAAGGGTACACGAAGCTCCACCATTTTTTTGTTATTTTGTATTATATGTTTATTGCAATGCACTAAAAAAGGAAAGCTCTAAGCCCACACCTCCTCAGGTTGCTAGTGAGATCTCCTAAATATACCTATTTAACACTAATATTCTCAGCAGATGCATGGGAAGTGAGAAGAAATTTGGGTATGTTTGAAGAAATTAAGAAGAGAAGCATTACAGGAGGTACTTCCCATTATTTTTCGAATAAAAAAAAAAAGATATACTCAATTTCCAAATTAAGAAGAGAAGCATTACAAGGACTAACCAAAAGTTGAACAGTATTTTTTTCGCCTTCCAAACCTAATCGCTGCATTACAGCAGAAACAAGGTCCTCCAAGCTTTCTGACACTGCAGATGAAGATAGAGATAGTTCTCGAAGTTTTAGGCAATAAAAACATGATATAATTTATAATGTTGCTGCTTTTACTACAGATTTTCATCTTTGCAAGCTTATAATTGATTATCAAAAAGAGAAAATCAATCAAAGACAACAATACTCAAGGACTGAACTATGCAGTTTCGTTTTTTCTCCATCCATTTGTTTTCAAGGACTGATCTAGGCACCAGAATGATATCAGTGCAAGAATCTATTAGCACGGTGACCGATTTTTTAGTAAAACAATGAAATTTTTTTACTGCAATTTAATATACATACCGCAACTGAATCGATGCACACGACCCCTTTGATCCTGTATCTTAAACACAAATGAATTGTTAACATGTGGAGGTGACATCCTCATGTGATGCTTCCCATCCCCAACTTCGTGTGCCATTACCATTGATGTGTCACTGCTGAGGACATATAAAGAGGAAAAGCAAACATATTTACACATGCACAGCTCAATTTTTCAACCATATGTTTTGCCACAGTTGAGACATTACACAATGCAGCTCACAAATTTGGTCTATATCATGCAGAAACTGATGCAAACAGAAAAAAATGCAAAAGAAAAATCAGTTCATTGTAAAAAAAAAAAGATCATCAGTTGTGCAAAAATTTGAATTTCCTTATAAACCATGCTCAATTTTTCCAGGTTTTTAATAATGTACTAGCTTTTACAGGTGTGTTATGATATATCGAGATTTAGTCCCTCAAAGAAAAAATATATATACATATTTTGCCATTTGCAAGGATGTTTCATTTTTATTGTTAGCTTTCTTTGGGGGAAGCGGGTTGTCGGGTATGATCAAAGAAAGAGGGAGGACCTATGGGTGTCGTATTCCTCTTCATGATGTTGCGTATGAAGTGTAGAGTCCCAAAATTTGTGAATCATTGTATTTGCCATCTCATTTAAAGAACTTCCATTTCCTTCAGCCTATGAAAAAATTGTACTAAAAACAAAAATTAGGTCTAAGAAAAAAATGAACACAATTGCTCAATTCATTGGGAGGTGGGGAGGGGGTGCGAGTGCTTTCCTCAAATGGTTAACTAAAACTCGATCTAACCAAGGACTGGTTTATCCTTGATAGTGTGATAGTGCCTCTTTAAGTATTATTTTAAGGATAGTTGTATTGCGAAAGCAAGGAGGCATTTATGTTCTTCATAAAGAAAATGGAAATAGTTGATCCATAGAATGGGTCATATGTGATTTGAGCATGATTTTGTTACGAAGAGATGATCTTACCATTGAGATGGCTGCATGAGTTAGCTGAAGGACATCTATCATTGCGGCAACGTGTCCCTCAACTATTTTCACAACAAATATTAATCATTGAAATGTTTCAAAAATATAATATTACTCTCTTGTACAATAATAAACAAAGATACATACCTTTATCTAGTACTGGGATGTGAAGGAACTTCATATTGTGCATCATATGTAACGTATCAAGAATTGATGTCTCAAGAGTGGCACATTCTGGGTTTGGAGTCATGGCCTTCACAAATTAAAAAACCTTTTTTGACAAGAATATATAAAGATGATTCTTGTTTTTTGCTGCAAAATAATAAAAAACCTCAAAGAGGAGGGAGGAAGGGAACCTTTTCTGCTGGAGTATCTTCTGGGGCTAAATTTTCATTCACCACCCGTGCAAGCAAATCCTTCGGACTGCAAAGCAATTTTATGAAAAAAAGATGTTAATCAAATCACAAGTTCCTTTTTAGGTTTCACTATTTACCGTAGTTGTATATATCAATGACGCCATGTTTAACCCTATGGGACATGAAATAAGGTGATATACAAACAAACATCAATGCATAGACAAGAATCCCTTGTATACAACTTTTCATTCTTTTAATTACTCAAAAGATGCAGAAACTGATGGTCAGATACTTTTTGTTTTGTTGGTGCATGCATGATATATCGGACTTTGTATAGCATACATGAAAATTGTCATCAAAACAAGAGGACGGGGCTAGGAGGGAGTAATTACGTAATAATTCCTTGCAGTGTATCATCAGCCATGACAATCACTGAACTGACTTTAAGGTCCCGCATTTTCTGTGCAGCAACAAGGGCCGAGTCTGAAGACGACACAGATGGTACCCTAAAATAAATAGAAAAATTAGACAAAAGATAAATACTATAAACTTAAAACTAATTCTTTGATAATAAAAAAAAAACAACTTAAAGCTAATTCCGAATTGTAAAATTCAAGTTTGCGAGTTATATTATCCTTTTCCAAATTTCCTTGTAATTTACTTTGTGAAGACAAAATTTCCTAAAAATTATACGGGAATGATTTAAAAAGTGAACTATAATTCAAAAGGTGTATCCTGGAGAAATATTGTGGAAATTAACATATATTCTACTAATGTAATACTGATCAATTTACTTTACTTTCCCCAGTATTAGATCCTGATTTAATAGTAATTTATGGTGATCCGAATAATATTTCTGGAACAAAATTTTAAGAAAATGTACATACACGTTATTTTCAGGGATTATAGTAGACAACGAAGGCTTAAACATTTTCTCCCATAAATTCTCCATGAAAGCATGCCGAGCCAAACCAGCTGCAATACATATAATCAACACAAATTTGTTCTGCGAATACGTACTGCTCTGTTATCTAGCAGTTTTCCATAGAGCTTGAAACCAATACAGGTTCTATTACCAAAATATGGTACCGAACAGGTAGAATTTGGTAAGAACCCATATACATCACATGAATCAGTATAGACCTGACATGCACAAGACCAGTCAAAACACAAATGCATCACCTGATATCAGGTACACTGTACTAGTTACCTGGTACTGAAGTGCCAGTAACAGAATAGTACATGACTGATAAGAGATCGGCACTGTCCATAAAGTACCAGTACCAAGAAAAAGTGGAACTTGCTGGTATGGTAACAAACCTCACACCTTTATTTGTTGGTATTACTGTATGGAAAATGTGGTGCATATCCTTACGTGTGCCAGGAATGTCGGCTCCCAGCTGATACTCGACGCCTTCTACAGCTGCAGCGATGGCCTGGCCTTGCTCGGCAACCTTCTCCATTTTTGAAATTGCCTCATAAAGAAGTTTTGTTATATCCATTATGGCTATCACCTCTCCATTTTCCACCACTGGAAGGTGCCTAAACTTCCCTGGCAAATGGAGGGGATGAACACTAATTTTAGTAGGAAGTTCAGACAATTCACAAAATTTGATCTATGGAATGCAATTCTACCAGTTTAATAAAATTTCCGTCCAAACTTGCTGACTAGTGCATCTGGACTAGAGAAATATTTATCAAACCGCCAAAATAGCAAAGAAGGCCGAATTTATCATCAAGTAACCCTCAACCCTAAGCCTCAATTTATTCCATTTTGGTTCAATGAACCTTCACATATTTGTGCACGCCTAAATTAACCTTAGACAGTGCAACTAATAATCAGAAAATGCATAATACTGAGAGGAAGACAGATCAAATAAAATGGGAAACCTGGGATTGTTCCAATGATGGATCATAATGGCTTAATGCCTGAGACAAAAGTGAGAACTTATGCAAATGAAGATACTGCAGGGGCGCATGCAAATGTGAGAAAGCAAACTAACCTTGCACCATCTTTTGCATGGCTTCAATAGCTGGGGCGTCTGCCATGATAAAAACGGGGTTCTTTGTCATGGCACGACTTACATTTGTCAAATCTGGTCGTAATCCTTCAGCTATCACCTTCTTTACTATGTCCTAAATAAATGAACAAAATACAATAACTATAATTTACAAGTAAATAACAAACCAGTGCAGCAGCTTTCTGTTTTCATGTACATACATGATAGTTTGAGTTTATGATGGACGTAACCGACAGTTTTCTAATAACAAATAGTTCAACAACTAGCTCTACCTGGCAAAACATGAAGTATATCAGATATGTTTACACCAAAAAAAAAAAAAATTGGAACAGAGTTAAGCATATATGACCATCTTGCCACCATGATTTCCTCCTCCACAACTTATTTGGAAAATCTTTCACTCTAATTTTTGTGAGCAAACAGAACAGAAAATTCTAGAAAAAATAGAACATCAATAAAGGGCAAACAAGAAAAAAAATAAACCTCAGCGGTGATGATGCCAGTGAGGAGGCCATTGGGGTCAGTGATTAAGGCAGAATCAACCCGCCTGGATGCCATTCTCTTGCATGTCTCAGCAATAGTGGTGCCTTCTGGCAGGGTTAGTGGCTTCACCTTCTGGAGCCTTTTAACCGTTCTCTCCCCACTACATTATTGTTCAAGCAAAGGCCATGTTCATATCCATTGCACCAAAAAAGATAACAACTTAGATGATTTTGTGTAATTATGGCTTTCATATGATTCAGTTTTTCAGTTTTTCTTAAAAATTTGGTACCATGAAAAATTGATGATATTAGTTTCATATGGTTTCGGAAACATTTACATATGTTTATCTTATTTGCAAAAATAAAGAAAAAAGTATGTCAGATTAAGTAATTATGATTTATGAAGATATATTCACAAAATATTTAAATACTGTAAGGAGAATAAGAAACCGAGTTCACCATATTATGAACCCCAAAAACCAACAAAACCATCACTGGAACATTTCAACGAACATCTTGTGCGCACACAGTATAAAATATAGAAATCAACTAAAAGGAGGGGTGCAACATACCATTGGTTGTTTATAAGGAAACCCCCCACCCCCTCATTGGAAATAAATTCCATGAGCTAACTAATTTGCCATGTCTACACAAGTAGCAGCTAAACCCTATTCTTATCTCTCCACCATAGAAGCTTATCAAAATAATAGTACTTGTACAAACCATAGCATTTGACACCAAACACACTCTTCTCCACTACCCTTATAGAGGATCAAAAGTTGGAAACACACCCGGTATCACATACTGTTGCACTGGTCACAACTCACAACTCACAAGAGGGATATGACAGGTTCCACCAACAGGAATCCTAATCCTCTGAGGTAACAGAATATGTCTGTTTAGATTTGGACCGTCCGATCGGAATTCGGGACAATCCAGCCCAAGGTGTAGGTGTCAGGCACAGTACCCTTTAATCGTGCAGATTCTGTTTGGACGGTCTGGATCCAAACAGAAATATTCTGTTCCCTTTACAGGTGATACGAATTCCCATTTCCCACCACCAGAAGATACCAAAGAAAGGCCACAGTCACAGATTCTGTAGCAGTAGCACCTGTCAATTACGAAATTTTAAAGGCCAGGTCGGACCGGGCTTTACTAGGCCGGAATGGGCCAAACCGAGAAAGTTAGGAAACACTCAGAACACCGTGAAGAACAGAAAATATTTATTTGGTAAGTCTAAAAAGTTCTTTTAAACGAGGTATAGCATAGTTTAAAATGGTATGGTATTGTATACAAGAAATCAAGAATTAATAAACAGCGCATTAAAATGCAAAATCATGCCAGCGTGTAATATAGAAGACTGGGATGCCACAGAGATCAATTGTTGCATCTTGTGTAAAATCTTAAAAGACTGGGATGCCACAGAGAGGCTTAAAAGACTTACTTGGGGTGGGGAGGAGAGGAGGGTTTGGAGGCCCTCCCGGGACCACCACTGATGCCGTCTCGATTGCTTTTTCTCGGTGGCGGTGAAGGTAGAGGCGGCGGTTGCTTGTTGCGCATTGATGGTGGCCTTTTTAGCATTGTATACTTGTGCAACACCAGCTTCCCTTGATCAGAGTCTGTACCTCTAGTTCCTTCTAATTGGCAACGATTTACACTATGTTTGATCGAATTCTTCTCTTTATATCTTTGAATTGAAGAAAGCTTTTTTCTACTTTGAGGAAATTAGTTTTTGGTGTGAGCAGGAGGAGAAAAGAAAACAGAGGCGGAGAAGAAGAAAAGACCAAACAAAGTATCTCTGTTTTGTTCCTTTCTTCGTCGAATCCTAATCTATTATTTTATTACTTTGCTCATAAACCCATATAAGACAAGTAAATTAGACTACAATGGTCTAACCTATTACTAATTGTCTAATCCCCCCCGCAGAAATATTTATTATCTTGAACACAAGCTCTCGATTTTCTTAGTCAGATTCTCCTAATTAATATTTCTTACAAGACATCGAATAAACATACTGCAATGTAATTGTTTTGGGAAGCATTCTTTTAGCACAAGATGCATTCTTCATTTATTTTAATGAACTTTGAAGCATTCTTTTTTCTGAAGATGATCATTTTTATATTGATAAAACTTCATTGAGCATATTTATAGTTATTTGACTAAATATTTGCTTGTAAGTTTTAAGATGGTAGCTAATTTATTAGACATCTAGGTGCTGGTATTTTTTTAGACCCCGTGTTCATTTTTAAATAATTCAAATATGTTTTTTTTATTCAAAAAATACATGTCATAATATATCATGTAAAAACTTAATCTTATTAGTAATAGATTTGGAAGACAATTGAACTTGCTTTGTGCATCGAAATAAATTTAAAAATCTAACCAAAATATTTTTGCTGACTTCATTCGTATAACTGGTAAAATTTTACACAAGACAAATTGGAACAAAAAAAAAAGAGCGAGAAGAGGATTTAACCATCATCTCTGAGAGAAAGACATGAGAAAACACTATCCCTTTACAATTTTAATGCTTAATTATAAACCATGTATTAGAAATAAAGCTTTGGTAAGAAGTTACAATTTACAAAAATAGAAGTACAGTGTGAGTGTCATGCTAAAGTACTATTTTGATTGGTAAATAAATCATATCAAAATTAAACACCCCCCCACCCCCCACAAAAAAAAAATGTCAGTGCGTGTTGTATTATAAATGATTTGTAGGGGCATTCATGACAATTTTCCAAACTTCATCTGCTTAAAAAAAATTCAACGGATGTTATTCCTGGCACGTTGACAGTTTTGTCATGTGGACTAACAAATAAAAAGAAAGTTAGGCCATTAAGTGTCCATATTTGATTTAAATCATATAAGATCAAATCAGTCCATATTTTATAGTTGATATTGAAACGGCATGCTTCGAAATTTATATGAGGGGCCGGGATTGATTGTGGCTTGGGCAATAGAATAATAGATTGCGCAAATTCTAGGTTAATCTTAAATCTTATAATTTATGCAATTTATGAGGTAAGGTCTGAAATGTTTTAGCAAGTGGTGAAATAAAAAAATAATCATATTATCACCTAATTATATCCCATTAATAAATAAAAAAAAATTAATACTTTTAGCAAGTGGTGAAAGATATTTTTGTAGAAAGAGAGCACCTCAGCCTCTCAGGCCTCAGCTCAGGTGCCCAAAGACCAAAAAGTAGTGTTATTATATAGATAGATTTTGACCTTACAATTAAATTAATTGCTGTATGTATAGTTTTGCAATATATATAGTGATTAACTGCTTATAGCTACACTATTAATATATTAATATATATATATAGGTCAATGATCAATCACTTTCACAGATGCTCGCCTCAGGCCTCAGGCCTCAGCTCTCACAGTTTCCTTTCTGGTGGCGAATCAAGGAATTAATGGACTCTCGGTTTTACAAAACAGGGACGCACACAGCGCACTTGTCTACTACTTGTAAAAGGGATTATGATTTGACCAATAAGCTCAATGGAGTTTTTTTTCCATGGATTGCATTCTGATCAACTGTTTGAACTTTAAAAACAGAAGTAAGAATGTGATACATGATTGGGGATGAAAATGATGAAGCATTTTGACCCTACTCAATTTCAATTATATTAGTTCATATAACTAAGTTTAATCTATTTTTTAACACACGAAATATACATCACAGAACATATTTAGTGTGCATTTATCAAATTCTTGGTACATTTCGGATTTGCAATTCAATTATAAGATATTAAGTTTTCAAGATTTTTATACAAATTCTATAATTACTGAATATATTTTTAAAGAGGAGAATTCAAATGCCTCTATATTTTAGTCCTTTATCGTGTCTCCATTTTTTAAATGTTAATAACTATAAATTTAAAACTCAAACATCAAAATAAAACTGTTAAATTTGATCTATATCGTTTTCTCTATCAGCAAATAAAAGATTATGATATTTCGACTTTGATTTGATCGGTATCAAGAGTGGACAAAAATATATTGTATGGATCAATTTTGGTTATTGTTTTTTCAACTTATTGATTTGTACAAAAGCATAACCGAAAATTGATAAATGTTTTGTGTACACGTAGAGAAAATTATATAGATCACATCTAATGATGTTAATTAGTTTGACATATAAATTTTAAAATTTTTATTATTAGAAAATTAAAGATGAAGACATCATCATGAACATAAAAAATAGAATCATTTGAATGCCCCCTTATTTTCAAATATGCTTAAATATTCATCTGACAGCCTGGTCAAGTGAAATTAAATTAAACCGGATTAGAGTGGCGCTTTCCCGATTTTTTTATTTTTATCCAAAAATTAAATTGAATTTCAAAAATCAACCGAACCCCATTTCAAATTTTAAAAGTACCCAAACCGCTAAACGGTTAACCGAACCCTTGGTCCGCTAAACCGTTAACCGAACCTAGGGTCCGGTTAACCGTTTAGCGAACCCTTGGTTCGGTTAACCGTTTAGCGGACCAAGGGTTTGGGTTCGGTTAACGGTTAACCGGATTCGTTGGTTCGCTGAACCGTTAACCGAACCCATTTTTTTTTTTTTTTTTTTTTTTTTTTTTTTTTTTTTTTTTTTTTTTTTTTTTTTTTACTTTTTTTTAAAACAGAAAATTTTCAATTTTTTTTTCTATTGAAAATATACATGAAAATTCGTATTTAGATTTATCAAATTTACACCAAAAATTTTTGTAAATCAAATATGAAATTTAAAATTATAGAAAAATACACATACACATATACATATACATAAATAATATACAGTTACCAATTTTTTTTACTTTTTTTTTACTTTTTTTTACTTTTTTTTACTTTTTTTGAAATATACAGTTACTAATTTAAACTGGGAAATTCATTTTGATGGTTCATGATTACGGATCTTATACGACGAATTTAAACTGAGAAATTCATTTTGGACGAATTTTGGATTAATCCGAGAGTAAATTTTTTTTTGGGATTAATTACTAATTTTAATCGGAGAATTATTAATTTTATTTAATTCTTTGGTTCGTATAAATTTTGAGAATTATTATTCTTGAATCAATTCATAATTATTCTCTATTATTAAAATTTATGGGAGATGCAAAAGTTGGAGACCTTTAACCTCCCAAGAGGCCTCACATGTGCATCTCTATTTTTGCTATATTGGATCTAATACAACTTAAGATGAACAAAAATTCGGTCCAACCTCAATGACAGCCATGCATTTTGGCCAAAAGTTGATTGCATGGCTAATAAAGGGGAAGGACCGAACTATGTGTTATATGTGTTGTATTGGATCTTGACTATATGTTATATGATAGGATAAGATGGGATTGCATGTACAAAAAACTATATGTGTGTATATGTTGCACAAATTGTATTATGTTGGTATTTTCTATGATTTTATATGAATTCATATATAATTTTCGGCCTAATTAATTTTCTGTTGCAGAAATTTATTATATATATTTTCATATAAATAATTTTAGACCTTATTATTATTATTATTTTAGACCTTAATAATTGGATGTTGCAGAAACTATATATATTCTGTCGGAATATTTATTTTATTAATATTCTATATAATCTATATACACTAACCCTAAACCCTAAACACTATATATTCTATATAATCTACATATACATATAAAATAAAATTCGTATTTAGATTTATCAAATTTACACAAAAAAAATTTGTAAATCAAATCTGAAATTTAAAATTATAGAAAAATATACATACACATATACATATACATATAAAATAAAAAAATACATATACATATGCATTTAAAATTTTCTGTTTAAAAAAAAAAAAAAAAAAAAAAAAAAAAAAAAAAAAAAAAAAAATTGGTTTCGGTTAACGGTTCAGCGAACCAACGAATCCGGTTAACCGTTAACCGGACCCATGGTTTGGGTCCGGTTAATGGTTAACCGAACCATTTTGAAAAGGTCCGGTTAACCGTTAACCGGAAATTTGGTCCGGTTAACGGTTAACCGGTTTGGGTAGATTTCAAATTTGACATCCGGTTCGGTTATTTTTTGAAATTTAATTTAATTTTTGGATATAAATAAAAAAATCGGGGCGCTTTCTCTAAAGTCTAATCCAATAAACATTTATATTTGATTGACTGAAAGGGCGCCTCTTGTTTCTAGCACACAGGTTCAAGTTCAACAGCCTGATCAGAACTAGTCAAATAAATATTTCACCAAATACTATAATTTTAAAAAATTATTAGCGTTCAAAGCATTGTGATCAAATTAAAACGACCCCATAATTACATTTTAATTATTGATGTATTATATTATATACAGACTGACTTCCGATTTTTTAAATAAAGCTACAGCCTCATGCTACCTCCGGTCGCAAATAATTAAAAAAAAAAATCTATTTCTTCTCAATTATTGAATTATAAATATTCTATAATCTGGAAGAAGAAGAAGAAAAAAAAAAACACCGAATAAATTAATTTTCTAGATGATAGTTTAAGCTAGAAAAGACCTTCAGAGAAATAAGATGGAACTGCTTTCTCCTTTTAATAATGTTTTGTGCATATTTAAAATAATAATAATAATAATTTTCAAAAAAATATATTTTGGTCTCTAAGAACATTTTAATATGCAGATCATGTTGAGTAGTTTGGATCGACCGTTTAAACTTTAAGAACAGATATACAAACCAATAATACATTTTAACCCTCCTCATTGTACTTCATTGGCATTTTGAAAATTATCAATGCAGATTCACAGAACTTCATTTCAGGGCTTTTGAGAAACTTGAAGTTATGAATTGTTGAGTTATTTCTTAGAAATAACGCTCAGAGAACGAGAGCGGAAGCAAGATGGGGCTTCTTTCGCGCTATTTTTAGACTTAACAAAAACGCTTCACGCTCCTGCTCCGTCAAGTCAAAAACCCTCTCATGGCACCACACGAATGTTTAGACCTAATGATCTGACAACACTCCTTCCATAAGCTCTACTGGTATCAAAATGTCTTTCCCCTTTTATTACAAGTTTGACAAAACGGTGAATTGGGATAGAGAGAATTAATAGGAATTTTTTTTTTTTTTTTTTATTTCCAACAACACAGCACGTCAAGAGGGAAAATCAAGGTATCACAGCATTGTATAATTCGATACAACAATCTCGGTCAAAAGCTTTGCTCCTCATTTAATCAATCAAGAAATTTACAACATGAAAAAGGGTCCAAGTCCTGATGCAGTCAACACTCAACACCCAAAATCTGCTCCAATTAATGGTGGCTAGGGTTTTCTAAGCCTCAGCCTTCTCCCATTTTGTCTCCCCATTGTTCGTAGAGAGGAGTAACGCAGAGATGGATGCAGCGATAGTGACGGCGTGAGAAAAGTTGACAACGCAGGGATGGCTTAGCGAGAGAGAAAAGTTAAAACAGAATTGGGATCCAAAGAAATCAAATGGGGAAGAAAAAAATTTATCGGGTGCTAAAAGGCTAGCGGATATCTGTTAAACGTATCCGAATCCGTATCCGATTCCAAAATCAAAACCGTATCCGTATCTGCATAAATTATATCCGAATCCGCATCCATATCCGAATATCTGAATCCGCAATAATTCAGATACGGATCCGGACGGATAATATCCGATCCGTTTGCACCCCTAAATCAATGGGCAATGGATTTTTATTTTGTGGGACTAAATTTTTCAGACCGTTCTTTACTCAATTAGTGAATTATATTTGTACCCCTCCAGTACCTGAGGGAGACGGATCTATTTAGACTATTTTGTCTTTCTTTTTTACAAGCCCAAGCGGCCGAAGCCCCAAACCCGTCTTGTTATTTAGAACTTCCTTTCCAAGCACAATCCCAAGTCCCAACCCGTCCCGAGCCGCCTTATTTCGTCTCTCTCTCTCTCACACACACTCACAATCCATCTCTAATCTCTCGCTTCCCCCCCACAGAAATAGGGTTAATAGGGTTCCTATACCCTCAGGGCCATGGTAAGCACTCTTTTGCTTGTGTTATTTTTATTTTTGTATGTTCGACCTTGTATTTTGTACTGTGTGGCGATTCGTGTGCTAAAATCACTTCATATCGCCCCTTACTGCTAAGTTTTGTGAAACCTTACCACCTCCGCGTATTTTGTACACCCGTTTCTCTTGGGAATCTTAGCGCCCTTAGTTAAATTTTGAGCTAGTTTCATCTTTGCAAATTGCAATTTTGGTACGGTACATATACTGGTACAAACCAGATAGCTGTTATGGGTTGCTCCAATCAAAATCAGATCAAAATGTCTCCCCTAAAAGTCCTAATCTAGATCATTTGATTTTGATTAGACGGGCCACATCAAATTTGGCAGCGGAGTGGAATCACTTTTATGGCAGCGAAAGGGGTCTCAGACCATACCTAACCAGTAAAGTGTGGTGGTACAACATGTTACTCGTTTGGCTACTGACCATTAATACTTAATTTAAACAATTTTGGTTTAATTAACCATAAGTCTGTGCAATTGTGCACCCCTCAAGCCTCACTTTGACCTCATGTAGCCTCCATTTTATGTCTTCTATTGTAACACGGAATATGAAACTAGATGCACAGACTGAAAATAATCCATACTGAAGTAATGTAGATGGATTGGTGTATTTCTTTGAATTGAATCTTGCTAACCCTCAAAATATCACGCATAGGTTGTCAAAGCAAGTAGATTTCCATGTCCTCCCAAAGTGAAATTGTTCACATTGGCCATCTTTTGAGAATGATTTCCATAAATCTTAAGATTTACAGGGTACTTGTATGAACAGAATTGTAAATTTGAGACATTGGTCTTTCCATGTATGCCTTTTTAACTTTGAGTTGTTTAATTTTTTTTTTTTTTTTTAACTTAGGCTGCCAGAATTCTAGCAAACTTGCTTGTTGCTGGGTCTATGGTGCTGGGAAGAGCTGTTGTTCAAGCGTATCAGAAGGCAATTCTAAGTCCGTATTCAATTTTTTTTTTTATCATTTCCAATTTTCCATTGTTTAGAAATTTCATGGTAATGGTACATGAACCGCGGGCTTGGTGCAGTGGCACGAGCCCTCGTCTCTCTTCCAAGAGGATGCAGGTTCAATTCTTGATAATAGCATCTAAAAGATGTTGGGGTGTACTGGGGCTCTTTAATAAAAGAAAAAAATGGTACATGAAAACATTTATTTCTGTGTTTGAGTCTGGAAGTAGTAAATACGACATGTTTTTACTTACCTCAGCCTATGTGAACCCTAGTTTTTTCAACATTGTAAATCTTGCAAAATTGATTAATATCGAGCTAATGAGTTAATTACATTATGAATATTGTAGATGCAAATAAAACTGGGGTTGCACAAGAAGCTTTGAATAATATGCAAAGAGTTAGAAAAGCTATGACTGAGCAAGAGGCTCGGCTGATATTGGGTATTGGTGAAAAGACTACTTGGGAAGAAATTCTTCAGGTTTGTTTTTTTAAATGTTAGTTGAAAATTGTGCAAATTAGTGTCAACCATAATTAGTTTTTATGGCATTAATGAAAATTTGGTTAATGAGACCCATTTCAACCATAATTAGCCTTCAAATTGTACAAATTAGTGTCAATTTGGTCCTGATTATGCAGTTTTCCTCAATTTGCCTGTGAACATATGATCATGTATCTTGTAAGGCACTGTGTTCCTCAAAACAAATCCCATAAGACCCTGTAAAATATATCTACTCGATAAAATGTCTATCATTTTTTTCCAAATTGGCTACAAATATGCCTAAACTACTAGACTCTTTCACTCGTTGAATGTGAGTGTGAAATGAAAGGTGGGGAATTTCTTAGAAAATTGACAGAATTCTAGGTATGAAGATATGTCTGTAATGCTTTATGGAATGTTCATGTTATTTTCTCATTCTGCAGTCATGAACAAATTTAAGATTTAAAAGGGCAACATTACAAAATCAATGGATTTTATAATGGGCGTCAGATATATTTCCCTTGTAACATATTTTATTGTAAAATTGTCACAATTTTCTTTTCTGAATTCAAGAAAGAGGGATTTTTGTTGATTTGCAGAAATACGATGCCTTATTTGAGAAAAATGCAAAGAGTGGAAGCTTTTACCTCCAGTCAAAAGTTCACCGTGCTAAAGAATGCCTAGAAGCTGCATACCAAAGCAAAGGCGGGCAACCTAGCTAAGAACCCTAACTTCAGAGCTAATTATGTTTCTTTTCTTTGTTGGCTCTATTATTCGGCTGAATTTTTCAAAGCAGACAGCATTTGTTTCTTACCCTTTCTTTGTTGTCTTTCTCTTCTTTTCTTTCTTTCTTAGAATTAACATAAGTACCTGTAATAAACATGACCAGTGCAATCCCTATACTTTTAGAACCAAGAGCAAGAGTTGCCATTTATTCATGGTAAAGGAAAATTGCTCATAGTTGCTTTATATCTTGAAGAGACAAAAAATACAGCTATGCATTCTGGTGTTATTTTTCCTAATCTCAAGTAGATTGATTTGATCTGGTATCGTGCACAAAAGAGAGGTTGATTGAATCAAGTTACATGTAGAAAACAAAGTTGTTAGTTTATGATGTTTGATTGTCGCAACGATTATTGTTTTGTAACTTATTTGGGACATATCAAGTACGGAAACACACGAGAAATCCAGATTGGAGCCTATGCCTTGTCCCAACAGAAAGCTTCAGCACGTCTCCTCTGGATCCACAAAGTGAGTATCCCATAAGGTACCTGACCGTGTAGAATGCTCAAGAATCGTGCCTATTTGGAATATAGAGTTCCGCTTTGTTTGAGACTGATACCATATTAAAATGGACGACTTAGGTCTCATGCAACCTACACGGTCAGGTATTGCCCTGGATTTGAATTTGGATAAACGTGCACTTTATCAGTGCAATACAAATGCACAAGATCACTTCTCATTCCTTGACCTTTCGTAGAATTCACATCTAGTGCAATATCTGAGGTGCAATAAATAGAACCGGGCCATTCTTTTTATCTGGCACGAACCTCTAAATGGATCTTCTATAGTTTTGATAGGTATCAGAATAAGTTCGGTCCAGTTGGAAATTGGAATTAATCCGGACAGTCCATTTATTATTGTACCCCTCTCATATATGAGGGGATACACACTCATATTCGTATCCTCCAGGTACCTGAGGTACAATAGCTAAATTCGGATTGTTCTTTTAAACTGACACAAATCTCAAAATGAACTCTTATATCTACTATAAACATTGAATCTAGCACGATCGAAATTAATCCAGACTGTCCATTATCCATTGCACCCCTCCAATACCTGAGGTGAGACAGATCCGACAGCAGGATCAGCAAAAAAGATATTTCTAGTATTCCAACACTATCTCACATTTGTTAATGTGTTGTCTGAAACTACTAGCTTTTGTATTAACTTATTCTTCGAGTTGATTTTTGATATTTAATTTATATAATACAAGTGTTAAATTAAAAAAAAATTAAAATTAAATATATATATAGTATTTACTCAAAAAATATATATATAGTAGCCGTATCGTATTCAGGATTTTTAAAATGAGTGTATCGCTGTATTATATCATATACAATATCCGTATCCATGTCCATACAACATAGATTTCAAATAATCCAACATGGTACAATGCATATTAATGTCTGACAATATGCGCTATCTTGGCGATGCTATTTGAAATCACATCCTCTCCAATACCTGATAAGGGAATCTTTTACAATAACTTGGCAGGAATCTCAAAGCCCAATAATACTGCCTTGGTGCCTCCTATGGTGATCCGAATCTCAAACCAAACAGATTTAATTTCAAACCATAAAGTGAGAGTAATCATCTGCAATACCTGAGAGATACAAATTCATGCTATCCCACATGTCCTTAAAAAGAAGTTAAATTTAGTCTAATATCCTTTGAATTAAATTACTAAAAGTTTATCCAAAATGTGAACATAATCGGACAAAAGACAAAAGGATCATTAACATATTCAAATTAATAACAACATACACAACAAATGGATCTTCTCTGACCCCTTCTGTCTTAGGTTGTGTTCTGGAGAGGGGGAGACCCCTTTTATTAAAGAGAAGGAACGGGAGCGAAGGGGAATTCTACACGCGTCCGGGTTGTCCATGTCGTTCACCTGCTCTAGAAGAAAGTAATCGGAGAAAGAAATTAATGAATGCCCTACTGTAACGAGAATAACATGCTATACAAACTTTCCAAATTCATACCTCTCAAATCGGAGTGTAGTTTCACTGTAGCGAGGGGAACCACGCGCTGCTTCTTTCTTTCTCTTCCTTTCCGTTCCTCTGTGTGTGGATGTTGTGGAGCACAACCTTAGTCTCTCATAGAAGCCATTCGACAATACAAGATGGATTAAATCTTAATCCGTATTAAAAAAAACTCATATTCGGTTATTTTAATTCATAAATAAAAGCTAATGACACTTATCCTACAAAGAAATATGCAATTTCCAAATTGTACCCACCAAAGATATTTTAACCCCTTTAACAAACAAGTACAAAAACTTGACGGAACATTTTGATAAACCATAATTAAGAAAATGTTTTTTACTGATCCAGCATGATTGTTTTTTTTTTTTTCAAAAACCAGAAGGACCGGAGCGCTCCTCCGGTCTCAAATTTTGCCTTTTCTCAAGACCGGAGTAGCCCTCCGGTCTTAACAATTTTTCACCTTTTTGATTGATAGTGGTGCGGCGGATCGTGCAGCGACTCATTTTTTTTCTTTTTTTCAACTTTTTTTTCTCACCAAAAACCAGAACCAAAAACAAGAAGTTATGTTTTCTGACCTTTGCCCATTAATCATTAAAACTGTACTTATCTGTAATATTTTTGTATAGAGAAGTTATGTTTTCTGAAAACTAGACTTCCATACCTTTAATTTGGTATAAAGTATATCAAAATCCATGTAGCCGTTTTCTCTAAATCGAACTTTTAATATGCTCAAAAGCTGGGACTGCTTAATAGAAAAAATTTGTAGCTATTCTGATCTTTGCCCATTAATCATTAAAACTGTACTTATCTGTAATATTTTTGTATAGAGAAGTTATGTTTTCTGAAAACTAGACTTCCATACCTTTAATTTGGTATAAAGTATATCAAAATCCATGTAGCGGTTTTCTCTAAATCGAACTTTTAATCTGCTCAAAAGCTGGGACTGCTTAATAGAAAAAAATTGTAGCTATTCTGACCTTTGCCCATTAATCATTAAAACTGTACTTATCTGTAATATTTTTGTATAGAGAAGTTATATTTTCTGAAAACTAGACTTCCATACCTTTAATTTGGTATAAAGTATATCAAAATCCATGTAGCCGTTTTCTCTAAATTGAACTTTTAATCTGCTCAAAAGCTGGGACTGCTTAATAGAAAAAATTTGTAGCCGTTTTCTCTAAGCTATGTTTTTTTCCTCAAAAAACTGTTTTCTGAAAACAATTTGAACGTTCTATGTCCCTAGTAGCTCAAAGTTTAAAACATACACAAAACATACAAGTTAAAACTACACTCAGTCATCGTCTTCATCTATACGTTCTCTGTCCCTATTAGCTCTGAATTTCGAGTCGCTATATTTGTTGGGTTTTTTTTTATGCCGGCGAGTAGGATTTACCATTGATGCCGATGCACCACCATCTCCTATGGCACGCCCGTCTATCCTAATATTTTGTAACGACTCAAGAATATCACTTGGATCAGCATGCATGGCGCCTTCAGGAACATGGACCTCTGGATTAATTGGTGCTTGGTCGGGAAGATCATCGCTGACGTTAATATCTCTAAGATCAGTTGGAAGTCCTGCCTCGTTGAGCATGGCTATGAACAGTGCGATATGTCCGAGATCGGATAGGACATCGCGACTACTTTCAAGCAAGAGAAGTCCAAAAGCCTTCTGTCCGGGTGTCCGCACCATGCTAATTCCTCTGGCGGTCTGGTTCAATTGGCGGAATCTCTACAAGAAAATGATATATTTAAAAAATAATTTGTGTGATACAAAAAAATAAGTTCATATATTAGAAAGAAAAATTAAAATACTTACGATTCGAGCTTGAATTACGGCATCTGAGACATACCCAAGATTTGCAACGTCTCCCGGTTCGGGCATTGCCTGGCTCAAAATTTCAAGATTGGCGTGACGCTGAAAAATTGTATACATGCCATTCATGAAGAACCATTCCATATACTCGTGATACCTTGGGAAAAAATAAAACTTATTAACTATTTCATAGCATTGTTAAATGCAGATATTTTATTTTCCATCCTAAATTAAATCGTACCTATCCGGAAGATAAGGAGCAAGGACTCCATTTTCATACCGAGTTACGAAATTTACTAAAGGTGCCGCGATATATTCACTAAAATGTTCGCTCCAGTCCCCAGAGGTTCCGTCAGTATACAACCCATCCGCTCGTGTCCATTTGCGAAGCTCTTCAAGCCTTTTGAAGGATGGCGGAGCCGGTGGAGGAACTGCCTGAAATAACCCGAACTGTCGAAAAACCCTCTCGGGAAGGTGAATCTCTACCATCCAGAAATGGATGCACCACACGCGAGATGCAAAGAACGCCTGGTCTCTTATCCCGATCGAAGGTTGGAGGTATTGGTAACCCCGGTACGGCCTCCAGTTGACAACATTGGCCTTCAAACGCTCAAACTGATCTCGACATTGCTTTGTGCCTAAGTTGTAAACACATGACAATTACATATTGAATCAACACAAACCTATATGAAAAAACATAATATTTATTATTAAAATGTACCTCTCCTAGGGTTACCACCCCAAACATAATATTTTTCTCTCAACCATACAAGACGCATATAGTTCTTTAAGATTGTTGTTTTCTCGTTGGGTTTACCCGCATGCTCCACCTTTTTATAATAAAAATCATTGTCATCCCATTCCAAACCATCATACACTTCATGTCCTAGGCAATCTAAGATCAATTGTGAATAATGATCATCGGTACATCCAGAGATAGGTCTCCCTGTAAACATAGATGTTAAACAAAATTATACTAGTTCAAAATTTTAATTAATAACAAAAGTATAAATTAGCAATAAAAAATATGTTACCGGTAACAGATAAGCCCCACAAACAGCTAACATCTTCCAATGTCACTGTGCACTCTCCCACCGGAAGATGAAAACTATTTGTCTCGGGCCTCCACCTCTCAACGAGAGTAGTAATCAATCCTCTTTCAATCAGACAATGATGTACATTAACCATCTGATACAAGCCTAAATTCTTCAAACCTTCTTTCATCTTTTCTTGGTATTCAATGCCCATTTTGCCACTATCAGGACGCAGTGCATAATCGGGCTGTAATGATAATTGACATGCAAAAAAGTTTAACCAAAAATTAAATTCGAATTCTAAAATTTAATAAGTCAATTTAAATCCAAACCGATATTAAACAAATACCCTCGTATTTGCCACATGGATTTTAACTTCTGTTGGAAGCAACTGCAATAAAGAGTCTTCATCTTGCATTTTTCACTACAATATAAATAAATACATACAAAAAAATATTAACATACAAATCCAATTCAATATTGACATGCACGACATGCAAACCTAATTAACTAGTAACATTCATTTTATTACTTTACATTATTCTACAATTACACTATAAAAATCTAAATTATACTAAAAAAATAAATCATTCAACAATTAATACATGCATGTACACTAAATAATTCTACAATTAATAGTTAAACTATATAAACTTAAATTACACTAGAAAAATAAATATGAATTACTACAATTACTACAATTACTACAAAAATCACTTATTCTACAATTACTACATAATTAATTTATTTATACTACATGCAAATTACATACAAATAAATTAGTACATGCAAATAAATTACTACATAAATCATTTATTTATACTACAACTACTACATAAATCATTCATACAACTATACACATAAACTATTTTGTTATACTAATTGCAAATAAATTACTACATAAATCAATTTTTATACTATAATTACAACATAAATAATTTATTTATACTACAATTACTATATAAATCATTTATACATAAACCATTTATACTACTAAAAAAAAAATACACATAAACCATTTATACTACAAAAAATACACATAAATCATTTATACCACAAAAAGATAAAATTACACATGAACTATTTATTTATACTACAATTATTACATAAACTATTTATTCTAACCATTTATTCATAATTTCAGATTATTTATTAAAAATAAAAGAATTAAATACATACCGAACGAAACTTGTAGATCTGAAGCTTTTCTTGTTCTTCTCTCAAAATACACAAATCTATATAATTAGAATTAAAATTAGATTAATTTGAAGAGTTCAAAAAAAAATGGTGAAAGAACGGTGCGAGAAGAAGGAAGAAGAAGAAAATGAAAATGGGGGAGACAGAGACAGAGACGGAAACAGATAACTCCTGACCTAAACGCTAAATAAAGTATTAAAAAAAAATAATTAAGACCGGACCAATCTGGACCATTCCTTTAACTTCGCACCTATCTCAAAGAACAAATAATATTGGGCCCCTGCAAAATCCAGAATAGGCACCGGCTGAGAGTAAATCTCAAACCATAAAGTGAAAGGAATCTTTTACGCATAAATTGTTAAGACCGGACTGGCCCTCCGGTCTTGTATTAATTTTTGGAGAGACTGGACCGGCCATCCGGTCTTGATTTGTTTAGAATTTTTGGGATTTTCTGTGTCGCCTGAATTGTAATGCAATTCTAACGGTCAAAACCGATTAAAATTTTGGGAGACCGGAGGGCTCCTCCGGTCTTGAGTAAAGAAAAATTTTAAGACCGGAGCGCTCCTCCGGTCTTTCTGGTTTTTGAAAAAAAAAAAGCAATCATGCTGGATCAGTAAAAAATATTTTCTTAATTATGGTTTATCAAAAAAATCCAAAACTTGACTGTCAATGTACTCCTTGCCTCTAAGCACCAAAAGACAGCATTAGGAATCAAAACTTAAAATCAAATTGCAACATTATATTAATAACCTTTGTTTTTCTTTCCTTGACTGTTTATTTGCTCCCCTAGTTAATGGAACTTTAATATTGCCATTATTCCGAACTTGAGCAACAGTAAGATGTCAATTTTAGCTTTATAAATGAGGAAATTGAACAGCACCAGACCAACCACCATGTCAAACCAGTGTATGCTTGCCATTGCCAACCACCTTCCTCGTAAACCAATTTTAAAAAGTAGATTATTTTACCAATACCAATCCAGAAATGGAGAAAACTTCCCGCCAAATTTTCCTTTATATTTAACTTGAATCACTATTTTCCATGTATCAGAATAATCAGAAAAATTAAATTCCCATCACCACTTAGCCAATAGAGATATTAATTGATCTTTATGGAGACCAACAGCATGCTTAGGCATAGAAGCGGAGCCAGACTTTCGAACTATGGGGGTCAATTGTATAAAATTTTTGTGTGGGGGAATGGGAGTCAATTTTCCAGTTTTTTGACATTTTGTCCTAAATTACATAGAAAATCACACATAATATAAAAAAAAAAAAATTTAAATGGGAGTCAGTTGACTCCCATACTCTCTCTTTACCTCCGCCTCTGCTTAGGCACCTTAAAATTTTTATTGTAATGTTTGCAATGGCCCACAACACACCGTCACACCCTTTAGAATTCCAAATTGGAGTGAGGCTATAGTGATATGCATCTTACAAAGTGGCACTTACTATGAATCCATATCTCTATTTGATTCCAACTGCTCCACATAATATTCATATAAAAATGTATTTGAAGATCAAATTTCACATTTTTAAGAACATTTTTACTACTTTATTAAATAGACAGAAAATTACTTGATAAAAAAAATTTGGAATTTTCAAGTAGTGATTTTTTTTTACCTAGGTAAAAGAATAATTAAGAAAATTCTAAAAATATAAAACTGATAATTTTCATATAATGATCATGTTAAGCCAAGCTTCTAAATAGCGTTTATAGCGGTATAGCGGGGAGACAAAAAAAAAAAGCTTTAGCGAATAGCGGAGCTATAGCGAAAGCTATTATAAATAGCGTTTTTTTATTTCAAAAATTATATTTTATATTTCTACTAATAGTAAAAATGTCTCATCAAGAAAAAAAATATCAAATTAATTAAGAAGTTCTAATATTCATATTAAACCAATACAAAGTTCAAATTGTCATTCAAAATATCCCTAATTCAAAAACTATCGATATATTTTATATTCAAAATATACCACTACCATATATTAATGCATGATACAAAATTTAATTGATATAGCGGTATAGCCCGCACATGTTCCATTATATTGATATAGCTTAATAAAGTAAAAAAAAAAAACAATCTAGATATTAAGGCCCATTAAAATTGCAAAATCATGTTTTCAGAAAAAAAAAAATTACAAAATCATAACCCATGTAGCATAGCGGACCGCTATTGCCGCTACGCGCTATAGCGGACCGCTATTACCGCTATAGCGGTCGTAGCTTGATTAGCGCAGTTTTAGCCCGTAGCTTAGCTTTCTGGGTCCAAAACCGCTATAGCTAGCTATTTAGAAGCTTGTGTTAAGCTATTCAAATTCAGTGTTTAGATTTTAAAAATGAAAATATAAGTTCATAATAGAGACTGATTTGTAATATGCATATCACCGTAATAACTTCACTCTAGAGGTGCTATTGGGTCGGGTCGGGTCTGGATACTATTATATTTGGACCTGTACCCTAAAAGTGTTCGGGTCCAAATTTCGATCCATACACTTATCTGTTTCAATTCGGGTCGGGTTCGGATCCGAGTATCTATCTACCCGTAGATATTTCGGGTCCAGTCTTTCGGTTCCGGGTAGATATATACCCATAACTTGTTTGTAGATTATCGGGTCTGGTTCAGATACGGGGCGGTTCCAGATTCGAAGCGGGTATATGTCACAAAAAAATCAAGAGGATGGAGAGAAAATAACTTTTGAAAAAAAAAATTGAAAAAGAGATAATTTTTAAAAAGTAAAATATTAGAAATGACGATTTTATTTTCTATAGTTCAAAAAATCTATGAATGAAATACTAATAATTTGTAGAAATGACATATCAATGAGAGTAATAAATTTTCATTATTATGCAGAGGATATCAAGCCAAATATTGAAGGATGTATCCAACTATCCATAGTAATAAATTTTATTTAAAAAATTAATGCGGCTGTTATAGAAGAAATAAATTTGGCATCCATCTATGTGTATAAACATAACGAATATGTCACTACATTCTATTTTCTCATATTCAAAAAAGTACTGGACTCACCACGGCTTATGCAAAAATTAATATGCAAAGTTGTATTTATACGGGTATCGGATCGGGTTCTGTTATGGGTCGGATATTTAAATGAAACCCATATCCTACCCATTACAGTATCGGTTTCAGGTCGGATATTAAATTATTAATTTTGTAATCATATCCATAATTTAACCGGTCATATTTTTTAAACCATACCCTATCCAAATTAATCGGATCCGGATCGGATCCGGGTAATCGGGTAAAAGTAGCACCTCTACTTCACTCTACTAAATTACAGGACCATTGGTGTAATGTTGCAACGGTCTTATTACATTCCCGTAAAATTCTAAAAGATAGAGGACCAGACCGCAAATATTACAAAACTCGATGACCATTGATGCAATATCCATCCTTGTATTATCTCTCATCAAAAGCGGGTGGAGAGCGCCAGAGAGCACCAGTAAAGATAGAGAATAAACAATGGCATCTCCGCTTAAAATCTCCCACCACGTCCCTCAATGGCTTCTCTTCTCCTCCAACTCCTCCTTCCCATTAACAAACCGAACAGTAATGAATGCACCACTTAGCCGTGAGCCGATTCATCCAGGAGCTATACGGCTCAAGCCGGCTTGCTCAGCTGCAGCTTCACCTTCCGGTCCGGCCGAACCGGCTAAGGATAAGCCGAAAGTTCTGCCTAAGAAGCCAGTCTACTCAAGTTTGAAACCTTTTTATAATGATGTTCTTTTCTATTGTAATAACTTGACAACAATATAATCTTCAAATCAAGTTAAAGAAGTTGGATGTTAAAGTTCAAAACTTAAACTAAAAACATGCTTCTAGGTAAATTTCTGGGTATGAACATGGTTTGCATTTCAAAATTTTGTGTGATTTCACTATCACTTGAAATCCATTGCATTGAAAATTTCAGAAAGGTAATTTTGGGAGTTCAAGTCTGTTTATGACGATCGCCAATATGATTTCCAAGTTAGACTCGCTGTCAAGTGATCCAAACCCTTAATTCATATTCTGATGCTCTTTTGCAAATACAAAGAATCATTCACATATCATCTAGAAACTTAGTAACAATATTTACGCGTGAATCCTAATCCGAACAGTGTGGCAGTCCTTGTAGATATGACGGAATTGTCAATAGTACCAATATCAATTTGCAAATAGTTTCACAAAAGAAAACTCATTTGTTAGACAATACTCAATTTAAAAAAAAAAAAAAAAAATTCAAAAGACGAAAAAATGAGAATGCTTGAGCTTCTTTTGTTCTTTTGTAGTGAAAAAGGGGCAGATTGTACGTGTGGATAAAGAGAAGTACTTGAATAGCATCAATGTGAGTTGTGTGTTTGTTTGTGCACGTAGCATGCATTTTATCCTCATATGTACCTGTTGTACTGGATTTTACCTACTGATTATTAGCAGTTTAATCTTTATTTGTGGCAATGATAACCATCTGAGGTTGGTTAAGTGCTGGTTAGCTCCAGTACTGGTACATCATATTTATGTATTAGATTATAGTGGGCTAGCACTTTATTATGTCAGCTTAATTTCTAAACAGTTGAAATATTTGTTAATTTCAGTATTTATCAGTTGCCCATCCACCTTACTATAAAGGCCTGGACTACATATATCAAGATCGTGGTGAGGTAATATCTTATGTCAATGTTCCTTTTGTTTTGTTATCAGTTTCTTGCTGTAAGTTTTATGTCCCACTTAGTGATAAATTGATGCTAATTTGGAGAAGTTAAGGCTAACCTTGGAGTCAATGAGGACGACTGCTGGATAATCTAATCCCATTGGACTAAAAATCCTACTGGTTTCTAATTTTCTTTTGTTTTCTTAATAAAATTGAACCTTTCATGTGAAAATGCAAAATTGGAGACACAATTGTGATAATATAGTTCTAAAGTCGAGTGCTACTTTGGTAAAAAAATCACATCCTTGGATGACTGAAAAAAATTGTGGATGAATTGCTCGGTCGGAGCTTATTGTCTCTGTGAAACCTTGATTTTGTTGCTGTTTAGTTTTACTTGGCACTAATTACCAATCTATAACAGCTAGATAATTTGTGTCTATGTTTTGTTATTTTTTTATAGGTGCTGGACATTAGAATTTTTGAGACCGGCGAATATGCTCTTGTATGTAACATTCTCCCTTTATTTGGCTGTTACTTGCTTGGACCAGCTTGTACAAGTCAGTTTGGTATTGAAACCTAATACCTAGCTAGGCTTAATTGTCAACTGGAGGGAAATTGCCAGACAATTGAATTAGCATTGGCCTTGACTACTTGTTTAAAAATCGAGACAACTAATTAGGTTGGTGACTGGTACCTGTCTTCAGTGTCTTGTGTGTAGTCTCCTCTTAAACTGTCAGGCACACAAAACACACGAATATTCGAATTGAGCAATGAGTGTAAGTGTAATAAAATAATATAAAAAAGAAATTTAAATGTGACAGATTGCTTGGGTTGGTATCCCGACTCCGCCAGCATGGCTGCCTACTGATATGCTTATCAAGGTACATAAATTGTTACTTTATTTCATTGTAGCATATGTTATTTGATTTTAATTTTTTTTGTTTCTGTTGCTTGTCTTGTAGTCGGAGAAGCTTGATTATGAGAGAATATGATCTCAGAACCATCATCGGATATGCAAATGGCTGAATGCTTTACACGGCTTAGAAAGTCTGTTTAATTCATTATTGTCTTTTGTTTTGGTGCATATTTTTTATGATTTTTGTACAAGTAAATCTTTGGAAGCATACATATGTATAGTTATCATTTTATTTCAGGTTTCATTTATGATGTGTGCGTGTGTGCAAGGGACAGTACTAGTAACATATAACAGCATTAATTACTTTTAAATTGATTAATCTTGTGTTAACACCCGAAAATGTCAAGCACAACTGTAAAATGGCTTCAAATTGCAGATATGTAAGGGCTCAGTTGTGTGACCTGTCTGGAAATTAATCCAGCTACTGTTTTTCAACATATCTTGCTATTCACTTGGGAAAAGAGCAAAAACATCCACTGGCTTTCGGGCCTTTTTCTTATCTTTTATACCAACAGTTTAGATCTTCTAATGTTTTTAATTTCAGGTCTTGTTACTGGAAATGGTCGTTAGGAAAAAATTTTAGTGGTACCTCAGGTATGAGAGATTGCAAAATGGACATAATAACGATTTTGAAGACAATACAATATATAATAGTCACTTGTGGTTCAGAGCAGTTTGGTCAACGGTATAAAGAAAAAAAAAAATATGAAGAGCTTTTTGTTGACATTAATTTGTTTAACTAATATATACATCTTTTTGTAGACGTAGCCTATTTTTTGTTTACTTATTTTTTTTGCCAATTTGAGCATGGTACTGATACTCCATTAGTTTTTTCTATTATTCTGATTAGAATAAATCCAAATTTCAGTAGCTTCAAGACAGATAAGAATTCCAAAACCAAGTTTGCAACATGAGGTAAACTTCAGGTGACCATCCCCATTTCTTATAATTCTCACATTAAAGATCAACAGCACGAACATATTACCACAGTTTCAGTTAATACCTCCCCCCCCCCCCCCCCCCACCAAAAAAAAAAAGTGCAATTACATCCAACCAGTAAGCTGCAATTTCTCAGCAAGATTGTACATAACTAACTCCTTCCAGACTGGCCCAAATAGATGCTCTCCACCAATGGCAAATGTGAGGGCCCATCCTGTCAGAAGCACAGCAAAGACAATGAAACCAATGCTTGACCGCACCACATCTGCACAGGACATGCAATTAAAAAATTGTAACACGGATAGTTTACATATATAAACATATTTAGCATGAAAAAGGCTAAAACAAAAAATAAACGATGTAAAATGAACATTTTTCAGAAATGAAATTATCCACTGGAGTTCTTATAAGTGCAAAGTGCCCCAACATGATCCAATTACACCCTAATGCAATTAATCATCTATTGGAGTCAATTAACCCAAATTAGCCCCTATTATCAGAAGCAAAGAAAGCCTAACAAAGCCAAAGTCGTTATTAATTAATGAAATGGCATCACATTCTCTTTCAACTTAGCATGGTATGTAAGATTATGGGAAAGAGTAAAGATAGACGAGATATTTCAATGACCATTTGGACGTATTTTGCAGTTCCCTAGTTTATACCGTTTGCCTGATTAATCTCATAGTTGTGCCTCTGAGCTAAAAGTTAAATCAATTAAGCACCGGCTAACTCCCACTTACAATTATGTCTCATAAACTGTTTATTAAACTATATTTTTCCTCAGTTTATCACAATTGTATGAGCATTGGATGTGGAAGAGCCACAAGTGAATACCATTTTGGTCTGATACTTTAACTGATATCACAGGCTCAACGAGCATTTAAGGCCCTTGTAATTTAGGATTAAATAAAGCACAGCTTGAATTAGCAGGTTGGTTGACGTAAACATGGTTTAAGATGATTCCACATTTGCATTGAACTCCAGCCATGTACTGACAGCATAGTAAGGTTTAATTGCAGTATTGTACCCCAAATTATGAAATATAGGTATTTCAGAGTCAGATGAACCAATTAGTTCCCTGTGGTTTCATCGGCTTGAGTTAAGTAATAGACAACAGACACTTGTCATTATCACACCAAGCAAATCGCCAATTTAAAAGCAAATGGGGTTGATTAGAAACGCAAAACTTACAGGGACGAATTCGACTGAAGGAAGGAGGAGAAGAAGACGATGCCTTAGAGACGAGAACAGGCCAGAAATAGAAGCAATTCACAGCCCAGAGCAGGGGCAAACACGCAAATCCCCAGAGAAAGAATCTTTTCGCATAACCCTCGGCCTCTTCCCACGATACACCCAACGGACCGTCCACAGTTGCCCACGTCACCACCCTGCCAGATCGGGATCGGACAGCGGAGGGGCGGAGGCGCTCGCCGGATTCCACGTCGACTGCTGATTGGTCGTTCCGACCATCCATTTTTCGAAGAAAGTTTTGTTCCAAGCTCAGAGACCAAATTGATGTACTGCCGCTTTAACAAGTCTTCCCTGTACAAGTGCTAAATTTTATTTTATTTTATTTTATTTGTTCAAGAGGAAATTAAAGAATTTTGGTAGGATTGAAATTAAATTCAATTTAGCAGAAAAGGAAAAAAAAAATTTGGGAATATATATAATTTCTCTCTTTCACTATATATATATATATATATATATTTTAAAGAAAGCTCTCTTCCACTTTTTATATATATCAAACTAGTGTATTAATTATACCCCAATCGGGTATACCCTACCCTGCCCGTCCAAACCCTATGCCCGGGGTACCCGTGCCCGAGCCAGGGTATAGGTCGGGTAAACGGGTACGGGCAAAAACCGGACCAGTCACTGTTTTTTTGGCAAATACCGAACCTTACCCGGACCGACCATACCCGTACCCGACCTTACCCGTACCCGACTTTACCCTACCTGGGTACCCGTCTACCCTTACCCGTACTCGTACCCTTATACCCGACCCACTTTAATTCAAAAATCAAACCCAAATTTCAAATTTCCCCCCACCGGTTCAAAAAAAACAAGAAGAAAAAAACAGAAAAAAACAGGAAAAAAAAAAGAAAAAAAAACCCGGACCGGACCAGACCGCCTTACCCCTCAAGGATACCACGGGCACGGGTATAGGACAGGTAGGGCACGGTTTTTGAAAAAAAATATCTGAGGCCCGAGATACCCGTCTACCAGTGATACCCGTGCCCGACCAATACCCTTGCCCCTGCCCGGGTATACCCGGCCCGCCCTGCCCCTGCCCGACTTTAATCCACTATACCAAACACAATTAAAGTTTTAAAAATAGTTTAATTTTCGAGGTTCTTTTATTCTCGCTTTATTCTATGATAATATGATTCACCGAACAAGCCTTTGATGACAAGAAGTGTAAATATGATCCATACACATATTCATATTCCGTAAGGTGGATATGAGTAATGGTTTTATTTATTAGTTTATCAAAGAAGAGTTCGGACATTTTTTTTTTTTTGGTTTAGAAAAAATAAATTAAGAATACATGATTACATGTATAGTAGAGTTACTTTATATTCGTCACCGTATAAAATAATTGATAAATAACAAATCATAAGTGACAGACAATTAATTCCTACTATTTTATTTAATCATATAATACTTGCAGTTCATACAAAATTGATTTATGTAACATGTCGTATTGCTGTTTATTTAGTAACTGATTATTAATTGTTGAATGAGACCAAGACCAAAAATAAAATTTCCCTCTTGCGATGAATTATTAACGGATATATCCGTTTTCTTGCTTCTTTGAAGGTTTTGGTGATATAATTTGTACTTTATTTACAAATAATTCGTGAATAAAATATATTTTCTGTGTTTTCGAACCAAACAACAAATTATTTGGTTGATCGAATTATTTGTGAACAAAACGCGAATTATTTATGAAAAAACGTTTTTTTTTTTCTTACTTGTGGGACCGAATCGTTTTTTTTTTTTTTTTTTTTTTTTTTGCTTAGTTCTGAATTCTGATTCCAATTACTTTTATCTTAACATCAGTTTGATTAATTTTGGATGAAATACGCTTCGTATAAAGCAAATCTACACTGATATCATTAATGGGATCTTATTGTATTATATAACTAGCCCTTATAAATGTAAACTGATTAGAAGCACTCAGAATTTAGCACTAAGTTGAGTATATAGAATGAAGCAAAGTTTCCTTAAAAAAAAATGGCAAAGGGGCTGCGGGCCAACGGGCCAACGGGCCATGTAAGAAGTAAGAAGTAAGAACCAAACAAATATTCAAGAAACTGGGCTAACGTCAATTTTGGGCTGCAGAGAAAAAAAATTAGTAAGTATTCAACTTGGAAATAAAAAATGCGGTGAGCGTGGATCGAACACGCGACCTTCAGATCTTCAGTCTGACGCTCTCCCAACTGAGCTATCCCCGCTTTTGTTTATAATTCAATATATTATTTTATATAACTAAATAATATATGAATTAAGAATTCAATAGAATATAATAGAAAAGAAAAGAATATAATATACATGATTTTACATTGAAATTTTATGATCGGCTAGACTATTATCTCAGAACGAACTCATTCTCAACAATCTTATAGTTAGCCTCAAATTTCTTTCAATTTAGAAATAATGCCATCAAAACCTAGCTTTTATGATTTGAGTTTGTAAGAGAAAAGAAACAAAAAAAAAAGGTATTGACAGTGGATAGGAAGAAGAGTGGAGGAGAAGAACTAAAAACACACCTAGTCGGAGCAAAACGGTAAATGAAAAAGGAAGAAGAAGAGAACGGGAAGAAGAAGTGAACAGGAGAAGAAGGAAGGCTTTTTGCATCTCTTCACCCAGTTCCGTACAATTCTCGCCAAATTCTTTTGTTTTAGCGTGGATTTCCCAGCAGGATTTCGAAGGAAAAAAGTCGCGTGAACTCCTCTCTTTTCCTTCGTCGCCTCCGCTTCCGATCAGAAACGTGACACGAAATCTGATTCTATTTCTTGTTTTATGCGGGGTTACCCCTTTCCGATCACAGGGTGCATTTTCGAACTAATTTTCCCACTATACAATCGGTATCTCATTTTAAACTCCAGTATAGAGTTGCACAAAAAAATCATAGTTCGTAAATAATTTGATTCGAAATAATTCGAAAAAAATTAATTCAAACTAAATTTAAAATGGATCTGGTTCGTTTGAAATAGGTTCGCAAACTATTATAGTTTGAAATTAAAAGTAACGTGAACCGTTGATTTTCGCTGATGACTTATGTTCGTTGATGACTTAAAAGTTAAAATATAAGACCGCCCAGCCATAAGTCATAACTCGTAAGTCGTAACCATCGCTTTCAGTTCTAAAACTCTAGACGACTTTTACCTCTCGCTTTCAGCAACTACGATCACTATTTCTTATTATAAAAAAGTTCATAAAAAATTTGAAATTGAGTTCATTAAAAATTTGATTCAAAATTAATTCAAACCAAACTCAAATTAGGATAAAGCCCTACTCCAGTAGTTCGGTGAACCATATATAATTGGCAATTTGGCACCATGACTGGCGTATAAGCATATATAGTATGAGATGATAAAAATCAAAATTACGTACTAAAAAACAACCTCAATTGACTAAAAATTTAGTAAACATGTAATTGGGTGTCTAGAAAAGATCCCTCAATTGACTGAAATTTCAACTGCACAACACATAAAATATTATTTTCTCACAAGGGTCTGTTCAGCTATGATCAAAACCATAAGAATTTCCCAAAATTTGATTCCGGTAGACATTTTTTCCTACACACCATTCGATTACATATTTTTTGGAAATTGGAGTTAGCTTTTGTTCCCATCTCTTTGTTATTTGATGAAAAAAAAAAAAAATTTGATTGAACTGCATTATTTTTTTTCCTATCTGTTATTGTTTGATGTTTTTCTCTCCATTGAACAATAATAATGCAATTAACTCATAAAAAATAAACTACCAGCTAATTAATTATGTAATGGCATGTTGATTTTGATTTTATTTTTGGAAAAATATGGTTGCTATTAGAGTATACATAATTACATATAAAAACAATTTTGTCAGATAATCTCTATTCTTTTAAATGTAACAAAAAAATATCATGCCAAATCAACGACCACAACAACAATTATATACATATAAGTTTTTTTTTATTAAATATTTATAATATAAAATGATGAAGTATTTTTTTAATTATATATGTATTTAAACAAATAAATATTTTTATTGTTGTGTCGCTATTAATCAAAGTTATTTAATTATAATAATTATTTTATTAATAAGAATAATTATATAATATCAAGCATTTTAAAAATAAAATAAAATTCCTCACAACTAATTTGACGGTACAATCGGACATTCATTTCAACACACTTCCATACATACTCGTACATTCATTTCAAAATTCATCTAAAATATATTTTCAAATTTAGTTGCCACTTCTGTTAGTTTTTTATAAATGTTTTATAAATGAGGAGGGTTCGCAGATACAATGACATAACTTTAAATTATTTTTGATGGTACAACTGTCAAGCACTCAAACTTGAGATTATACACATTGGGGGAACCGGGGAAGCAGCTGCTGCGAAATAACAGCTTGGCCTATGAGCAAAGTGGATCCAGGATTTTCGTTACGGATTTAAATTGTTGGGTAAAATATTAAGATGGATAAAATAGCGGATCACACGACAAATCAAGATAACAAACAAGCAAGCATAAGAAATAAGAAAAGACACAGGATTTTATGTGAAAACTCTTTCGAAAAAAAAACCACAGAAGCACACGACACAAATCCACTAAATCAAAGGAGTCTTACAAGTACAAGAGATCATCAAACTCAATAGCGCCATCTCACACACTCTCTTACAAATTTCAAGAAGAAGAGAGCAAAACCTAGAAAAGCTTGGTGAAAAAGCAACAGAGACAGAAGCAGCGACTTCTCTTAAACTCACGAAATTGGCTCAAATCACGTCGAGAAGTGACATGAAAAGAGATTGCTGAATCAATCACCCCCAAGTGGAATATTGACTTATGTAGTTGACAAACCCATCATCATAAGCAATGAACACTTCACCGTCACACACGATGGCCGTGGTGTTTTCCTTCTTATTTTCATCAAATTTAGGTCTATATTGATCTCACTTATATTTTTCTTTCAATTTTCTGCACTCGGATTTTATGTGACCCGGCTTGCGGCAATAGTAGCAAATAATGCTCTTACGAGACTTTGATCTCCCTGTTAACTTGTCATTGTGGTCATGACCGTGAGGGTTTTCTATGTGAACTCCTTTCACGGTTCTCAGTAACAAGAGCTACCGACTCATTTGTAATGCCTAACCCTTTACACCTCAATTCCTCATTTTGCATGTTGTCTTTCACCATAGCAAAAGTGACAATACCATTTGGTGCCAAATTACTCAATGACACCATAAGAGTCTCTCAACTATCTGGTAAAGAACTCAAAAGGATCAAGGCTTGCAAATCTTCTTTCGAAGTCAATTTCATAGTTGACAGTCGATTCACACAATCCTGGAACCGACTCAAATGCTCACTCACAGATAAGCCCTCATGATACTTCATGTTCACAAGTTTTCGAATGAGAAAGGCTTTATTTTGGGCAGTTTTGCACTCATACAAACTTTCCAGTTTTTCGCATATTTTCTTGGCATCAGTTTCAGTTAAAATATGGTGAAACACCGAATCATCAACCCATTGTCTAATCAATGCAACGATCTTTCGATTTATGTTAGTCCAAACTGTTGGGGAATCATAAAAGGCCAAACAATTACGCCTTATCTAGAGATCAAACAATTACATCTCATATAGGGGTCAAACACTTACACCCCGGAGAAGGAGAAACAGTTCCCCATCTAAACCTAAGGACCGTCCTATGCCAAAGAGACCCAAAATATAAATCATAAGTGCGGAACATAATACCTGAATTCATGTTGTTTGTCATGGAATAACCAAAGCCTTGTAGAGCAAGCCGTCTACATGAGCACGAGACAAGTCTTCAATGACAAGAAGTCCTTCTCGCCTTTTGTCGTCGGGTCGAGGAATAAGTCTTCCAAGACAGGAAGGTGTGGCCCTTGAGAAATCCTCTCCAAATTTTTCTAATTGATTTCTCTTCTCTATTATTTGATGGTGGAAAAAGAAGAGAAGACACGCAGAACTGTATTTTTCTTAAGAGAAAAACATATGTTCAGTTTATGTGCTTTTCTTGGTTACCTTGTGCCTTGGGGACCAATCCTTATATATAGAGATGTAGAGTCGACATATTGCCAAACCCTAACCCCAAACCAATTTTTTGGCCACATGCCAACTTAAAAAAAACGTGCATCAAAAAGCGTGCAACTGCATCAAAATCCGTGCAGCAACTGGAGAATCGGTTTCCTTAATTGCAAATTTCAAAATCAGTTCATTAATGATTTGATCTTTGTCTAAATTGTTCTACACATTTATGGACCACATCCTAATTAATATATTAATTGTCTATTACCTTATTTTATCACTTTAATTGACAATCATATATGACAGTAAACAATCCATAATTAGATTACATATATGCTCAATGTTGGCATTAAATCCAACGAGGTTGGCAATAAATCCAACACAAACAGCATCAGTAACATCTACTGGTTTAAAACCGATTACTGGTTCATATGCATCTTTACAAAACAATATATCATCCTTTCTAGACTTCCAAATAGAGTAGTTTGTGGAGTTCAATTTAATCATGGTACCACTACTACTACACTCCTTCATTTCAAAAATTTACCTCAAACTGCAGTAGAGCAAATGGAAGAGCAACCTTTGTCCTTGAACCATCAATCAAATCCGACGGTAGTGTAGATCGGCTCTGATACCACTTGTTGAGTAAAATATTAAGATGGAGAAAATAGAGGATCACATAAGAAATTAAGACAACAAGCAAGCAAGCACAAAAAATAAGAGAAGACATAAGATTTTACGTGAAAATTCTTTCGGAAAAAAAACCACAGGAGCACACGATACAAATCCACTAAATAAAAAAAGTCTTACAGGTACAAGAGATCATCAAACTCAATAGCACTCTCTTACACACTCTCTTACAAATTTTAAGAAAAAAAGAGCAAAATTTAAAAAGACTTGGTAAAGAGACAACAGAGACACAAAAGCAGCGGCTTCTCTCAAACTCACGAAATTGGCTCAATCAGAGAAACTTTGGCGAGTTATATCCTCTGAAACTCACGAAATTGGCTCAAGCAGCAGCTTCAGCGAGTTATAGCCGCTGCTTGAGCCAATCAGAGAAACTTCGGCGAGTTATATACTTCTACTGATAGCAATGGATTAATTACCATTTGTTATGATCTTCTTGCCGATAGTAAAAGACACCAATACCATCAGTTGATCATAAAAGTGATGGCAAAGACAAAACAAATGCCAACGGTTTAACACTAAATTTAACTTAAATTACAAATCAAGCATTTAGAGGGTCAAAAATAATTTCAGGAGAAACCAAAATCGATCAATGCCGATAGATCACTATTAAAACTCAAAATCGAGGGATTAGAGTTGTCGAATTCGCATCCTCTGAGATGTCTCATATGGTGCGTGACTTTTTGGAAAATCTCAACAGTCCAGCTACGTACTGCACAAATCTCAAAGCTCAAATAATACTTGCCCCCTGTGCCATCTCCGAATAGGAACCAGACACATCGGTCACGCAAAATATGAGATATCTCAGATGATACGCACTTAGAGTTGTCGCCCCTGTTAGATGAGGGAGAGTATCCTCTGCGGAGTATTTTCTGCGAAGCTTTTAATCTGGTCCGTTCATTTTAATTGGACGGACCATATCAGAAAAACCTAAATTTTGAGATCTAATCTGATATGTCCGATCAAAATGAACGAACCAGATTAAAAGTTCCACACAGCTCCGCAGAATATATCCACAGAGGATAGCGTTCCTTGGATGATGGGTCCGCACCTTCCCATGAGCCCAAGAAATTATTCTACTACTTGATCTCTCCATTTTCAAATAAATGGAGATGATAAAACCTCGAGATTCCTTTTCCCTTCCCTCCTCTCCCGTTTCCTTCGGTCCTCCTACACCTACACCTACACCAGTCCAGTTCGTCACTCCCGCATTTCTTACTCGGCCGTGCAGTGCTCGACTCACCAGTAACTCCACTTGCATGTAAAATGGAGTACCAGCAAAACCTGTACCAGTACTATAAGCGCTTCCCTCCAGCCCGACAGCGAGCCCCAGCTGTCCGATGGGTCAAGGAATGGTTCGTCTCACTCACACTTCACACCTCCTCTTTTTGGGTCTTATTCTTTGATCTGTCTGTTGAAAATGAATCTCTTATGCTAGAAAAGCCTTCAGGTCGGGTGGATTGTTTCGTTATATTCTTGTACTTCAATTTTGCCAAGCCATGATGAAAGAGTTCATTGATGTTAGTGTAGAATGCTTTAACCTTTTCGATTCCTCTAGAGAATTCATAGAATTTTCTTGCTCCAACTTAATATTCAACTAATTAGTTCGTCTTAGTTTATCAAGGTCAGTTAATATCCATAAGTCTGATCTATTGACATTGAAAGATTTTCCTTTGAGTAGTTTTACGAAGATTTGGTATTTTATTATATCCGTTGGAATTTCTGATTTTAACTAATTTTGTTTTGGTTAGTTATCATTTTATACTGTTGAAACATGATTGTTTCTCAATTTCTCTCAAGACAAAACAACCAAACAACAAAAGGAACCAAGCACTACAGCACATTCTCTATCAATATTACTGAAAATTTAATTAGGGTTATCCTTTACCAGCCAAAATTTTGTGCATATGAGTTCCGGTATTTTAATGATGATCATGATTTCATGGTTAAGTCACAAGAACAACCAATTAAGTAAAAGAGGAGCAAATACCTGACTGTAATTTAAGGGGTTTAAGTGATTCCTATTTTTCATTTTTTTCTATTGCAGGTGGGTTTAGGTGTGTTATGTAGCTTGTCTTTTCTTTGTTTTTTTTTTTTTAATTCTAACTTAGTGATAGGAAAATTGGTTGGCTATTATAGGATCCCGCAAGAGCTTTCTGCAGCTGGTGGGAAGTGCTCTCTCTTTCGGTGGGTCAGAGGTACTGCAGAAAATTGTAAACTTCAAACCTAGTTATATTTACTAGTCTTTCTGGTATTTGTTGAAATTGTACAACCTCTTTTGTTCAGATCACAAAATTACCAACACCTTTTTAATTTTTTGCAAGATTAGCAGCAGACCAGAAGAATGGTATTAAACCAAGTTTAAAGATCACCAGATTGCATTCAAGTGTTAATGAGTAATACCAACATAAAATCTGTGGTAATTTAAGTTTTGAACCCAGACAACCACCTTATGGGTATGGTTAGTACCTATGAAGTGTGAACCATTTTCTACCTCTACTGTGCCGAACTTTATTATTCTTGCAATCAGCAACCATTACTATCATTGATGTTTTAACAACAATAGCTATATCTGACCCTCAAATTATTCCTTTATTTTCCATCTTTTCTCTTCAATTTAAAGAGGATATGGTACAGGCTTTGAAGGAAAAAGAGAAAGGACGGGAATTGGAGGTGGCACCAAAACCGGAGCCAACTACAGAGGTTCTATTTCTTTGCAGCTATGAGAGTTGTGGTAAGACTTTCACTGACGTGGCTGCTCTGAGAAAGCACGCTAACATACATGGTGACAGACAACATATCTGCAACTACCCTGGCTGTGGAAAGGTACTTCTGTTTTCTAATTTTTCCAACATCAGTTGGTGATCTTTTTGAAGAGTATTTGTGCAAATGAGTATCTTTTGGAGGGGTAATTTGGGTTGTGTCCAGAGTCCAGAATTATCTTAGTTAATTTAGGTGAAATTGAAGCTTACTCCACACTAATTCTGGTTAAGATAGGGACCAAATGCGCATTAGAGTATGGAATGTCTTATTGTGGAGAACTTGAGCTTTACCTTCAGCATCATTGCATAATCAAGGTTTATGTTGTTGTAATCAAACTTAAGCCTAACAGTGTTGTTAAGGGCTTAAGTTTTTGTCAGTTGTGGAAAGGTGTTGAGGTTATTCAGTTATTTCCACGCGTTACTCACTTGAGGGTGATTTCTGTTCAATTGAGAACAGTTGGAGACTTGGAGTTTTTAATATATTAAACTTGAGTGCTCGTTTATAATTTGACTAAATTGGATTATGTTCAAGGCTTAAGTGGGATATTGGGGTTCCATTGAGCCAATTGAGGGATAAATCATAAATGGGAGCAATTTGGGTTCAATTGAACCTCATTTACACGATTAGGGGATAAATGAGGATAATTTAAGGCTAATTGAACCTCATCAGAGGGCTTATTGGGTCAGAAAGAAGTATAATACGATAAATTGAACCTATATGAACTATTGCAAATCGATTAGAATTTCGTTATTGAGACTAGTTTTGATCTAAATGATACAATTTGGAGCTGATCATGCAATGAATGGATAAATCAACTTAAAACTCAGGGGCTAATAAAGAACAGCTGAACAAGGGAAAGGCTCTCAAGATGGGTACTTTTTATGTATACTTAAAGGAACTATTCTAAGGAGTAGATGACATTATTTTTACTGTGTCTGTGTGCAGAAATTTGTAGATAGTTCCAAGTTAAAGAGGCATTTTCTAATCCATACAGGAGAACGAGATTTCGTCTGCCCTTTTGATGGATGTGGCAAGGTTCGAGTAAAAGATAATGTGTTTTAATTTTTTGTTGAGCCTAACTTTCCATGAAATCACATCATTTCCTTAGAAAATACATGTCTTTCTTAAATTTCCTTTTCTTGCTTTCATTTCCTTTTCAATTGTTAGTTGATTCCTTATATTGGTTCCACTTAAAAATAATGCATCAGGCCTTCTCATTGGATTTCAATTTGCGGGCCCACATGAAAACACACGTAGTCGAGAATTACCATCTTTGTCCCTACTCAGGGTGCGGAAAGAGGTATACTAATGAGCTCAAATTGAGAACCCACATGAAGGCTCATCATGAGAAGGTACTAGGAACGTTTTCCTTCCTGATATATATTTAAATTAACACTTTTTGTTTCCTTATTTTACCCTGGGATCTAATTCTGGGAATAGTTATGTGATGCAGCAGCATGTATGCAAACAACTGATCATTCTCTAGTTTCTTTTGAATTAGCACTCTACATTCCACTTTAATCATCCCTAGACGAACTGGCTATTTTGAAGGGAATATATGTCGTGTCCACTTAAAAATCACGAAAGCAAGACAAATATCCCAATAATATAGGATCTTCCTTATCCAATTTGCTACGGAAGCTATTCATACCACTCCCCTATTTACTCTGAACCCCCATGAGCAAGAGTAGGTTTTTGGTGGCAAAATTCATGAAATTATGAAGACAATGATCCTAGAAAATGCATCTATGTCTGTTGGTTAGAATAAATTTATCACTTGTTAAGGCTGTGGTTTTGAAGTTTTCAGACATCCATGTAAATTCATATTATTCCTGCTTAAAATTTTGACAATCTTTTTCATGCACACCCAGAGCATGCCAGTTGAAGCAGTAAAACACACTCCACCAGCCGAGAAGCCACTGCCCGCCTCAAAGACACCTGCATCATCATTGGTCTATGTCGGCCCTGCCACACCGGCTCGTCCATACGAATGCCCCTACAAGGGATGCGGCAAAGCTTACATACATGAGTACAAGCTCAACCTCCACCTCAAAAGGGAGCACCCCGATCACACCAATGAAGAAATGGATACCTATAATAATAAATTTAGCGTGAGTAATGGGAGTAGCAAGAGAATTGCAACTCCCTCTCCAGTTAACCCTTTAACAATTGGAGAAGGGAGGGGGAAGGAGAGGAGCAAGACAAATCTGACAGTTCAGATGGCACCAGCTGAAGCGATTGGTATAAATCAGAAGATAAAATCAGAATTTGGATCGGGACCAAGGACTAGTTTAGGAGATCCAAAACAGGTTTGGACAGGAAAAGAGGTCTATGAAGAAGACGAAGAGGATAGTGAGGAGACTGAGGATGCAGAGGGAAATGGAGAGGTTGGCTGGGGATATGGGGAAGGTAGAAATAGAGATATTGATGAGGAGACCGAGTATGAAGAATGATAAACCTATGCTCTTAATGGTTTCTTCAGACTAAATCAGAGCTCCAATAACCGAGTTGTCATGTAACAAATGTGTTTGCTGGTATCGGATTTGATTCACCTGACGTCTTTGCATTTGTTTTGTTGTCAAAATGTTGTTTTGTCTTGTTAAGCTTTATATTTGTACAGCTAAGCTAATATGTTTTCTCATTTGCATATTTCAAATAATTTTAGAGCAAGTTCCGCAACTCTCTCTCTCCCCGCAGATCTATACCATACTAACACTAATCATCAATGAATCAACTATCTTTAGATGAATTATGTCATTATTTTGTTTTCATCCTTATTGTTTTAATTGTTGAAGTTCACATTTTGTTATTTGCACAAGTGGTTAGAGAAAGAAAATTTTTCTAAATCCGTCCTTTTTTCTAGGTTGAGAACCTATCCGTATAAAGTTTTAATTTGGTTTCTCAATGAGTATAATCATCCACCTAAAATTTTTAAATTGTTAAGTTCCGGATGTGCTTGTTTGTATAAAAGTCGAATGAAAATCGGAAACCCAATATTTTGTGATAGCCGTGATCGCAGATATTTATTTTCTTCAATTGATAAATTGTGTTTAGTAATGAAAGTCTAAGAGCCCCGTAATTTATCTAACCATTATTTGTTATGGTAATCAGTACACTCATATTGACCAACGTTTGCCCTTTCAAATCTCTCTTTAATCAGCCTCAAATTCTATCCCCTCTACAATTCAAAGGGTTTATATATATATATAGAGAGAGAGAGAGTAAGGCTACCATGATTTGCAAATTAAAGTGGGTGTTTTAATTTGCACTCATATCTCTAATTTCAAAATTTAAAATATCGATCCGAACCGTTCAAGATGATATTCATATTAAATTGTGCTTGGAAATCAAATTTTATATTTTTTGAAAAAATTTTACTATATTTTTAGAATTTTTGAAAATCACTGTTTTTTCAGAAAATTCTGGACCATAAAAAATAGTGATTTTCAAAAAAAATTTAAAAATAATAAAAATTTTCCAAAAAATATAAAATTTGGCCTCCAAGGACAATTTAATATGAATATCATTCGAATTGACGTTTTGAACTTTAAAACTAGAGATATGAGCGCAAATTAAAATACTCACTTTAATTTACAAGAGAAAAGGTTCTTGTCCACTGGCATTTGTCCATGGTTTGTCCACAGCGCTTATCCAGTACCGATCTCGACGCGCTTTTAACTGTCCGCCTCCAAAGTCAAAACTTCCCGATCTTTCCTGTTCTCTTTCCTCTCTCTTCAAATTTATCGATCAGTTTCACTTTTCAGAGAAAATCCATGGCCACTTTCTTTCCGAATCAGTTATCTTTCTTCTCCGACTTCCTCTCGGACAGCCTCTCCTCTGAGAAAATCTAGCTCACGCCGGAGGACCTCACCCCTGCGCACCGCCATAGCCGTGCCATACCTCCTGTTCAGTTTTTGTTACAACTTCTACTTCTGCTCAAATCAGGTCACCATTAACAACAGTGAGATCTGTAATCTATCATCGGAGGGTGCGATTGAGCATGCTTCCCTTGTGTATCGCTCGTACTGAAGTGCCGGATCTGACCCCCCTTGAATCTGTCATTTTACATCTTGCAAATGTGTTGCACTGCGTTGCGTTGCGTTGTTTCTATATTGCCCAGCAAATTGCAACAATATTCACCGTCAGGTCCCTCCTCTGTCTCACACATGTGTTGCATTGAATCCCCTCATACCAGCAATCCGGTATTGATGACCTGTCCAATGAATTTTTCTATGGACCTTCGTTTCTTGCAATGTTAATTTCTATTTACATGCTCGATATAGTTGGATGAACAGATCAGGCAGATCTCTTGCTTTGAATCTTTGAAATCTTTTAGAAGTTAAATATTGTTTATATATTTTTTGTTAATACAATTATTTATTTAAAATTTAATTGGTTCGACTTGCAAATGCTATTTCACCTTACATCATTATTTTGCTCTCATAAAGAGATGATAGAGAGGCGATACGGAGTATTGATCTGTTAATTTTACTGTATTGCCCCGTTAATTTTACTGTATTCATCTGTCATTTTACAGTATTCATCTTGTGAAAATCTAGAGGAAATAGATGATAGAGAGGCGATATGGAGTATTAATCTGTTAATTTTACAGTATTCATCTTGTGGAAATCTGGAAGAAAGAGATGATAGAGAGGCGATATGGAGTATTTGTTGCACTTAGGGGCACCTCTAATTGCTCAAAAACTGAAATTAAATTGCAATTGAAAGTAAAGAGATGAGTTTAGAGAAATTTGACACGCGGGGTGATAACGGAGTTCGGCAAAACAAAGGCCTACGTCTCCGGGGCTTCGCAACCTTGTGAGGTGCGCCTTTCTATTACCCAATACGAAAGGATTACAACTTGTGAACCGTTGAGCCCTTACACACCAAGCGGGAAGTCAAACGGCCAACTCAAAGAGATGAGAACAAGGTCTCGATTGTCTAGAAACACAAGAGAAACACTCAATAGATCACTCTAACCTAATATATATCAAGATTAGTGAAGTAGGTTTGAGGTTGCTTGAGGGAGTTTGAAGTTTTAAGCTCTCACAACAATGGAGTAGGCTAAGCTCTCAGAAAATCGCTTTTGAATTAATTAGGGTCGGCTCAGATGGGTGAGAAGAAAACCTAACTCATCTATTTATAGCGTCAGCTCAAAAATAAGCTGTTTGAACCAAAACGTTACAACGTTTTAGTTCAAATTGCGATTTAGGGTTTTAGTTTTCTGACAGCTCAGCAAAAGAGTTCAAAAACGTTACATAACGTTTTGTTCTGTAAAATCTTGATCAAAAAACATGAATTGTTTGAAGCTCAGATTTAATTAAAACGTTTTATGAAAACGTTATAACGTTTTCAATTTGAATTTTAGTATATACAGACAATCCTTAAACGTTATAACGTTTTACACAAACGTTACAACGTTTAAGTTGTTCTGTACACCTGTGCTTCAGCCGTTTTGTCAATCCTAAAACGTTACAACGTTTTGTAAAAACGTTATAACGTTTTAAGTTATTTCTGAGTTTTAATCAAGCTTTCACTTCAGTGTTTTTGGCAGAATTAAAACGTTACAACGTTTTATAAATGTTACCAACGTTTTACTTCTGTAAAAACAGCCTCAAACTTATTTTACCACTTTTGATTTTACAATTTGTATTCTTGATAAAAGTCTTCATGATTTCTTCAGTCCAAGCATATTATTCTTCAATTCCAACTCTTCTTGGACCTACATAATCTTAAAATAGAAGAAATCGTAAAATTCAATAATTGTATGTTTTTACAAATTAGTCAAATAGACGAAAATGATTATTGTACGAACAACAATCTCCCCCTTTTAACGATTTGCAAAAACATACAATGCAAGGAAGTGCATAAATCGAAAATTTTCCAATTTGGTTCACTCAATTTTGATTTTGTATGTCTAGCAATTGATACCAATTTCTCCCCCTTTTGGAAATCGACGAAAGGGAATAGAAATTAGCACAAATTTTAAGTGCTCCCCCTCAAAATATGCACTCCCCCTCAATTTAGCAATGTAACAACGATAATTCACAAATAAAATATGATTGAGGGTATTATTCTAATATTACAAGACAATTCGCATCATATCATGCATATCAAATGCATATAAAACTTTTCAATTCATGCAATCCAAGTAATTCAATACAACTTGTCAAGGCTCCAATATATCCAATTGAACATGTTTAAGCAATTTGGTAATATAGCCCCTAACAAGTTATCAATTCATATACCACATTTAAAATATCTACATCTCATACATATCTACACCAAATAGTAAATATCCAATATGTCAATTCAATCAATTCATGCAATTCAACAAAATTAAACATTTCAAGCATAGTGTAACACGAGATTTAAAGAAAAGCATAAAAGCCACAATTTTTGCAATTTGAACCCTAGATGTTTGCAATTCAAATCATAACTAGCTAATAATTGCAATAGCTCAACAAATTCAAAACACGAATTAAACCTAATTATAGTTCAAAATTAAAACATGCAACAATAACACTAACAGTTCATGCAAAGATATCAATTCGTTAATTTTGAAAATGAAATTAAGATAATTTGAAAGGTAAATCTACTGCGCGGGTGGGTTTTGAGTTGATTCATCCGCTTCTTCATCCACTTCTTCATCTTCTTCATCAATACCATCAAGATTCGGTTCTTCTTCAGGTTCTTCTGCACGAGATGCAACTGAGCCACACGACACGCCAAATTGATTGATGAATTTCTTTGAGAGGTTCTGTTGGCGTTCATCAAGATTCTTAAGGGCTTTGGTGTGATTCTTCAATGTCCCTTCCATCCTAACCATCCCCGCTTGCATTGTCATCATGGACATATGCTGTTCTTGCATTCTTTGGCATATCCACATCATTTGCTCATTTGGGTTTCGAGGAATTGGAGGAAATGGTAACAGTTGACTCACTTGAGGCATTTGTTGAGGGTAAAATTGAGGTTGGTTTTCCTGAGGGTTTTCAACCGGTGGTTCTCGAACCATCTCATCCGGATTCCAATACTGGTTTGGCAGGGCATCCTGATAGAATATCCATGAGTTGACATCCCGCGTATCGGGAGAGAACATCAGCTGTCCTGAAGGAGAGTACATCTTATTCCACCCAATTTTTGTCAGAAGAGTTGTCAGGTTCTTAGGAGAACGATAGGGTAGGTCCGTTGGGAGAATTATGCCACTCAACCTGATAATTTTGTGGATGACATGGGCATATGGCAAATTGGCCACGGTGCTTCTATGTGCACTTTGCATATGACAGAGAATGATGTAAGGAATGTTGATTGATATTTCATCCAATTGAATGAGATGGCGAAGATAATACATGGCACCGTACTCGATGTTGGTTTTGATTTGAGACTTAGGGGTTAGGATATTGTTGACAAAAAGAAATAACAATCGGTGTAAGGATGGAAGAGGGGTTGCATAAATAGCTGCACCGCCCACATTGTTTCTGTCGAACCATTTCTTGTAAGAGTCGGCGATTTCAGTGGCACCCCTTGGCCAATTTCTCAACAGATAGCTCTCTTCCCCTTCATTCTGGAGATCCAACCATTGGGCAACATTGGTAAGGTTCATGCAGATTTCTCTTCCGCCTACCCATGAGGTCATCACAAATGGGCTTTCGGTATAAGTCAAATTGGCATAAAAGGTACGGGTAGTGAGTTCCACAAATGGTTCATCAAGTTTCACTAGGGGTTCCCAGTTCCAATGGTTCAGATATTCAAGTATTTTGTTATCCTCTTGTGGGCTAAAAGTAACAGTTGCTTTGTCAAAATAGTAGCATTTGCACAGTTTTCGGGTTTGGAATTGACCGATATAATTGTCATATGCCTCTATATCCCGAAAGAGATACCGATTCTCTTGGTCTATTTCAAAGTTTAGTTCTGTGTTACTTCCTCCAGAACCATCCCCAATACGGGCTCTTTTCTTGCCCTTTTCACCCGTTTGCTTTCTTGGACCCATTAAATTGAGAGAAGTTTGAGAGATTACCGATTGAAGAAGCAATGGACAAATTGAGAAGAATGAGGCGATAGAAGTGCAGTGATGATCTCGGATCGTCAATCCAACGGTCGGATCGCCGAATTTGCAAGTAGGGTTTCGGTTAGGGTTTTGGAGAAGAGGTGAAAGAGAGAGAGAATGGAGATTTTGATTGAGGAATTGGGTAGAGAGAAGAGAGGAGAGGAGAAATCAAGAAGAATTTCTTGATTTCGTAGGATATGTTGGCAGGAATAGGTGGAGAGAGAGAGAGAGGCGGAGAGAGGAAGAGAAAGAGAGAAAGAAGAGAAGGAGGCGGCTTGGAGAAGAAGAATAAAAGAAAACGGGTCGGATCTGCACTTAAACACCTTTTCAGCCCAAATCGTTACAACGGTTTTCCAAACCGTTACAATGTTTTGTGAATTTACTGCATTACTGACCTAAAACGTTAAAACGATTTCAAAATGTTATGTAACGTTTTCTTCTGTCTCAGAATGACCAATTTTGCAAATTTTGAATTTGAAACATTTAATTAAATCATTACAATGTTTTCTGAAAACGTTATAACGTTTTAAATAGGAAAACTGTTCTTAAAAATGGCTAAGTAACGGATGAAAACCGTTATAACGTTTTAGGTATGAATCTTCCCTGAAATTTTTGTAAGTATCAGTTGTAAAACGTTATAACGTTTTAAGAAAACGTTATAACGTTTATATTGAAAGTTGTAATTTTTGCTCAGAAAATGCATGAAACGTTACAACGTTTATAAAACGTTACATAACGTTTTGTACTGTAAAGTTTAACATGAAATGAATTATTTTGACTAGTTCGAATTAATTTGAAACAAAATTTCAGTATGCCTTAATCTCTCAGTTCAAGCATGCCTAATTTGAACCTTAATTCATTGTGTTGTTGAGTATTCAATGGTTTTGTGAATATATCGGCAATTTGTTCTTTGGTGTCGATATGTATGAGTTCTATTTCACCTTTTTCAATGTGATCCCTAATAAAGTGATGCCTTATTTCTATGTGCTTGGTTCTAGAATGAAGGACCGGATTTTTAGATATCATAATGGCAATAGTATTGTCACACATAATTGGTACATTGCGGAAGCGAATTTCATAATCATTTAGGGATTGGATCATCCAAAGAATTTGTGTGCAACAACTACCGGCCGCTACATACTCGGCTTCCGTTGTGGAAAGGGCAACCGAAGTTTGTTTGCGACTCGACCAAGATACAAGTGAACCACCAAGAAATTGGCATGTACCACTTGTGCTTTTTCTATCCATACGATCCCTGGCAAAATCGGCATCGGCATATCCTATCAAGTCTAAATCTGATTGTTTGCCATACCATAATCCCAAGTTTAAACTACCATTGACATATTTAAGAATTCTTTTAACGGCTTTCAAGTGCAATTCTTTGGGATTTGCTTGATACCTAGCACATAGACATACCGCAAACATTATATCGGGTCTACTAGCGGTTAAATAAAGTAAGCTACCTATCATAGCTCGGTATTGAGTGATGTCCACCGATGTGCCATTTGGATCCGAGTCAAGTTTTGCATTCGTAGCCATTGGAGTTTTGCTTGTATTGCTTTCGGTCATCCCAAACTTCTTGATCAACTCCTTCGCATACTTGGTTTGACTCACGAAGATGTCATCCATGAGTTGCTTGATTTGGAGTCCCAAGAAGAAATTCAATTCACCCATCATGCTCATCTCGAATTCACTACTCATAAGAGAAGAAAATTCCTCGGCAAATGCCGCATTAGGTGAACCAAAAATTATGTCATCTACATAAATTTGCACTACCAATAGTGATCTATTCCTTTTCTTAGTGAAAAGAGTTGTATCATTTTTGCCTCTAATGAATTCATTGTCAATTAGAAAGGAACTTAATCTATCATACCATGCCCTAGGGGCTTGTTTGAGTCCATAGAGTGCTTTGGTGAGTCTATACACATGATTAGGAAATGTTGAATCAACAAAGCCTTGAGGTTGATTAACATACACCTCCTCATCTATGAATCCATTCAAAAATGCACTTTTAACATCCATTTGAAATAATTTGAAATTTTTGTTTGAGGCATATGCTAAAAGCATTCTAATGGATTCAAGACGAGCTACGGGTGCAAAGGTTTCTTCAAAGTCAATACCCTCTTGTTGTTTGTACCCTTGAGCTACCAACCTAGCTTTGTTACGAATTACATTCCCATCTTCATCCTTTTTATTTCTTAAGACCCATTTGGTTCCAATAATCATTCTATCATTTGGCTTAGGTACAAGTTCCCAAACTTTGTTCCTTTCAAATTGAGCAAGTTCTTCTTGCATGGCACAAATCCAACTAGGGTCTACATTTGCATCTTTGAAATTTTTAGGTTCGATATGAGATACAAATGCACAATGACCAATCATTTGATTTAATTTGGATCTTGTTTTAACCCTTTCCCTAGGATCACCAATTACATTAGAAAGAGGATGAGATGGTACTTCCCTTAGGTCTTGGGGGATTTGGTACTCAATTCTTGGAGGTTGTATCTCTTCGGTTTGCATTCCTTCAACTATTGGATCCATCTCCTTATTGGTTGCATCTTCAATTATTTGATTCGTCTCAATATTGTTGGTTGTATCAATTTCGGGTTGAGTTTGCTCGGGTTGATTCTTAATTGTGTCGGTTCTTGTCTCAACTTCATCTTGATCAAGAATTGGCACTTCAACACCTACAATTTCAATACCTTTCTCGACCTTTTGATTAGCACTTTCATCAAATTTAACATGCACGGATTCAATTACGATTCTTTGAGATGGAATGTAAATTCTATAGGCTTTACTTGAATTTGAGTATCCTACAAACATTCCCTCAATTGATTTAGAATCAAATTTGGTTATTTTGGGAGATTCATCAAGAACAAAGCATTTTGAACCAAATACTCTAAAATGAGATATCTTAGGCTTGTACCATTTCCATAGCTCATATGGTGTTTTATTCAATATGGTCCTTATGCTTACGCGATTTACCACATAGCATGCCGTATTTACCGCCTCGGCCCACAAGTGTTTGGGTAAGGAGTATTCATTTAGCATGGTTCAGGCAAGCTCAACTAAGGTTCGATTCTTCCTCTCAACTACCCCATTTTGTTGAGGTGTGCGAGGAGCCGAATACTCATGTTTATATCCCCTTTTAGAGCAAAGTTGATCGAATTTTACATTCTCAAATTCCCCCCCATGGTCGCTTCTAATCCTAATGATTTTTGACCCCTTTTCATTTTCAACACGTTTGCAAAATTCAATGAAGTTGCTAATTGCTTCATCCTTGTGTTGTAGGAACAAAACCCAAGTAAAGCGACTATAGTCATCTACAATTACATATGCATATTTCTTCTTTGCTAAACTTGGTACACTTATTGGTCCAAATAAGTCCATATGTAATAATTGCAAAGGTTGATCGGTTGACACCATATCCTTGGATTTAAAGCTACTTTTGGTTTGTTTACCTTGAACACATGCCTCACATAATCCTTCAAGTTCTAGTTTATGGGTTGGTAAACCACGCACAAGATCTAATTTCACTAACTTCCTAATGGTATCAATTGAAATATGACATAATTTACGATGCCATAACCATGATCCATTTGATATGGCGCTTAGACATGTTTTACCGGAATCAAAGTGAGTAAAATACAAGTAATAAACATTTTTCTTTCGTTTACCCGAATAAATTAGAGCATCGTCCGAGGACCTAACTATGTGACAAGCATTAGTATCAAATTTGGTATAGTATCCCGAATCACATAGCTTACTCACACTAAGTAAGTTGTAATCTAATCCATCAACAAGATATACATTAGATATGGTCAAGTGTTGGTTACCAATTGAGCCTATACCAATAATATAGCTCTTTCTTTGATTATTTCCAAAGGTAACCGTACCTCCATTATATGGTTCTAAGAATTTGAAATTAGATTTGTCACCGGTCATATGGTGTGAGCATCCACTATCAATGATCCAAGCACTTTCCTTTTGAGATGAAATCAAACACACCTACAAAGTATATATTAGTTATTGTTGAGTTAGTAACTAACATATATCTTGTTTTTAATCTCCCCCTTTATGTTTGGCAATTATAATACTTTTTAGGGGAGATTAAGTGTGAACCTAAGCTAATATAGCTTTAGGAACCCAAACAACATTATGTTTGTTGTTTATATTCCTAAATCTACATTCTAAGGAAGTGTGGCCAAGTTTGCAACAATAGTTGCACATTGTAGTTGATAGCTTTTGAGTAGTAGAACCTTGTTTGAGAATGGATTGATACTTCACTTCATGCAAACTACTCTTATTACTACCTTGTGACCCATTTGCAACTTTAAATGCAACACTCTTGGTTTTGTTAGAATCAATTCTATTGTGATGTTGGGGAACATCTCTAGCTAAACTATTTCTTTGAGTTTGGTTTTGTAAAGCAACTTTATTTTTGAATTCATAAAACCATCCATCGGGTCCTTTGAAATATGTTTTGTTTGACCCTTTTGGATTAAGAGTGTTCCTATCACTATCTTTAGAAGCATTTTTGTTCTTAGAAATTCTTTTATTGTACTTGTACCTAAATGCATAATTTGGTGACTTTTGATCTTGTTTAGCATTTGAAACATGAGAAGACTTCAATTTTGATGACTCCTTGTTCAAAGGAGTTAAACCCTTTTTAGTAAAAAATTGATAAGTTGAATATTGTTCACAATTAAACTTTAGTTTGGCATTTGGAATACTTGAAGTTTGAGAATGTTCCCCTTTTCCTTTAGGGCCTCGCATGTGATTAGATTTAAGTAAGGATTTACCCTTCTCAAATCCAAGACCAACTCTATCATTTTTATAATAGGATTGATCATGTATCAACTTGCTCACATAATAGGGATCTAGACTAGTGACTTTTGATAATTCACTAGGAGATCTCAATGCCCGAATTTTGGTTTCTAAGGTTTGAACTTTAACTTTTAAAATGCCTATTTCACCTAAGTGTGATGCTTTTAACTTTTTATTTTCAAGTTCTAACATGTCATTTTTAGCAATTAATTTTTGAATAATATCTTCCTTCTTAACCAAGGTTCTATTGGACTCATCAATGAGTGATTTCAACCTAGATTCATGATCATCGTGCATTAGAATTTCATTTTTGAAAGTGCTTGCATCATTGGTGTCTAACCTATTGGTACACAAGTCATTGTTGGTCTCATTTGTGATTATGCAATTTTCAATATCAATTTCACCACTATATTCTTCACCACTTTCATTTATACATTCAAGTTCGGTCTCATAACCATCAAGACTAAGTGTTGAGTGTACCTCACTAGCGAAGTTTGTTGAGGTGTTGACTCCATCATCTCCCTCCTTTGCATTCCTTGATTTAACAAGCTCCATGAGAAAATTGATGGTTGTTTCATCGGTGATGTTCTTGCTAGCTATAATTGAATCTATGTCAATTTTCGAGGGATCTTCATTTACACTTGCCATCAATGCAAGGTTGATCTCCTCTTCATTCTCCGATTCCGTATCGGATTGTTCTGTCTCACTATCCGAGAACAAAGCTTGCATAGCTTTGGCTTTCTTCTTCTTGTACCCATCATACTTTTGTCTTGGTTTTCGATCTTGTTGTGCTTCACCATCCGTGTTCTTCAATTGTGGAAATAGCTTGAAGCATGTTTGAATGGAATGCCCCTCTCTATGGCAAGCGAAACACATTACCCTTTTGTTCTTCTCTTCTCGTTCCTTGTTGTATTTTCTTTCAAAGTCAAGCATTCCTTGAAACATCTTGGATAAGAGAAGGGCATCCTTGGATGTTTCATGATCAATTTTGTTGATAAATTGATCATTTGAAAGACGGGTGTTTGAGGAGCTTGGAGAGTTACGATTTTGTGCCGGAAAAGCTACGGTTTTGAATTTTGAGCTTTGTTTCAAATCACCGGATTGTCAAAGTTTTTCTTCAAAACTCCTAAAATGAGCATAGAGGTCATCCGGTGTGAATGTGTCGTGCGTGCCTTGGATTGCCTCTAGAGCACTCACCAACCCGGACCATCTATCCCTCATGAGCATCATCCTCAATAGCTTTCCTACAAGTTTATTGTTAGAAAGTGGTTCTCCCAATTCGGTAAACTCATTTTGGATATGCATAAGTCTATTATACATATCCTCAATGCTTTCACCATCTTCAACCTTAAAGGTTTCAAATTTTGCTTCTAAACCGGTTATTTTGGTTCGTTTGATTTGGGTATTGCCTTCATACCGGTTTACAAGAGCATCCCACATTTCTTTCGCACTTGATGCACTACCAAAGAGTGAGGCTACCGATTCACTAACCAAATTGAATATGACATTAGTTGCTAGGTCATTGTCTTTCTTGGTTTGTTTGGAATCGACGGTCTCAATTTTGGCATCGGTTGAACCCTCGGTAGATACACTTGTGTATGTTGATGTATACCCTTTTTCAACCACATACCACACCTCAAGGATATTCAAGTAATTAATCATGGTTTTCTTCCAATGCATGAAATTTTTGGTGGTAGTACCAAAAATTAGGGGTTCTTTCACGGATCTATAGGGTGCCATTTGTCAAGTTGATCTAATCTCCAATTAAGTGTGTCTTAATTCGAGTAACTTGCTCTGATACCACTTTGTTGCACTTAGGGGCACCTCTAATTGCTCAAAAACTGAAATTAAATTACAATTGAAAGTAAAGAGATGAGTTTAGAGAAATTTGACATGCGGGGTGATAACGGAGTTCGACAAAACAAAGGCCTACGTCTCCGGGGCTTCGCAACCTTGTGAGGTGCGCCTTTCTATTACCCAATACGAAAGGATTACAACTTGTGAACCGTTGAGCCCTTACACACCAAGCGGGAAGTCAAACGGCCAACTCAAAGAGATGAGAACAAGGTCTCGATTGTCTAGAAACACAAGAGAAACACTCAATAGATACTCTAACCTAATCTATATCAAGATTAGTGAAGTAGGTTTGAGGTTGCTTGAGGGAGTTTGAAGTTTTAAGCTCTCACAACAATGGAGTAGGCTAAGCTCTCAGAAAATCGCTTTTGAATTAATTAGGGTCGGCTCAGATGGGTGAGAAGAAAACCTAACTCATCTATTTATAGTGTCAGCTCAAAAATAAGCTGTTTGAACCAAAACGTTACAACGTTTTAGTTCAAATTGCGATTTAGGGTTTTAGTTTTCTGACAGCTCAGCAAAAGAGTTCAAAAACGTTACAACGTTTTATAAACGTTACATAACGTTTTGTTCTGTAAAATCTTGATCAAAAAACATGAATTGTTTGAACCTCAGATTTAATTAAAACGTTTTATGAAAACGTTATAACGTTTTATGAAAACGTTATAACGTTTTCAATTTGAATTTTAGTATATACAGACAATCCTTAAACGTTATAACGTTTTACACAAACGTTACAACGTTTAAGTTGTTCTGTACACCTGTGCTTCAGCCGTTTTGTCAATCCTAAAACGTTACAACGTTTTGTAAAAACGTTATAACGTTTTAAGTTATTTCTGAGTTTTAATCAAGCTTTCACTTCAGTGTTTTTGGCAGAATTAAAACGTTACAACGTTTTATAAACGTTACCAACGTTTTATAAACGTTACCAACGTTTTACTTCTGTAAAAACAGCCTCAAACTTATTTTACCACTTTTGATTTTACAATTTGTGTTCTTGATAAAAGTCTTCATGATTTCTTCAGTCCAAACATATTATTCTTCAATTCCAACTCTTCTTGGACCTACATAATATTAAAATAGAAGAAATCGTAAAATTCAATAATTGTATGTTTTTACAAATTAGTCAAATAGACGAAAATGATTATTGTACGAACAACAGTATTGATCTGTTAATTTTATAGTATTGCCCTGTTAATTTTACAGTATTCATCTTGTGGAAATCTAGAGAAAAGAGATGATAGAAAGGCGATATAGAGTATTGATTTGTTAATTTTACAGTATTTATCTTGTAATTTTACAGTATTCATATTGTAACTTTACAGTATTCATCTTGTGAAAATCTGGAAGAAAAAGATGATAGAAAGGCTTCTTACTCATCCGAACAATATTCAATTGAAAATTCTACTGTATACAAGATTCAATTTTACAGTTCTGCTGATTCAATTTTACAGTTCTGCTGATTCAATTTTACAGTTTGAAAGTACATTTATTTTGTCATGTTGTGCAAGTTGCAATCTTTTTCTAACATCATGGGACCACTTCAAATAGTTGCTGGATGTTTTGTGATTAAGTGATATATTTTATGTGATATATTGTATTATTAGACGCTTCCAATTTACAAAACATGATAGCCTTATTCTATATATATATATATATATATATATATATATATATATCTAAATAAACTCAACTCTATTATAGAAATATTTCTAAATAAACTTAACTTTATTATAGAAAATTAAGTTTATAATTCACCAGTTTACCAGTATCCAAGCCTAAACAGAGCTACGTTCCAGGTAACAAATTAGATTTTAGGATTTCTTCCTTTTTAGAACTTTATTGTATTTTGAAATGTATCTGTCTTTTGCATGCTGATCAAATATTAATGATCTTATTTTTCCATTCTGATAAGTCTCTGTCTTTATAGGCTTTGAGAAATTATAAATTAATTGCAAGTACAATTGCCTCGGTTAATATCCAAATTATTTAGAATCAGCAAAGCATATATTGTTTAATTGAGCTCATTAAAAGAGTATATGATATTTATTTAAATAGTGTCTAGTTCACCAAAGCAATTAAAACAGGTACATATTTATGGTAATATTCACTCATTATTACGGAGTTCATTGATCACACACTACTACACTAGTGCAGCTAAGTAACAAGATTTTAGTACAAGTAAGATTTATTATATATATATATCGCCATCAAATAAGTTTTCTCTTGCCATGAGTACAATGTATGGAATATTTATGCATGGATCACTTGCAGCATTTGTACAGCGTAGCCACCTGCATTGGTTCGTCACAAGTCGGGCAGCGCATGCCTCCCTTGATCAATGCAGGATTGCCGACAATCTCGAGTTCATGGCAGTGTTTCTCCTGCTTTTTCTTGTGATCTTTCAGCCATTCACTGAGCACTTGAAGGAAGTTCACAGTGGTGACTTGACTTTTCCACTGCTCTAATTTCGAAGATATTACTTTCAGGCCACTGGTGAAAACGCTGCCTCTGAAGACGAAAATATGGTCGGCATTGCCGATAGCAACCCAGGAATCACCGCTTTTGTCAAAGGTAAGTAAGGAGGATGCCCATGAGAGGAACCCTTCTGAGACATCGCTGAAATCGTGTGTACTGAAATGCATCACATATTTCTGCAAACGCTCCCAGAGCACGGTTGAGCTTGAGTACTCAAAACTGTGCCCCAGTTTAGTCTCTCTGAAAGCCCTCAGTGTCGCTTCCGCTGTTTCCTTGTGATGAGTGTTCCTTGCAACATATGCTGTCTCTACCTTGATATTCGCTGCCTTTGTAACGGTCGTAAGTAATTGAACCATACTCTTACACCACTCGATATCATCCCCTCCATACAGGCATACATATTGATCCTTGCTCTTTATCTAAAATTATATTAAAATGTGGTATGTTAGTGCAATTTCCGTAAACAGATAATAGCTATGAAAATTGTAATCTATTTTCTTTTTTCTTTTTCTGAAACATACCAATTGAGATAATGCAGTTTCAACCTCTTGACAAATATAATTATCTGAATGAAATAGTTCGGTACATACCCATTGAGATACTATTGCATCAATTTGTACAAGCAGGAATTGCATTCCCTTGGAGATCTTTGTGAGAAGCTGGATCTCATGCTCCGGGGTGAAAGGGAATGCTTCTTCACCATACAAATGTAGCATGAGCAGTGCGTTTTGACGCACCACTTGTCCCCTCTCATCCAGCACCACTAACATCGGCTTCCCGGTGAATCCCCAATCCTTTTGAAGCAAGTGAACCAAGCCGCGATTCACTTGCAATACTGCCTCATATGTTAGTGTGTACCATGGCATTTTGGAGATGATTGCATTGTACCTCTTCTCATCGATGACAGTCGTCTGATCAACAATGGGCACCCACACAATTTCATAGCCGAATCTAGTGTGGGTATTGTTGTAAAATTGTTCCAGGAATGACAGGTCCTCTTGGAAGGTCTCAGTTGCAAAACTAGAATAGAGGATCAGCACTTTTCTGTCCTGGAAGAAGCGTAGTGTGGTTGATACCTTTGTTCCAGGGTTGTAGAGGATATTGCTGTCAATGCTGGAGTTGATGAAATAGTAAAGGATTTCTATGTTGCTTGTCGGTGGAAATCGGAGGAAACCTAAGATTTCTTGATAGTTTGCTGTTACTCTAATTTCCTCTGTGAAAATAGAAGTCACCAAAATCAGAATTAGATATGCCATGTTATGAAGTATAAATGCTGTTAACATTAAGACTACACTTTCAGCATCTTTCTGAAGACAATACAATTGCCAAGTCGAAGTGTAATGAGGAGAGTATTGAGGATTTTATTTGCATCAGATTGTAAAAAAAAATTGTTTTCTGGTCTCCAATGAAGAATTTCTCATAGGACAAATTATATGCTTGTCCTTCCATTTCTGGGAAATCCTCCTGCTAACAAAATACAAACTATATCTATATATTATGTACACGGTTAATCCATCATGGTGTAAAAAATGAAAAGAGGAAGTTGGCTAACCATATTGCATGAAATAAGTTAACAAATAACCACTGTGTTAATTGGCATTTTAAGAAAACTTGTTTCCAATAAGAAGTTTATTGTTAGAGCACACACACCTTCACGCTTGCGGTAGATTGTAATGCGAGTAGACAATTGCTCATAGTAATATCTAATCTTCTGGGTAGATATCGCCAGTTCTGACTTTTCATTGAGGCTTAAAGTGTACCTGAGTTTATGGAAAGTAAAAAAGGGTATTGTATAGTTAGCTTACCATCTTAATATTTAACAGATATAATACAAGTAAAAATGCATAATCATGAAAGATTATTTATTTATTTATTTATTTTGCTTTTTTAGGAAGGCATTGGTTGTAACTACTTATGAAACTTATAAACATTACAAATAGATGAAATATATAATACCTATACACTACTGCATAGTACTAGTTGAATTTGAATATCTACTGAAAATTAGAACTGTTGAGAACTTACCCACTGCAGAGGTCGCTGACGGTAAAACCACAGTGGATTACAGTTCTCATCATCCAATATGTAATCTCATTAATTCTGATTTCAGAGAGAATGTTGTTCCAGGAACGAAAACCCTTGAGTTCGATTATGTAGTACACAACACCAAGGAGAGTGTTAATGATGTCCTTGATAACTGTTATCTGAGATTTCAGAGTGTTCTCACTCTCGAGGGTGCCAGTGACTTGCTTTAGAAGCACCAACGAGTTGATAAATTTGTCGCTTTTATTTGTATACTGATTCACGGTTACCATAAAATCTCCGTAGCGTATCGCAAAGGCCGCGAGCACAAGAACTATCTTGGCATCTGGTGAATAGTTGGAGAGTAAAGCCAGTAGTGAATTTGCCTTTTCATGGGCACTACCTTTTTCTGGGCAATCATACGATATCTGCATCGAATCATTTTATCAATCACAATAACTATGAAAAACAATGATAATAATTAAAAAAATTAATAAAGAAACATTGTTTTTATTAATAAGTAATAACCACCTCGCAAGTGATTTTGTGGATGAGTTGACTCAGACCAGGAATCATTGTTCTTGTTTTCTGTTGGAGTTCTTGAAAGTCAAATTTGAAGGCTCTTTGCAATTCCGACTTATCCTAAAAGCACAGAAGCAATAATCACTAACATATAAGTAAATCAAGGAATTGGTTCTTGATGTGTAAAGCTAAATGTTCTGGTAATTGATGTGACAATATCAGTGTTTTTTGTAAAACCATATTAATAAATTAAATGTTGAAAGGACCGTTTTCACGTAGGAAAATGTATTATTAGTCAACCTACTTTGTTGGTATCTAGGTATTATTTTTTCCACCAATTTGGAAATAATTATTTGTCAAGTACTCAAGTCCGATATTTTTTGTGAAAAATATAACTATATATCTATGAAGCCGCAATATTTTTACTTAGTACTGTGATAATATTTTTACTTAGACAGTAGAAAATCTGTATAAAAACAGAGCGCAGACTGTACCTCTGGGGAAATGTTTAGGTGCAATATTTTAAGGACAATTAATTGGTCGATTGTAATATTCAATACTTAATATGATGAAGAATGAGCATGTTGATAATCAGACAGTTTCACAATCTTAAAGATGCACATGGAATTAACACAGTCAAGAGGCACATTTTTATACTCTTCGTGAATTCGAAATATTGTTTAATTTTCCTGGAGCCCTTTTCATGTTATTATGTACATGTAAGTACATTAATATAACAATCATGCAGCAGTGAATTCAAAATATGTAGTTTATTCAATTTCACCTTGACGATTTCCTCAACGAGTTGTAGAAGAGGCTCGACATCAAGGCTGATGGATGCTGATCCATTGTAGTCAGCAGAGATAACCTGTCTCTGTACATTTGTCTCGGCGGTGTAGTTACGCCAAACTGCACTGACAGAGTTGGATGCATCTGACTTGATGCCGATCTGGTTGTCGATTATGGCCTTACAAACCATTCGACTTTTGAGGGGGTGACCTTTAGTTGCCGTTGCACGGTGCACCAAGTTAGATGGAACCGTGCTCAAGGAAAAGGATGCCATTGGTTGAATGAATGTTACTTAATTGGGTGAATTCAGGTAGTGTGGGAAGAGGAGGTGCTCTTCTTTCTTTCTTTTTTTTCTGTTAGCTAGTGCGTGTTGCTGTGGAGGGATGCTGGTATTAGGTGCCATATATATAGCCTCTGGCTTCACAAATGTGTTTCCCATGGTTGTTGATTGCATCCAAGTTTGGAATTCAGAAAAGGACGACATCAAATGGAACATATTGACATAGAAGATCTTGAAAAATCTATATGATAAGAAAATCTCATGCTAGATAAAAATGGTATTTATGCAAATTAATCTAATTTAATTAAGCTTGGCTTAAGATTAAAAGAGTGAGGCTATGGTACTATGCAGATTGGTCCGTACTACTAATCAATATTTTTATTTTCAAAATCCTAATGGTCGATCCGAACCATTCAACATGATTTCCATAGCCTCACTGTTTTTAATATTTTCATTTTCAAATTTCTAACTGTCAATCCTACATGTTATACATAGTACATAGTACCATAGCCTCACTGTCAATCCTACACGTTATACATAATACTATAGGATTGATAGTGCGGATAACGTTATAGTTTTACGTTATATAATGAAAATTATGTATAACATGTAGGATTGATAGTTTCGTTTTCTATATATACTCATGTTTTGTGTTCAAATGTAAAACTATTGACTTAAATTTCACCTTTCTGAAATACAGTGACATTTTTTTTTCGTTTTGCTTGCAAAATTGTTTTGTTATTAACATGTGTTGATCTTTCATGATACACAGGTAATTTATTATATATGGAAAATTAATTTTGGTGCTTAAGTTTTTTAAATAATTTCAAATTACTCTATAGATTAATTTTTATTTACACCCAATTTTTTGACAATAAAACAATTAAGTTAAACTTTAACTTTTATTTGCACCTAAACGATTCTCAAAAACATGTTTAAACACGTTCTTCATCCCGCAGTGTCCAAAACGTGGGAGGTTTGAGATCTTGTACAATCCATTTCGGATACTCTCAGGTCCTCTCATTTCTTGCTTCTGCGATTCGCATTAAAGTAATTTTTTGTATGTTTTAAATCCAATTTGATCCATTCTCAAGCCGTATCGATCTATCATTTCGGCTACACTCTGTCATCTGAAAACTTATCTGCTGATCAATGTCTTATTTTACAAGCACCTTTCTCGTTAGATGAAATTAAAATGATAGTTTTTGCATGTAATCTCTCTAAGGCTCCTGAGCCTAATGGTATGTCTTTTCAATTTTATCAGTCATTTTGGGATATTATTAAAGAAGATCTACTTAGGATATTCACTGCATTTTACAATAATAATTTGGATGTTTCCAAATTTAACCTTTCTTCCATCTGTTTTTCCTAAAAAGAAGGATGCTATTACAGTTAGGAACTTTAGACCTACTATAAGTCTCATAAATTGTAGTTTTAAGCTTATCACAAAATTATTAGTTGATAGATTAGCTTTAGTTATGAATTATTTAATAGATTCTTCTCAAACAGCTTACATTAAAGATAAATTAATTTTGGATAATGTTGTATGTGCACATGAGGTTCTTTATCAAGTGAAAATTAAAAAAACAAAAGATGTTCTTTTCAAACTTGACTTTGAAAAGGCATTTGACCATGTTAATTGGGATTTCTTACTTGAAATATTAAATGTTAGGGGTTTTGGTCAAAGATTTATTACTTGGATCAAATTGATTTTAGAAGGTAGTAAAACATGTTTAAATTTAAATAGTACTTTAGGTCCATATTTTTCTTGTCGCGGGGGAGATCTCCTATTCCCTTTCATTTTCATTCTAGTAACTGATGCTTTAAACAAAATTCTTCAACAAGCTAATAGAGGAGGTTTTGTAGATGGTTTGAGAAACTTTTCAAATTTAGGAAATGTTATGAATTTACATTTTGCAGACAATACTCTTCTTTTTCTTAGGGCTGATAAAGCAGTTCTGACACATATCAAATGGCTATTAGTGGCATTTGAGAATGTATCTGGTTTGAAAATTAATTACGATAAAAGTGAGATGTATCCTCTTAACCTATTAGGTACTAAAAGTGATGAACTAGCTTCAATTTTAGGGTGTAAGGTTTCCACTTTACCTCTCACTTACTTAGGCGTTCCTATTAATAACAAATCTCTCACTGATATCGATTGACAAATTTTAATTAATAAAATTAAAAAAAGATTTCAAGGTTGGAAAGGCACTTTATTATCTTTGGAGGGTAGAGTAACACTTCTAAATTCTGTACTTTCTACTATTCATTTATATTGGTTATCAATTTATAGATTACCTGTGAAAATTAGACATATAATAGATAAAATTAGACGTAAATTTTTATGGCATGGGGGTAACTCTACTAGAAGAAAATACTCCTTAGTCACTTGGTGAATTGTGTGCAAAAGTAAAGATCAATGAGGCTTGGGGGTTTTAGACCTTAAGCTTATGAATAAGGTCCTTCTAGCTAAATGGTGGTATCGGTTTCTAGTAGATGGAAAAATATTTTACTTAGTAAATATGGCACTAGAACTTCTCCTTCTCTTTGTTCTTCATTTTGGAGATCAGTCTTAAAGGATCATGTAGTTATCAATTTAGGCTTAAATAAAGATATTGGAAATGAAAATATAACTTCTTTTTTGTTAGATAGATGGTGTAGTGAGCATGCCTTAAAACATCAATTTCCAAACTCTTTTTTTATTGTTACTTATAGGTTTATTTATGTAGCAGGAGCATTTTCTAATTCTCATTTAAGTTTATCTTTTCAAAAGCAAATAACTGGTATATATATAGGACCGAATTAATTGCCTTGCATCACAAGTTCCAACATTTTACTTTGTCTTCTCATTTGGAAGATAGATTGATATGGAGATGGTCACGGGATAATCACTTCACTGTTCATTCTTTTTATAAATGGTTAGAGTATAGTGGTATCCCAAATTCTGAATATGATACAATTTGGAAATCTCACATCCCTTTAAAAATCAAAATCTTTCTTTGGCAAACAAAGGTTGGCCAGGAGATCTTACTTGTGCATTTTGTGACCAACATGAGGGTACTGACCATTTATTTATACATTGTTCTTATGTACGATTGATCTGGAATTAGATTGCAACATACAATTCATTCACCTTTGAATGTAATTCTTTAGATGATTTGTGGTTACTTGATACTTCTATTCCCTTAAATGATAGATTACTTGTAGAATTGTGAAGGGGTGCTATCTTATGGAATGTATGGTTAGAAAGAAATAAAGTTATTTTTAATGATAATGCTACTCTCATTTCCACTAAATCATTAGGGTTTAAGATAATTTCTTTAGCTACTTTTTGGTGTAAGTCTAAATCTGAAAATTCATGCTTGAAATTAAGTCTAATGCTTTCATGTGATGTTAAGGACCTCCCAGATCAGATATTGGAGGAGGAAGAGGAGTCAACTCAGGCTCTTGGAGCTGGCAGCCCCCCAGGTCAAATGTCTGGAGTCGAGTTGACGGATGAGGATTTATTAGATGACTAGTTTTCTAGGATATGACTGATTTTTGAGCTTTCGCTTGCTTAGTATTCATTTTGTTGAGAGATTAGCTTTTGATATGATATTGTTTTATACTTGTATGCTTTTATGTCTTTTGATGTTGAACTGCTGTAAGACTTATCGTATTTGATTTTGGTATCTATTTTAGGTACAAAATCAAGTATACTTAATTTCTATGAAATCAGTGATCATATCACTACTTTTCAAAAAAAAAAAAATTAAACCAACAGACTGAATGATATCATTGTAGCCGTTAAAATTGGACTAAAATTCTGATATTTTATAATGTACTACACAATGTTTCTAAATAATCTTACACGTGAAGTATGATGCCTCTACAGCCGATTCTATAGGCACCACTAAATTTTGTGGCACCATTTTTAATATCTGGAATTAATGGACATGCTATGATGTGTTGACAATTGGTGATTCAATTTCCTTCACAAATTGTGGTTCGTGTTACGTGCTTGTGATAGAGATATGCCACCGGTGCTTCATTCACAGAAACAAAAATAAGGAGAAGAGAAAGGAAAAAAATTCTTAAGATTGTTAGTTATTGAAAGGTTAAATCGTCAATCTGAGTCGTTAAGCGTGCTCTTTGTATAAAAATGTACTTGAAAACTAATTTATAAATCTCCTGAGATCCCTTTTAAATCCACCAGTATATAGCGCTATAGTATGAACTGAGTGATCATGAGTAGGATATACTGCTCTCCTTCAGATTGCATTGAGACTGAATATTTTTTACAGTCTCTGAGTGAATTTTGTGGCCACCAATCTATGAATTACTATCGTGGTAGCTAGGCCAGTCGTTGAATAGGTGACTAACAGATTTTATGTTTGTCCTGCACATGACACACATGTACTTGGCTAGATATCGGATTGTCAGATTGTCAGATTGTCTTGTTATGCATTATTAGCTTTCAATTAATTTCGAAATTGTAAATCTATATATACCATAATATTTCGGAATGGTCTATACACGTGTGTTGCTACCTAAAAAAATGTTGCTATTGGTGTAAACTCAAGAAAGTGACTCATGAGGTAATTTTTGGAAAACAGCCCTTAGTCATATATTACAGCTAGGGGGTGAAAACGGAGCGGATATTGGTAAAACCATATCCATATCCACATTTGAATGAGCGGATACGAATACGGATACGGATAGTAAACGGATGTCAAAATGAAAAACCAAATTCACTTAAAACGGATACAGATACAAAACGGATAATTTATGGATACAAATTCGAATATGAATACAAAACAAATAATTGTCGGATAATTGAGGTTATGAACTTTTAAAATATAAATATTAATAAAAAAAATTAAATATAAATATTAATTATAATGTTGAAGAGATGAGAGATGATCTATTGATATATTATATATACAAAATAAAAAAAATGGTAACAAAAGATAAAGTGGTGTAGTGGTTTGATACTTCATCACAAAGTCTTGACCTTGGAGGACAAGGTTTGAATCCCAGCAAGGCTAATTATTTTAGCGTTGAGGGGTTTCAATTCTGCTTAGCGGGTCTGAACTTCTGCTTAGTGGGTCCGAAGTCTGAGCGGTTTGCGGATGGATTTAACTGGTATCGGATATCTGCTCTGTTTAAAACTTACTATCCGTATTCGAATCCGGATATTCTGTGGATATTTGATAATTATCCGGAAGTATCCGAATCCGTTTAATTCGGATTCAGATTATAAACGGATTCGAAGCAGATATCCATCGGATAATCCGACTCCGTTTACACCCCTAATTACAGCCCTTTCCTCTGGATTTTGAATTTTTTTTATGAACTCATGTGTATTAGGTTGTTGCTCTACTCTGGACATTTTTTTTTTGTCAATCTTATGAAATCCAAATTTCCTAATGCATGATGTAATTTGTAGTTTTTGAATTTGTACTTTAATATTTTGATGAAATTAAAATTGTTAATATTTTTGCCTCGCCTAAGAGCTTCAAATTGAAAAGAAAATAAAAAATAATTATCCACTCCCAACTCAATTCTTGCCCATGTCACTGAAAACACACGGTAATTGAGGTAATTGAAAAAGAAATGGAGAGCAAAGAAATGCGCGCGGCAACAACAAAACCTGTTTGTTTATTAACAAGGACCTTTTTTGTTTCTTTGATTTTTGCCATTTTTTGGGTAATAAAGAAGAAAGGGACAATGTCTGTACGCTTATAAATAAAGACACGTTAACGGTTAATATTGAAGAAATATAATGAAAAATGCCAAAGTTTGATGGAGATCGATTTAGATAAGGCGTAATCCAATCCTTTCGCTTCACGATTATTTTCTTAAATTATTGGAAATTGTCAACGTGATTCATGCTCTGTAAATAGTGCAGGCTTCTTATTTTTTAGGCAAAATAGGCATCCAAAACAAGTTAACAACAAACAGGGTTTTAGAAATAAAAGAAGGTATAGATAGATAGAGAGAGAGAGAGAGAGATAGATAGATAGATAGATAAAACAAGTTAACCATTGAACTTACTCCATTCTCAATTTTCATAATTCATCTGTCTTCTTCATCCACCTATTTTTCACTCGGTTAATATATATATATTTGTCTATCTGCCAATTAAAACTGCATGCGTAATCTGTAATGGTTATTCTTAAATTAAATTTCTGATTTATTTAGATTTATGTAGATTTCGTAACATTTGTATGTTGACAAATACAATTTTTCAGTTAACATGTGATTAATTATGATTAACAGATTAAAGAGTGAAAAGGTGATGAGCAAATAAGATAGTTAACATCTAATTAGATTTTCAAAATAATTATTAAGGTGGCGCTTTATTTGTAGGCATTCCATCCAATAGAGAGCAAGGCAATTAATTATTTGCTGTAGCGCGAGTGTGTGTATATATATATGGTCAACATGATTCAAATGCAATAAACAGTTAGCATTTGTATATTATAAGTACGTTTCTGGAGTTGCTAGTCACTAATAATGTATATTATAAATAGATAAAGTGAAAGCGGGAAAACGAATAAGCGCCCGTGGCCTAATGGATAAGGCATCTGACTTCTAATCAGGGGATTGTGGGTTCGAGTCCCACCGGGCGTGTTTTTTCATTTTTATTTTATTGACGTCTAACAATGAATCCTTTTGCCGCTCAGTACGGTTATATTTTAACAATTAATCATCTCATTAAGCGAGGCTACGGTAATATATATGCCTATTAACCCGTATCATGGATTTATATTTCTATTTGTTTGTAATGTTCACACAATCAATTTGAACCGTTCAATATGATATTTCAATGAAAATGTATGTGTATACCAAATTTAATATTTTTTAGATAGGTAGAAATTCACTTGATTTCAAAATTTTGAATCATCCAAAACAACATTTTTTTATCTATCTAAAAAAATAGTAATAAATTCTACAAAAAGGTAATTTTTTTTCGACAAGTGTATTTTGATATGAAAATTATGTTTAATGGATCAAATTGCTTGTTTTTTTGTTTTGAAAATATAGATATATATATATTCATAGTTGATCCATAATATGCATATTACATATGCCTCACTCCCGGCCATTTTTATTAGGGAAAATTTTACTTTTTACAAATATGCCCCTAATTTCGATTTTTTTTTAAACTACCCAAAACATCAGGCCCACGAGCGGCCCACCATCCTAGCAGACCGCCCGAGCCAGGAGCGGTCGACTGGGGACTTGATCGCCCATAGGCCGGACGGTCTTCTATTTTTTTTATTTTTTATAGAGATCTTAATATTTTCATTTAAATAATTTTGTGAATTTTTAGTTTTCTTGTTTATGGTGTATGCCAAAAAATAAGACATTTAATATATTTATGAGTGAGATGTCGTAACTCTTTATAACTTTGATCTGATTTGTCAGTTGTATATCACAAGTCTAAATATAACACTAATTAAGGATTTGGCTTTGATTCTTAATAATTTATTTTATTCAAATATACACAAGGACATATAGTTAGATTGTCTCAATGATGTCAACCTTTTTTCTGTAGAGAATAATGGATTATTTGATTATTGTCAACATACACCATTTGAAACTGACAAATCAGATCAAAGTTATAAAGAGTTACGACATCTCACTCATAAATATATCAAATGTCTTATTTTTTGGCATACACACTTGTTAGATATGTGTTCTAAACGTTATCTTATGTTGATCACTTTTACATGTTATGTTTATGAATTGGATGCTACATGCATTTTGTTCCATGAAATTTATGTTTATCTATAAAAGTGTTCAAGAAGATGCTCTTGGTCTTGAACCATAGAACTCTATATGATGACAAACATAAATCTCTAAATTGTTCACAAACTTGGTTATTAGCATGAAACACTAATATACCATGATAAGTTTGTCATGTTGATTAAAATACATTGTAGTTCTATAAATGTTGATAAATGCTTATCGTTTAATAATATGAGTATATGAAAGGTTTCATATATTGAACAGACCTAACGAATGAAAATATTATATGGGTTATGTTAGTGTCATTAATATTTTCATTGTGTCTCAGAATTCTAAGATATGAGATGTATTTCTTTTTCACATGAGAAGTATACAATGTAATTAGTATTAAAAACTGCTTATCATAAGTGGTGATAAAAATATTAGTTCATTGTATATAACTTGTGCGGGAGAAAGTTATATGTCAATAGTATCATTGCCCCTCATTTAAAATGAGTGATGATATTTTATGGGCTCCTTGGTAAAGTAGAATTATAATGCATGCAATATAACTGAAGAGCAGTTATATATTTATAATTTACTTAAGAGACCAAGAAACGAATATAATACAAAGATGACACAGTCCGACTTTGTATATTATTTATAATATCATATGACAAGGAATAGACACAAGTAATGTTATTTGTAACATTACTTTAAAGGATCATGTATTGTAAAATGATACTTTACATCTATGTTATTTTGGTAACTATAATGTATAGCTAGAATACCGCTTATAGTTTATGGTAATAAAATATTTTATGTCATTGCCAACATAACACAGATCCTCCATATAGGTCACACCAACTGAACGAAAAATAAGAAGGATATTTTATTTATATAATGTATATTGTTTCATATGACATGAAATAATATACATATGATAGATAAATATCATGACTGCTTAGAACGAATATAAATTTATGAGAAGTGTGCATATATATATTATTTGGTATAATATGGTGCATATTATATAATATAATATACATGACACATAAATATAATAATGTGCAGAACATTGTTATAACATAAGTTTATTAAAACCCAAAACTAATATGAGTTGAGGCTGGTACTGTAGCAGCGGCTAGGGTTGACTCTTTTAATAAGGATAATTATATTAGGAAGGTTGCACAATGGAAACCCTAGTATATTTGTATATAAGAAAAGGTAGAGAAGGCATTCATGTAAGTAGGCAAGCAAGCAATTTTCTGAAAATTTATTTCCTCCTCTTCCTCTCTCTCTTAGCCACCATCCCTCTTCCTCTCATATTATTGATTTCTCTAATGAAGAATTAGTAGAAGAACAAAAAGGGTTATTAACTAGGTTCTAAGCTTAGATTAGATTAAGATCTCTAGTAAGGTCTTTCCAATCCTTGTTTAGTTCAAGGTGAACACTAGGAGGCCGTTTCGACAAACAAATGTATCTAAGAGACCTAGAAGAGAATTCGATTTCTCTCTATTTACCAAATTGACATTTGGTAGAGGTATATCCAAATCACCTTTATTAGATAGATTTGTGATGAATGAATGAGTAGATAATTATTTTTGCACATGAATTGTTAGAATAAAATTAGCATAATAAAGTAGATTCGTAGATGCTTGTAAGAATATTAAAATTTTTGAATTTATTGCCTTGTCGCATCATGAAATCCTTCAACACTAAAACAAGAATACTAAAACTTCACAAAATTATTTAAATTAAAATATTAAAATTTCTAAAAATAAAAAATAGAAGACCGCCCGGCCTATGGGCAATCAGGTCCCCAATCGACTGCCCCTGGCCTGGGCGGTCTGCTAGGATGGTGGACCTGGCATTTTGGGTAGTTTTAAAAAAAAAACGAAACTGGAGACAGATTTGTAAAAGGCTTTTTTTTCCGATTTTTTTATATATATCCAAAACTTCAATCAAATTACAAAAAATTACAAAAAATAACCGATGCACCGTTGAAATTCGATTTTTACCCAATCCGGTTATCCAATAACCGGAATTTATAGAAATGTCCGGTTAACCACTCCCCGGACTCAAAATGCACAAATCCGGTTAATGGTTAACCGGATTTGTGCATTTTGCCTTTTTTTTTTTTTTTTTTTTTTTTTTTTTTTTTGAAAACAGAAATTTTGTATTTTTTGTATTAAAATATTAGAAATATTGAATATATTTCTTTGAAAACAGATATAATACAATATAATTTGATTTATTAGAAAGACTGCAACAAATAACCCGGATCAATATTTTTCAGATCCAATTTTTTGCGGCTGTAAGAAAAATTAATATATTTCTTTATGTGTTATTGGAAAAAAATAAAAATAATTAGATTCCGAGTTATTGATCCCGGTTCAAAAGTCACTTCTAGGTAATCCAGAAAATATTGTGACATTTCTAGTACATTTAATTAATAAAAAGTTGTATCTATTTTGAGAATTCTTTTTGAAAAACAATAATTAAATAAATTAAAGTTTTTGATTTTTTTCAAGAATAGATACAACTTTTTATTAATTAAATGTACTAGAAAGGTCACAATATTTTCTGAATTACTTAGAAGTGACTTTTGAACCGGGATCAATAACTCGGAATCTAATTATTTTTATTTTTTTCCAATAACACATAAAGAAATATATTAATTTTTCTTACAGCCGCGAAAAATCGGATCTGAAAAATATTGATCCGGGTTATTTGTTGCAGTCTTTCTAATAAATCAAATTATATTGTATTATATCTGTTTTCAAAGAAATATATTCAATATTTCTAATATTTTAATACAAAAAATAAAAAAAATAAACAATTTCTGTATTCAAAAAAAAAAAAAAAAAAAAAAAAAAAAGGCAAAATGCACAAATCCGGTTAACCATTAACCGGATTTGTGCATTTTGAGTCCGGGGAGTGGTTAACCGGACATTTCTATAAAATCCGGTTATTGGATAACCGGATTGGGTAAAAATCGAATTTCAACGGTGCATCGGTTATTTTTTGTAATTTGATTGAAGTTTTGGATATATATAAAAAAATCGGCTTTTTTTTGGTATTAATAAAAATGGCCGCCTCACTCCATCTGATTTTTTTTTCCTTTTTAAAATTACTCGAGTTGAGTCCACCTATATTCCAATCATGCTATTTCTTTTCGTAATTACTTGTATTCTGATCTTCTTCTTTTTTTAATTGAGGACAGAATTTTTCTTTCAAACATGCAACTCAATTTGATTCGATATATCTTCATTCCATTATTAAGCACGTTGGGTGTCCGATCTGCTAACAGCTACGATTGAAAGATAAAATTTCGAATTTAATCTCAACCCTCCGATCACATTATTCATCTTCTTTTGATTAAATACATATGAATAATATGTAGAAGTCTAAATTTAGTTAAAAACATACTCGCCATACGAAATGACACACGATACGTTACAATTAAAATTGAACAAACACCAAAAATAAATGTATTTATTTTTTTTCCTTATTTCTTACTTTCCTTCTCTTTTGTTTCTATACATATCATCTATTAGAAAATTTATATATTAAGATCATCTAACGGCAGAATGGAAATTTATATATTAAAAATTTTGTGCCATACAGATCACCCCATTTTATTTTCATATTTTTCAATTTTGTTTCTACACAGGTCCAGAGAAAATCAAGAATCAAGAGCTTATTTTTTCAAATTAACTTAATAATTCTTAATTCTTTGTGTCCCTCTTATTATCTCTTATTATTTGGTTGAAAAACTATATTTTGCTTAACGTTATTAAACAATGTATATATTAATATTTTTTTGTGTTCGAGGAAATGTCTAAACCAAAATAATACATAATTTATTATTGATTCATAGATTGGCACTTAGATTATTAACTTATTTATCACTTAGATTATCACTTAACATTCCGAAAAATTAATTTATAATTATCTATACTTACAATTTTGTTTATAATATAATAAAGATTATAACTATTTTGGTAACGCATTTTATTGAAAATTATATTGCTTTTAAAAAATTGAGAAATAAAATCGTAAATGATTTTTATTTCCTAAATTATTGAAGTGGCCATCTTTATTTCTATTTTTATTTGATTCTCTGAATCATTAATTTTGTTGCATCTAATTTTATTTAGGAAAAAATGCCAACGTTAAAATTTTATTTCCTTGTATTAATTATTTCCTCTGATTTCTTCACACAACACACATAAGTTCATATAAAATATTATAAACGGATTATTGATACTTTAATTTGATAATTGTTATGAATAAATAATATTTCAATGTGATAAATGATAAACACCGGATTTATTTCTATTCATATCTATTTCAAATTTAATATAAAATAAGCAAATCTTTTGATGAGGCGCGTCTCTCATGCACCTGAAATCTCTGCCTCCTCACCTCTTTATATCCACTCATCTTTTTATTTAGTCGTTTAATTCTTATGCAACTATTCTAATAACATCAGGGTTTAAAAAAATGTATGTTTGTTTGCACTATCACTAATTGATATACATTTTTCAAGGAAACAAACTTATATTATTATTTTCGTCAGGATCTGTAGGAAATGACATTCATAGAAGGTTATTGAACTAAAGCGGTCATATGTTGTTGTTTCTTTTAATATTATTTAATATTCGCCTCTTTGTTCAATTTTAATGTTCAATCTTACAATATATTTCCGTTGCAACGCACGGGTCTGATACTAGTTATATATTATATGTAGATAAATAGATAATAGATACAGAATATTATTAGTATATACAAAGTGCATGCATGAGAGAGAATTATCCTGTCTATCTGCTGCTACTTAATCAATTCACTATTTGGTCATACAATTAAAATATGAAGTTTCTCTAATTAATTAAGGAGAAATATTTTAATTGGAAACAGAGCAATTTCTGCTATTTTTTTAGTTTTAAACAAAGAAGCTATAGGATGAATTAAACATCCAACACAAAAAAAATGATTAAATTTGTTGAATATATGTATGAAACAATAAAAAGGAAATCGTTTTATGATTGAATTAAAAAAAAAACATTTTGCTCTCCCTCCGTGTGGAAGATCGCATGTTCAAAATTTAAATGAAGAAATTTCTTGTAAATATTAAATAGTTAGGTGGCTTGACCTCCAATTATTACTAAAAAAAAATGCATTTTACTTGGAGGACTAAGTTTACATCATTTTTTAATTATAAAATTAAAATAAAAGACATAAATTTAAACGTAAACAAACAACATGATGCTGCGAGTATTTGGTAGAAAATATTTTAACAAAAAATGTTCCTCTCAACAAAATTTAATTAATTTAAAACAAATAAAGAAATCAACATTAAGTAGTCATACATAATTCTTAATAAGTAGTTGTGATATCAGGGTAAACATGTGAAAAATAAATTAACTAAGGGTATATTGGCAACAAACAAAACAAAAACCATGTTTAAATAGAAATGTCAAATTTCATCATAAATAAAGAAGTAGATTTATAGACATGTATTTATCATTTACATATATAACCGTACTTTAAGTTTGATGTAATTTGAATCGAGCTTAGAAAACTTTACAAGTTTGGTCGTAAATTTCGATGCCAACAAAACAAATGTTGAACTTGTGACTATCAACTATGGCACACGAAATTTACAAATATATGTTACTGGAAGTTAAAACACGAGAAAAAAAAGAGAAAAAAAAAGAAAAAAAAACATATGAATCTAGACATATATATTACTGGAAGTGAAGTATCATAACAGCGCCCATGGCCTAATGGATAAGGCGCTTGACTTCTAATCAAGCGATTGTGGGTTCGAGTCCCACTGGGCGTGTCTTTTTTGCTCATTCTGTTGTGTTTTCTCGTGGACGGAAAATTTCCAACTAACGGATGTTTTAATAAAGAAATATTTTTTTACAATAAGATCTCAACTTTCTAATAAAGACTGAGTCAGGAACCCCTCCATCTTGTTTTCCGGAGGTATACAATCTTCTAGTACAAAATATAGATATTCTTTATTATTAAATTTTTATTTAATTTGAAAGAACTATAACAACAAAAAATAAAAAATAAACCACGTATCTTTGAATGTACAATCATTAATTTTATCTTTAATTAAATATGTACTTTCATCTTCTTTTAATTGTAGATATTTAGAGTAAGAAGTATAAAATAAATTTGACTATATTACCACTTTATTTAACAAATTCAACATAATTAGTTTGTTCTTACTACATTATTAAAGCATAGACAAATTAAAATTAACACCAACTGAAAAACATACTGCAATAAAAACATAAGATTTTTATTGCAATGGAGTTTTTTTTTATGTTTTAAAATAATGTTGAGAAGTCGAGAGATGGACTCTTTTATTTATTAATTTATGTTAAGATAAAATATTAATTATTTTTCGCATAACATATTTATATTGATTTGATGTAATTTTTATATTACCTCATAGCATTTATGTTTAGATTATTTTTCGAAAACTATCCATTGCTTTTTAATCATATATTCTGTTATTATGTAATTTATTTATTTTTTAATCTTACTTCTGACAAATTATTAATATCATATACGAATGTTTCTTTCTTCATATTAATTACTATTTTTTAAAAATTAATATTATTTTCATAATTGGAATTTTCACCTGATACATTTTCTTTACAAAGAATAGAAATAATAAAATTAGAAACACATTCTTTATAGAGAGAAAAATCATTCTATCAAACAAATCTTTGAACGTATAATGTTTTGCTTCCTTTCATGTTTATTTTCAATTAATATAGTTTTTAGTGTCTTTTTGTTTCTATGATAATACATTATGAATGTAGTTTATTCTTTTCAAATCTCATCAATATAAAATTTGTATAAACCATCTAATGCATAATAAGTAACAGTAAAAAAAATTGACATGTGATGTAAAGAATGACATATTTGATGTTGCAAATTCAACAAAGTTGACTAAAACTACTAAAAAAATAATATTATTTATGTCAGAAATTATTGTTTGATAAATTTTTGTAGCTATACTTTTCAAATTTGAAAAAAAAAAAACATTTCCAATAAAAAAAATTTCATTATACGTCTTAGTTTTGAAAATAAAATAAATAAGCAAAGATTGTTAATATAAAGAAAGTACATATGGCAGTTAAAGTTAAGTAGGGACAAATTTGTTCATAAAAGTAAAATATTTGAATATGTGTTAATAAAAACATTAACTGTGTTAGTATCATGACCCCTCCATCTTACAAATTACAATTTTCGAACTTAAAATTTACAAGCCTGACTGCCTGACCCTTGTCATCACGATCTTTTGCTTGCAATCTAAAACGATAAGCACAAAAATAAATTCTCCGGTCTGAATCCGAGATAGCAGTACTAATTTGCCTGGGAGCATGTATGTTGAAGGAGAAAAACAACAAAATGACCAATTTGCCTGAGAGAATGTATATAGTTGTACAAATATAATGATAATTCGTATTGATTACTCTCGACTCTGGATCAAACATAATAGTGCTAAATTGCTTGAAATCATATATAGTTTTAATAAAATGGAATAATGGATTATTTAATGATACGGAACCAACATAATAGTTCCAATCCGGTCTGATCCGATTCCAACCTGACTCAACGTGTCAATTAAAATTACACACAGAAACATGGCTGTCAATATAGTTAATTTTATGTCACTAAGTGCGGATGAAAGTATTAATTAATGTTGCAGATTAGCTCATGGCTATCAATATAATTGACTTGGTGAGGGTAAATCACTAATTTAATGATATACATTACCTCTGGACTCGAGTCGAACCTAGTTCAGAATGGACATTTTGTCTCATAACATACTGGCTAAGACGATATAGCTCCGTAGTTCCTGGATTTGATTAAGATCCGACAAATTGGCTCATGCTTGACTAAAATGGTGTCCAAAACTGCCTAATTTAAGGACATTGTTTAGCACATCCTCAACTCAACTGTACCAATAAAATATACCAGTACATTTTTACAAAAGATGACATTCTCCAAAACCCAAAAGCCCCCTCACAGGTATCTATGCATGCCAATGTGCTGATCAGATGAGATGGAGATGAGAAGGGGCAGTGAAGAATGCCACACTGCCTTGAATACTCGCTTAGAGTGAGCCTTCAGGGATTCGGATGGCTGCTGACCACTGTACCTGAAATCCAATTGCATATTATAATTAATGTTTGCCTAATGTACAGCAAGCTTGGATCTAGCATTAACATGAATAGAATTGTTTAAAGTGACAAACTGTCACTTTTTATTTGACAATGATTTTTTGGCACATATTGCAAATTTAGCCTTTCATATCGGTACCACCATAGATCTGACTGTTATGATAATCATTCTGTTAAGATGCTCACTAATGGTAAGATTTGGCCAAATCATAATCCTAGAACCTAAATAGAGCAAGAACGTAATTAAATCTTGAAACAGACATACATGCACACCTGCTAACAAATTATCAAAGCATTCAATACACAATGCAAGACGGTTACCGACTTACCATCAGGGCCGGAACCTATTAGTAAAAGCAAGCTGTTTAGACAATTGAGTGTTTTTTTTTTCAATCTTTTTGCCAAGTATGCACCTATTTGAAGTTGGTCGGCAGTTTAATAAATTAGCATACTTTTATTTTATGCAAATGGTAATTCTACTCGGATATGGTGGGGGACCCCTTGACAATTTTGATAATAGCAAAAATAATTTGTAATTTTAAAATCTGAAACATAAAAATGTGATCTATACTATATTTATATGAAGCACATAAAAAATGATGAAATTTGATACAAGTTTATTGTTGATCAAATAACTTAAAACTTGCAACAGTTTATATTTAATGGAATACCAAATGACACTAAAATTGCATGATATTTGATACGCAACCAATCCATAAATCCAACCACATATCTACAAATCTTTTTATATTTTTATTTTTTTTCAATAATATAGAAATGTATTGTCGAAATTGTCATAATATTCATTGTGAAGGGATCCCGACCATTCTAAAATCTTTCAACATGGTACAACATTTGCCAAAAAGAAATATTCCTTGTATTGGAAATTTAGCTGAAGAATCTTTGGGTCATTTGTAAATAACACTAAACTAGCGCAACAATGGGAAATGTAGGCAATGTGAATCTGTAAGCGTTAAATATTTTTCCCCAACACCTGATGATGTCTCTGTACTTCTGAAAACCAAATTTGACTAAAACCAACTTACTTTAAAGTTTAAATTATGCTTTGCATTTACTGAGTGCCAAGTGATTTAGTTGATTAATATGGAAAGGGCAAGGGCAGTTTCATCATTTTTATTTGACCTGTCTGAGACAGAAGGACAAGATATGCGAAAGAGCCAGAACTGAGTACAAGTTGCAAATATGATGCCAAAAGAAAGAAAGAAAGAAGAAGAAGATAGTACCTTATATCAAATATATGGATCAAGGGATCATTGGAGCCAGAAGAGATATGCCAGCCATCAGGAGACCATGCTGAGTTGATGAGAGCCGACTGAGGCTCACTCTGGCCTTGGTCCCAACCAAACACATGTAGTTCCTCTGGCTTTTCCCGTATGTCAAACAACCGCAGCTGCTTCCCTGGTGATCTGCATGTAAAGACTTGGTGCTTTAGTCAAATATAAGTTTTCTTTTTCCAAATTACACAAATATGTATCATATGATTCTTATCCACAACTAACACCTCAATTTCTTTTTTTTCTAACATGTAGCATCTAACGGAAAAGCAACCACAAGCTGCAACTTAGCTAAATAAACATACCCAATCTGGACCAAATACAAGTTGGAGTTGGAAGGACTTGGGAGAGCATTCAAGCATTTGGAGTCTAATTGAAACTTGAAATCGATACTTCCCGCCACAATGTCAAACAACACTACTCGCCTGTCCATACCAACTGAGAGCACAGCCTCTTTGTACTGCAGTCCAAAGGCAGCCATGACAGCACTTGTGTGATGATTCCTGTGCAGAAGCTTCTGGCCCCAACACCCATCCTTCTCACCTTCTTTCCAAAGAACCACTGCATGATCACTGCCGCTAGTCACAAAACAGGACGATTGCCCCCTCCATGGCATGAAACTTATTCGGTTTATTGTGCCCTTCTCATGTGCCTTATTTTCTAGGAAGAAGGCCGTCTTTTTGTGTCCAAGCTGCAAGGTCAATTCTTTATTAAACCAACTTCTCATGTTCTACCAACCAAGTACGATTCTGGTGAGGACTTATATGGGACAGTAGAAAATAGCTTACATTTGGTATTATAGGAATGGAAATATGTACAGAATAAGCTTTTGGTCAACTTAAAACCAATATCTCGCATATCTGTGATAACTATCCCAAAAATAGCACCTTGCTTGTCCAATCCAAGATCCTAAATCAGCTCATTCTTTTTTACTTCATTTATAGTTAATTTTGGGCTTATTAGAAAAGATGCATTACAGAATTGTCTACACTTGCACACTTTTTTTTTTTACGGTTGGCAAACTGCCAACAAATATATTACACTTGCACACTTACAGAATGCACCAATCTTACATTCTGATTCTATCAATCCAGTAGTGCTGCAGTCTAACTAGAAAAAAAAAAATCTAGAAATATCAGGTGCTAGTTGCAGAAACAGTTTTTTTTTTTTTTAAATAAGGATTTGAAAAAAGAAAAGAAAAAGAATATGTGCGCTTTTACCTGTGTAAGGCTAAAAGATGAAACTTGGGAATCACCGGCCTCAGCACTGTGCACAGCAAATATTCGCTGGCCATCAGGATGCCAGGCAATGTCTTCAGGCCATCTCCTTTGATTTGGTGATAGACAATCCATACTGCCCAGAAATTTCGCAGAGTTTCTGCATTTTACAATTAAAAAAAAACTGAGCAAAAATGATGCCCCGGTTTGTAGTCAAAAGAAGAAGAAGAAGGATAGAATGTTGGCAATGGCCGAAACTAGGTTCCTGTCGGAAGGAAACAGCTGCTATTGTAAGTATTGTTCTTATATTTTTTTTCTTTGCAAATATGAACAACGTAATAATTAAAATGCAACTAAAAGATTTTACTTGTTTATAAAAAAAATATATATATATTACCCTTTGTTCTGGACTTCCCATAGGCTAACTGCTCCATCCAGTCCACTATAAAACCATGAAATAATTAGCAGCAACAAAGAAAACCCTAGTTGAACTAAACTGAACAAACATGAGGAAAATAAACAATTTGTAATCATTTTACCGGTGCTTGTTCCAACCAGAACCTAGTATATTTTTTGTAAATTTACATATGACATAACTGTAAGATCATATAATTAAAAAGCTCATGCTACTTGGTGCCTTTCATGGATATCTATTTTCAGAGCTTACCTGGAAGCAAACACTGTATCATCAGTAGGACATAGCTCAAGACACCTCAGCTTTTTCTTGTGCTGGCTATGTATTAGATTTGTCAAGTTGAAATTCAAATTAGCAACTTTTGCAGTAGTGCCAACACTCTGCACCATATCAAGTTGTCTAGCTTTTTCTGGAAAATTATAAAGATTACAAATTTGTCAGTAATCAACTCCAGAAGTAGTTGTGCGGCTAGTGTGTATAATATTATCCCCAATATATTTTAAAAAAAAAAGATGAAGTACAAGGCTAAAATTAACAGTGCATAACAAGGGTAGTTGCCTGGTTAGAGAGCTAAAACTAATAACAATACTGGCAATTAACTCCTGGGGTCAAAAATTCATATATTATTTTATTATAACAACAACAGAAACAGAAACAAAGTGAAAGTCGAAGGCAACTGAACTTTTGACTAGGATATATTGTCAAAAGAGGAAGCAGGTAACGAGAGTAATGATGCAATTATTGGCCTTGGTCATTTAATTAATTCAGTTCATCCAAGTGCACTCCACTAGGGGGGATTACATTGGGCTGGAGTCAGGTCTTGGGATCCATATATCAGTTGCACACAAGATGTTTGTTAAAAATCCCAAAAGGCGACATTGAAATAAAATTCTAATTGATGCCCAAAAAGATTGGTTGACTACCTATTCCCATCTGATGTGAAGTATCATGATTTGAAACTGGTATTGATTCAGATTTTCCCACAAGCATTGGTTGACTACCCATTCCCATTTGATGTGAAGCATCATGATTTGAAACTGATATTGGTTTAGATTTCGCCACAAGCATAGCTGGGATAAATAGCTGAGGTTTTTTACTTGGCTCTGATTTTGTTTCTTTGAGAGAAAAATTCGACTCGGACTCCATGGAACTTGACTCTGACCCTGTGGAACTGGACTCTAATTTCCGTTTTTTGAGAAGTGGAATTGATGCAGATTTGGCCGATTGTTCTTTGGACCGAACAGCTTCCAGCATCACCTTTAGTTTATTCAATTCGCTTGACTCACACTTCATCTGATACACATATCACTTCAGATTACTTGCATGCACGAGAGAGTATAAAAACCAAAAAAAAACTCAAAATCCACTTTTTCTTTTGTGGTTTGAAAAAATGTGACAAACTGTCACCTGTGACCTGTTTCCTTTTTTTTTATCTTTACAGAACTAAGCAAAACAACCAGTTAGACAGTGTACACGTTACGCCAGAAATATTGACAGCATATAGGCTGTAAACAAGAGATATTCCACTGAAAAACAAAAGATAAACAGGTGAAAATCCAGTTTCGTTATAAAATCGACCTGAGATGTGTAATACAGGATCTTCTCGTTACACCGCTTGAGGTTCTTTTCCCTTTTCTCGATCAGCCGCAAGAGCGTTTCCTCATCCGGCTCGTCGTTCCTCGGCTTCAGTTCCATGATCGACATTTTCCCCGATTTCCTTTTCTTTTTCACAGTGTGAGCGTGGCAGAGGCGGAACTGGAACTGGATTGGGGTTTTATTTGAACAGCAACTGCATCGGCTTTTGGAATTCTGGCATCTGAGCGGAATTTTTTTCGTCCCAATTTGTTTCCCGCTTTTTGTAGCGCTAGAAATGGGAATTCGCATCCTCTCAGATATCTCATATTTTGCGCGACTCTTTAGAAGATCTCGCCCGTTAAAATACGTTATGCACGAATCCTAGAGCTCAATTAATACTGCCCCCTGCGCTATTTCTGAGGTTACGCACTCGAGCCAGTAGGCCTGTTCGGTTCGGTTCGTCAGGCTCGGGCTTCGAACTCGACTCAGTAGGCCTGTTTTTGCGATGCAGGTTGGCCCGGCTGGTTACTTGATTCGATTTTTTTTCTCTCTCATTGATTATACGGTTCAGTTAGATGCAAAGTTTTCGATTTTTTCTGCTCAACTATTTAATAATTATTTTTTAAACTATAAATTTATACAAAAAGAGAGTTAAAGTATCTTATACTGTTTGCATAAATAAGAAACAACATCAACTTGATGAACATTATCTCTTCTCTTGCATTTCAAACAATATTAAACCGCATCATTTAAAAATATTATTAAAAAACAACAACGTGTGTGTTTACTCGTGTACAAATCAAAAAGCTAGTCTAGTACAAAATCTGTATTATTTTCGTATGTGATCAATGTCAAGACACTGTTAATATATATTTATATTTTGTTTTCGTGTTATATGATCAAATATTAATAGAAAAAAAAGATATATGTATCATTTCTATATTAAATTAAATACATTTTTATATATTTTTCAGATTTAATTAGCAAAACAAAAAATAGAAACTGTTAAAATGGTATTCAGTGCGAAATCAATGCGAAAATCATTTGTACAATGCCAATTTGTCAAGCAAATTTGGTTTTGAGTAGGCAAAAGTCAAGATCGACCACTTTAGCACTGACATTCTATTCAACGTATCGTTGATTTCGCACTTAAGTTCATGATAGAACTGCTTTATAATAGTATTCAATGTGGTATGTTGAATATTGTGAAAACATAATATTCAACCTAAAACAATAAGAAACATAAATCTTACTAATCATGTCTCTTGTGATATATTGGATAAGTGGAGCTTTACAATTGTAGTGGCTGACTGGTGAAGAACAATAATGTTCTTTAATATAGATATTAGGAATTGCTATATAGTAGGCTAAATTTTGTGTTAGAAAATAATAAGTGATTGACTAGTGACTGTTACCTAGAGCTCTACGGTATGATGTTGTTTGTTCTTTTGAATAGTGGGGCGTAGCTAAGCATAGACAGGTGGTTAATTAAGAGCATTGGTCATATTTGATTTTGGGGCGTAGCTAAGCATAGACAGGTGGTATGATGTTGTTTGTTCTTTTGCAACAGTTACTGTACTGGTTCAGCTGGTATTGAAGCTGCTGAGGCTGTCAATGACCTCATGATGGCTAATATTGCACGCAAGGAGGCCTCTGATGGTAATGCCCTATCTTAATATTTTACTCTGATCATCTTTTAGTACTAGAATTTTGATTCGGTGTGTTTGTTATTGGTCATTGTAACTGTCCATGGTTCTCTGACCTTATGACCTCAAGTTAACTAAAGAACAACCAAAACAAGAACGTTCTCTGTACCTGAATGCTTTTAGTCTGGAACAATATGGCGCGCAACAATTAACTTGAGACTTTGGTGCTCTATTTGAACAGAGCAACCAGTACAGCAGGAAGAGAAGAAAATGGCAACATGGGGAACTGATGTGCCAGAGGATCTCGTTCTTGATGAGAAATTGCTTGCGGACGCTCTAAAGAAGGTATGATGTATTGAAATGGAACTTAATATTTGTAGTCTATTATTTTATTCCTATGCTGCATGAACCAGAGATACAAGCATTATATCTGATACGATATGATGAATTCAAGCAATATGTGTTTTTTTCCCAAAATCTTAAGATATGATACGTTAATTTATGTACATAGCAAACAGTACTGGTGAGAAAACAATTACTAGTTTAAAATATAAGGATGCTCACATGCTATTGAAGTGATTATTAAATTTTGTAATTTTATATTGGACATGTAAAGTAATGGCTGAATGATAGGATAGTTGAGGACCAACTGTGTAACTTCGCTAATGGAACTCACGATGGTGATAAGTTTGGAGTTTCTGGATTTTAGTCCCACATTAATTTTAATAGGTGGAGACGGGAGTCCTGATACATATATAAAGGCCATAGGAGGCTGCTTGAGGCAATCTTTTGTGCCCTGATATGAATAGATACATGTGTCAGTCAGCTGTGTTGTTTAAATTTGCAATGCAAAATATTTAATCGAGATGCATGTCTTGTGCGAATTTGTATTGGATGCATATCTGATGTGGATAAATGTCTGATATGGATTTGTTTACTTCTCTTGTGTACTTGGATAGTGTAGTTTTATTCATTCAAATATTTATTTGTTTTGTTCTGCATACAATAGAGCATATTTTAATTTTGAAATTGAATTTGGCAGGAGGATCAGAGGAGGAAGGAAGAGAAAGATGAAAGGAAGAGAAAATACAACGTGAAGTGGAATGATCAGGTATTTGTTTTCTCTAAGGGTCTTCCTGCTTGTTTTCCCATGATCCAAACTAGTTTAATTGTTAGTACTGAATACCACTGCTGAACCAAATATATACAAATTTCCTAAACTACACTAATGATGTAAATGTTATTGTAATATCATAATTCAACAAGGATTACTCTTGTGCACAGGTGACTGCTGAGGATATGGAGGCCTATAGAATGAAGAAGGTTCACCATGATGATCCAATGAAAGATTTCTTGAACTAGATTTCAGTGAAAGGCTAGTACTTGAGACATTGTTATGATATAACTGTTAGCTTGTTAGCTATGGTAATTAAAATTTCAAACGTGGTGTACAGTTGTAGTCGACTTCTATTTGTCTCATCTCTGTGTTTATTGATTTATTGTTTCTTCCTTAATCAAAATTAATACAAGCATAAGCTTCATCAAGATGGTCCATGAGGCCGTAAGTATTCAAACCATTGATTTCCGTCTACCTACCATGAGGCAAGTGCCTGACTGCTTGTATTGCAAGCTTATAGATTTTTGAGTTTGGCAAAAAAGAAAAATATTATGAAGTCGAAAGTTGTCAAAAAAGAAAAGAGGGACGTACTAAAATAATTTATTATGTGAATGGTCTCCTTTATTGGAAGATGATGAATTTTCTTTTAGGCTTATAAACCCTCTTTGTGAATTTGGCTAAGCTTATATTAGCTATTTTTTCGCAAGTGATTGGGGTTTTCAGATTAAAATGTAAATCCTTCAAGCTGCATTCGTTCTTTCTTTGTTTATTCTTAGTTGCTCGTTTCATGTTACCTGGGCAATGTAAATGATAAAATATAGAGAATTAAGGAGTAAGTTAATGTTTGGCTGTTAAGTAAGAGATGTAAATGATAAAACAGAGAGAAAAAGAGAATTAAGGAGTAAAATTCATGTTTGGCTGTTAAGAGAGAAAAGTAACTTCTTATTCTGCACTTGAGTTACGACAAATTAACTTATTTCATAGTTATTTCGTCTGTAAAGTTCACTATGATAAATATAAGTACATGAATCCACAGCTCCACAGCTACTTACTAACCTGAATTCACAACTGTACGGCTACATACTAACCTGGATGAAATTCCATTGGACAGTTTGCATCTTGATAATTACCAGATGGAGATTATACAATCCAGCTTCATGAAGAACATTGCAAATCAGAAGAGAAGATGTCAAGAGACGCATTTTGTTTTTGATATAAGTTACCTCGGTCCTCATTGTGTGTGGTTTATATGTTTGTTGTCCGTAGTTAAAATGTTTGAACTTGCCCGTTTCTTTCCAGCTGATATGCTGATGTTTTGGATATGGCAGGGTTTTTGAAGCTTTTGTTTGAACTAGGGATGGCAATGGGCCTAGCCCACGGGTATTTTGTCAAGCCCAGGCCTGACTTGCCCGTAAAAAATTAATGGCCCGCCTGCCTGGCCCAGTCTGACGGGCTTGAAAATCTAGGCCCGGCCTGCCCATAGGCTTTTTCTCCAGGCCCAGGCCTGCCCGTGCCTGCCTGCCTGTGCCCATGGGCTGCCTTATCCGGCCCGGCCCGGCCATGCCCAATTCATTTTTTGAGGCTGAATTTCTCCAGCTTTTTATTTTCTTTTCCATAAATTATAGCCTGTTGGTTGTCGCACTATGCATTAATATCAAATACAAGTATAACTGTAAATATAATTTTTACGACGAGAAAATTAGAGACAACTAAGGCAGAGCCGCAACAATTACACAAATAATCAATTACTCAAAGAAATGATGCTAACAAGTAACAAATCAAAATAAAAAGAGAAAGACTGGCAGAATTACACAATAAGTCTAAAATAGCAACACAAAAACGAGATGTAAATTAACATAACAAACAACATAGTTTTTCATAATTCAACACAATTACACAAAAAACAATCGCTCTAATTCAATATACTAAAACCCTAATTCAATATACTTGTATTAACATATAAGCCCAACGGGCTGCCCGTGGGCTTAGAGTGAAGCCCAGGCCTGCCCTGGCCCGTCACTGTGTCGGGCCGACCGGGTAAAGAGCGGGCCGGGCGGATATTAACGGGCCTCCGGGCCAACTGGGCTTTTTTGCCATCCCTAGTTTGAACAAGTTATAAAACAATGCTAAGGGTGTAAGTTTAACTAAGGTGAGTAGGTGACCTAACAAATATCAGCTCGTTTTCCGTCTGCTCGTTTCTAAAATAAAAAAAAATAAAAAAAAGATCTGATTCGAGTCAGACTTCCGAAGGTCCTTGGTCGGGTCACTTTTTGCCACCTTACCCGCCACCAAACACAACGGTGATGGAGGTAGCCATCTCAACTTCCACAAAAACGTAACCAGTTAACCAACCACCACCTCGGCACCTCGTCTTCGTTCTCTCACTAGCCCCCGCACTTCAATGCTACCGCGCTCCCATCCGCACCAGCCCACGCGGCGCCGCGCCGCGGTGGGTCCCCCTCAGCTCTGCGCCATCGCCGCCGTCCTCCTCCTCCTCCTCTCCCTCTTTGTGCTCCACTCTCGCCTCTCCTCCTCCCCCTTCTCTCCCCCCTCGCTCCCCACTACCACCCAACACGATTCCAAACCTGAACCCGAACCCGAATCCCGTCGCGCCTCCTCAACTCCCAACCTCTCTCTCGACCTCATCGACGACCTCGACATCGTCGAATCCGATCCCGATTCCACGGAACAATCCAAATCCAAGGCAGCACTCGTCTGGGACCACATCCTTGGTGTAGCGCGCCTCCCTTTCGGCTCTCGCACTACCGATCCTGATTCCAATTCCGATTCCCTTTCTGATTCTGATCTGTATTTTGCTTCAGTCTCCAATTCCGGTGCTGATTCCGGCTCCCACCGAGTTCGAGTTGTGTTTTCCTCTGATGATTATCCGATCGATGAGGATATACGTGCCATGCTCAGCTCCATCACAAAAATTGAAGATGCATTGCTGATTAAGCCTCATAAGGGTGAATCGCCTATCAGAGAGGGATGGGCCAAGTGGTTAGAAGGCAAAGGTGATTTTTTGAGAAGGAATCGAATGCTTCAGTCGAATCTGGACTTGTTGAATCCAAAAAACCATCCACTGTTACAGGATCCGGATGCATCAGGCCTGACGGGTCTGACCCGGGGCGATCGCTTGGTCCAGAGAGTGCTTCTCAGGGAAATGGAGAGCATCCCATTTGTTGGTAACGGAGAGAAAGCCTCTGAGAGGAGAGAGTTACATGTGGAAGAGAAAGAAAAGAAAAATGAAAAGGAACAGGAGAAGAAGTCTGTGAAGAGAAATGGGGTGAGGAGATGGGGGTACTTCCAGGGTATAGACCCATACCTGGGCTTTACTGAGTTCATGCAGAAGTTCTTTGGGGAAGAGAACAAGTGCGAGATTAGGGTTTTGATGGTATGGAATAGTCCCCAATGGACCTATGGTGTGAGGCACCAAAGGGGCTTAGAGAGTTTACTAATGCATCACCATCATGCATGTGTAGTAGTCTTTTCAGAAACTATGGAACTGGAGTTTTTCAAGGATTTTGTCAAGGATGGGTAATTTGCAAAAATGCTCTTCTTCTTTTTTTTTTACTTTTTAAGATGTTTATTTATGACTAAGTGAACATTGTACAGGTACAAGGTGGCAGTTGCTGTTCCGAATCTCGATGAGCTTTTGGAGGGTACACCCACACATGTATTTGCATCAGTTTGGTTTGACTGGAGAAAAACCAAGTATTATCCACTACACTATAGTGAGCTTATTCGCCTCGCAGCCTTGTACAAGTTAGTATTTTTCTTAAAAAAAAAAGCAGCAGTCGGGACTTGGGAACAATATCACATTTGATTTTCACACCTGCTAAGCATCACTCGTGCTTGATATATAAATATCTTACATGCCCCTTGGAAACTTAAGAGATATCAATGAAATGCTTCTTTTCCGATCTCTTGAAAATACCCAATGGGTAACCCCCCACCCACCAAAAAAAAAAGGATGAAAAGAAGATGATGTAAAATATTTTGTAATTTAAATGGGGAATGATGCTGTAATAAAATATCACGATATTAATTAGTGGTATATATACTTTTTACTATATTTTGTAGTTAGAAGTTGGGTTCTTCCGACATATACATAAAACAACTCGAATTAATTATTTCAATTGTTTTGTACAGGTATGGTGGTATCTATCTTGATTCAGATGTCATTGTCTTTAAATCTTTAAGTTCAGTTCAAAATTCTATAGGCATGTTAGGTCAAATCGAAGGAAACTCCACCTTTAGTGGTGCAGTGATGGCATTTGAAAAGAATAGGTACTGAAAATTCTAAATACTTAATTAATACCAGTATTTTGCATCATACATCCATTTGTAACTTTGAATTTGTGCTTGTTTTAGTGATTTTGTGATGGAGTGCCTAAAAGAATTCTACTCAACATATGATGATTCCCGTCTAAGGTGGAACGGTGCTGATCTCTTGACTAGAGTGATTAATAAGATTAAAAGAAACAACCAATTACATGTGAAGATACTTCCTTCTTTTCAATTCTACCCGATAAGTTCTTCAAACATCACAAGGTACTCCTTTTGTATTTCAATGCCTTTAGTGCCTCTAATGGTACTTATTCTTCTCAAGTCCATATACCTTTTTATCATGTAAATTTGTAGGGTCATAAAACACCTCTTTCGCTTTAATGTCAGGAGAACTCTATTTTATTGACTATTTTTTGCATAATGATTTTTTTTTTCATTCACATGTGGAACACTTTTTTTTAATATTCAAATGGAAATGTGATGCATTTTATGCAAACAGAATTTTTGTTTTTCTTTTTTGCTTGTGCAACTTGTAGTTTTCCATAGGAATGAAGAAACTTTAATTACTAACGCATTATGTGAAACAATTGTTTGTAGTTACTTTGCTGAACCGTCAGACGAGGCAGATATGGTAGAGCAAGATATCCTGTTTAAGAGAATAATGGAGGAGTCCATTGCTTTCCATTTGTGGAATGGCATCACTTCTTCGCTTGTACCAGAGCCGAAGAGCCTTGTAGAAAGAATTCTTAATCACTTCTGCCTCCGTTGCCTAGATGTAATATAGATTTTCCTTTCATGAATAATTGAAGCCCTAGTTGGATTAGAGGGGTTATTAGTTGCTTAGAATTACAAAAGGGGGCTTTTATCAAATCGCCACCATCATTTTGTTCTTGTTTTCTTTCCGGACTTTACACCTATCGCCAAAGCAAGCCCTACCTGGGATTTGAGAATACTATAATTGGCCACCTGATGCTTCTTACTGTAAATAATTACAAAAGAGGGGGTGGGGGAGGGGGAGGTTGGAGATGAAGTTTCAAAATGGAAGCTTTATGGTAAAAAAAATACTTATACAGAGCCATAGTTTGCGAGTAGAAATGTTCTGACATATTGTATATCATTCTTTATCGAAAATGTAGAGAAAGGGCCTTGGGATTTTGTATGCTGTATACTGGTCATAGATTTATAGTTTTGTGATTTATATCAAGTGAAAATTCTGCGCATTTTTGCTTGGATTGTACAAGTTTCCATGATATTTATTTCTTGCGTTGATATTTGTTATCTCTAAGTTAATTGTTAATGAGGTGTGCATGTATCAAAGATGACTTGCTTGACGAACTTGCCGGTGCCGGAGCACGCCGAGGATGCCGACCTAGCTCTTAGGAAGCGCATCAGCAAGCTATAGATGTATATCTTTATATATGTATATGATCTTTTTTGTAATTCATACCTATTCCAAAAGTACATGTAACTAAACCAACCATTAAAGATAGGTCTCAATGCAGTAATTCGGCGATTGTTCTTGCCCCTTACAATGACAAGACTTTGTGCTTATTGTTGTTTCTGATCATATATATGTGCATATACGAATATGATGGCAAAAAGCCTTTTGAAAAAAAAAAACGGGGGCAACTATTACAATAATAGAAAAGGAAAAAGGAAAAAATTGGGGCTATGTATATTTTACTGTTGCAGCTTGCAGAGCAGGAGAAACATGACTTATATTGTCAGCTTGCCAATGGAAAAATAATAAAAACAAAAAGGCATGTTCTAATCTATTAGTTATATACTTATATATGTACTTGCAAAGCAACATGTTACATAAATTTTATTCCGCTCTATAATATGTTCTCCAGTAGTAATTCTGAAGCATGCTTCGATGTAAATCTCAGTTGCATAGATTTGTCACCTATGTTGCATGGATACGGATACGGGTATCGTATCGGATACGATACGGATACCGCGATACGGAAATTTTTAAAAATCAAAGATACGATACGCCTATTATATATATATATTTTTTTTTATTATTTTAATTATATTATTAAAACACTTTTATACAATAAATATAATATTGGAGTCCAAGTATAATATTAAATAAAAAAAATTATGGATAAATACAATAGCCTAACTATATAATAAATAAAATAGTTACTAATTTCTAGTTACAAACGTGAATTAGCCTAGTGGTCAAGAGGCGTGCTATTTAGTCCAGAGGACCTTGGTTCGATTCCTCCTGGAGTTAGAAAAGTTGGTTTTTGGCAGGTGGTCTAAACTGGTAATATGTGTTATAAATCACTATTAATATACTCTAAACTGGTAATATAACTCCAAACCGGTAATATGCTAATATAACTTCAAACCGGTAATATGCGGTATAAACTACTGTTAATATACTATAAACTGATATTTTTATCACTGTTAATATACTCTAAACCGCATATTCGGACCGAATATATATATTTTATTCGGATTGCAACTGAATAAGAATATTCGACCGAATATTCAGTTGAATAGACCAAATATTACTATACTGGGCGAGAGGAGTTCAGTAAATTACTACACTAGTCGAATATTAGCCGAATAGACTGAATATTAATACGAAAAAAGTCGACTTATTTTATTATTATTCATTTTCAATGTCAGTAGTCGAAATGCGCCGTCGACTTGTTATTTTTGGATTTAAAAAAAAAAAAGACTTGTTATTTATGTTTGTAGAAATGAGGATAAGTATTTTGACCGTAAGATCATAAACAAACGTTTCGATCGTTTTGTACGGTCCAACATATCGATACAACTGGAGGCCTGGAGCCTGGAGGTAATATCACGCTCTCAACCGACTTCATTAAAATATTGAGTACGTACTCCGCTCCAAGCTGATCCAGATAAGGGGGAGTCCAATATGCCTCGGACCAAAATTGGTCCTATCCATCATATAAGCCGTCCGATTTTCTTTAAATAATGCGCTACCAATCGGACGGTTAGTGTTAAGGTTCTCTCTCATTTAAATTCGTGCGGATCAAATGAGAGAGAACCTTAACACCAATCGGACGGCATATAGTGGGAATCGGACCGATTTTGATCAGATACCCATCTGACGCCGCCCCGTTCTTACTGCGTCATCCGCTGAATTCGTATCCTCTGAGATATCTCAAACTTTGCGTGACTTTATGGAAAATCCTAACCGTTTAAAGACGTTCTGCACGAATCTCAAAGCCCACATGACCGACCCCCTACATCACCCCCGAATAGACACCGGACACGTCGGTCACGCAAAAGTTGAGATATCTCAGAGGATACGCACTCGTCATCTGCTGTCCTTATCTCAGTGATCTTCTCAGAGATCAGCTATCCAATTGTGACCGTCCTATCAAATCAGACGGCCCTGACCGTTTCTTACGAATGGTTCAGATAAATTGAACCCCGAATTTGTAATCTCTGTTCAAACTTCGCCATCCATTTTAGATCTAACGGTCATGATTGAATTGCAGGGCCCTACCATCCATCGAGTCAATGAACAACACGAGATACGACCGTGGTTTTGTTTTCTTTTGGAGAGAAGCCCGAAGAAGGTTTTGTTAGTCTTACACGGAACGCTCGGAAAAGTTCATAAATCGCTCTCTTCACAAGTTAAAGGAGACTCTACCTTCTCCGTCTTCTTCCAAATTTCAAAATCAAGGTAAATTATTCGTGCTCCTGTTTCTTCTTTTCCTATTGGTAGTTATAAATTAATCTAGAAAGAGAGAATTTTATTTTAGATAAACTATAGAAACTGTGTAAGGGGACTTACTAGAGGCTAATTAGAGCCAGGAAGTACGAGAGATTCGTACTGGAGGTGCAATTTTTACAAGAAAGCCGGGTTTTTGATCGTCAATTCGTAGAGAATACGAAGAAGGCTCAATAGATTTGAGCGTTTGAATAGTTGAATTACAAGAAGCTTTACAAGGAACAAATGTGGCAGAGCAAATCGCGCAAGCACTGGCATGAAGCTCCTTCCAAAAGCTCAAAGCAGCATGCGCATCACTCACGAAATGCAATACCTGACAATTTCAGCTCTGTCCACGAGGTTAAATTTCTAATTTTGGCGCTCTCTTAGTTTGGTCTGGTACAGATGTATAATCATTGCAGTAATTGATTGCATTATTTGTCTGAAAATCATTCACTGCTGTGTTATTGTTTTCTCTGTTGATTTGTTGGTGTAAAATCCTTAGTTTCAGTCTTTTCAGCTAATACTGGCTAACTTTGAGGATGATTAGTCTTGATTGAGACTGATTAATTTACAAATCAGGTTTTGATTTATTGCACTATTGAAAGAGCTAAATTGGTAAGTTGTGGGCACAGTTGCAGAAATGGCTGGGGCATGCAATAAGATAAATAGTAGCACTACCGGCTTGATGTTGTCAATATAATATACCTGCCAACATTGTATTGGAAGAAAAACAACTTTTTGTCCCATTAATTATATACTAATTTTTACGAACTTAAGAGCCTTTTTGAAGTAAAAAATTGAAGTGGTACCAATCTGGTAGACTGTTAAGTTGGTCAGGTTCCAGTTTCAAGAGGGTCATTTTGCGTCCTCATCATGTTGAGGTTCCCATTCAAAGTTAATATGAAAGAAATCCCATACAAGTTATTTGTAGCCAGATCTGGACTTCTTAGGTCGGGTTTGAGGTATTAGTTTTGTTGGGGCTTCAGTTGGTGTAGTTGAGTGCTCAAAATAATCCAGATTTGTTTGGGAGCATAGCATGTGACATATTATCCTGGCATCCCTTGTTATGTTAGTTAGGCGTGCAAAGTATATATAGTTATTTTTCAATCTTCCAGGTAGTTGCTTCGCTGAGAGAATCTGGCCTTGAGTCATCTAATTTAATACTTGGCATTGACTTCACCAAAAGCAATGAATGGACAGGTAGTCTCCCAACCAAAACTAATAATAGCAATAACATAGTAAACACATACACACTCAATGAAAATTTAAAATAAAAACAAGTAGGATCAAAGAACAATGTCCTCATAAAGCAATTGAAGTCCAAATTTAATTTTTCTTTTGGATTGTACCCTTGATTACATCCAAATTTAAATTTAATATTGAACTTTGATTTTTTTTCCTTCCCTGGAATACACCTATCTGCACCTTTTTGTGCATCTTAAGTTTCACCTGTTTAATACCTCCCCCCTGTAACCTTCCTTTTGATCTCTGATTGGTTACTTTTTTATGAAAAAAATTATGGCCAGACCTGAGATCTCAAGTAATACTTAAGCATCAATTAGTTTGGGAAAGCTCCATAAGAAAAGATTAGCAACCATGTACTGGCTGAAATCACAGTCCTTCGTACAAATAGGCTGTACACTAATGCATGGTGATAATCTTTTGTATTCTTCCACGGCTCTTTGCTGAAACCCCCCTTTTCTTTACAATGCAGGTAGGCACTCTTTTGGTAGGAGATCTCTTCATGCAATTGGTACAACTCAAAACCCATACGAGCAAGCCATATCTATAATTGGGCGTACCTTATCTCCGTTTGATGAAGATAATTTAATACCGTGCTTTGGTTTTGGTGATGGTAGAATTATTTTTCTTTTATCTCATGTTGCTTCTAATTCATTGTTTTTGTGTGCTCATGCTTCAGTTTCACAAACATAATGGAAAACTAAAAAATAGTCAAAGTAATCTTTAGTGATAATTCAATAATTATGAATTATAGAAATAATAAATATCAAAGTTATTCCTCCTCCCAAATAATTGAAATAAGTGATGTTTATTTTGTAGTTTTGGGTTGCTTGACTTTTCAATGTTCTTGGGTCAGTTTTATAACGAGTTGGTTTTTTTCTCTAGTCTGAAAGCACATATCAGCATATCCTTGGGGCAGGTTGAATATTGTCTCAGCTGTTACATATTCAGCTGAGGTGTGTTGGTACCTGACCTATTGATCGGAGCACATTTTTCTAAATTCTTCTGTTGTTCTTGTCACTCTTTGTTATATAAGCTATGCATGGTATTTGAATATTTGTTGAGCATAGTGATGTACATGTCCCTTTTTCATTAAAATGGGTAGTTTTTCTGCCTTAACAGCAACCACACATGACCACTCAGTGTTTAGCTTTTTCGCTGATCAGCGGCCTTGCCGTGGTTTTGAGGAGGTTCTCTCCAGATACAGATTTATGGTGCCACAGCTTAATCTTTCAGGTTTTCTTCTTTTCTTTGTCTTGGGTATATGAATTTTTTTTATTATTTATATATTAATTTAAAATTGTAATTTCTCTCGATGTGGAATAATTATGATTTTGACAGGTACTTCTGTGGTCATTGTTTCCTCAAGTTGGCTTATTTCCCTTATGCACAATTAAACCTCAATTTAGTTATGTTTTGGACCAATTGACCTTCATTGCATTTAAGGAGACAATTTATTTCCGTATTGAAATACAGAAGAGTACCAATTTGCCATAATCAAACCGTCTGAGTTAGGAGACACTCAATATATCATTTCTTTTCTCAAGTTACCTCCTTTTTTGTTTTTAAGGAATATGAACCTTACCCCTCATCATATTCCTATGTAGCTTGTCTCAATTAATCCCAATTGAGCTTTAAGTACAAAATTAATCTCATTGATTAATGAATCCTCCGAAACTCTTACTTGTATAATTTGGCTTAATTAGCACTCAATTTGGCCTCAACATGGCTCTTTATTTTTTTTTCTTTGCTAATAAAAAAGATTAGCTATTTGATGCTGACAAATGCATATCTTCTAGCTTTTTTCCTTCTCTGAAATCTTGTATTTATTCATTATCTGCAATCTGTGTAGGCCCAACCTCCTTTGCTCCTGTTATAAATGCGGCTATATCCATTGTTGAAAGTAGCTGGCAGTACCATGTTCTTGTCATCATTGCTGACGGTCAGGTGATAAAAGAACTTACATTTTTGGCATCAACAATAATGTTGTTTATGCCAAGAGTTAGTGTTTGAGTACAAATTCATGTTCGTTTGCACCAAAAAAATTAACCAAATTCAGTATAATACCATTACTGACCCTGAATCCAAACTGATACGCGTAATGTAGGTGACAAGAACGCATGTACCTGATGGAAAGTTAAGCCCGCAAGAAGAAGCAACCATCGATGCCATTGTCACTGCCAGGTAAAACTGAAATTGAATTTGTTAACTACTCATTATTTATACTGGTGCTGGTGCTGGTGCTGGTACGGTGTAAGCGGCATTTCTTCATTGGCACTACAGGGGCTTGGGCCTGTATTTTGGAAAGTTTTAAAATTCTATACCATGTTTTTGAGAACTTTCTTATTTATTTTTAAATTTGGTATTTACAATTCAGTCATTATCCCCTTTCAATTGTGATGGTTGGAATCGGTGACGGGCCATGGGACTCCATGCAACACTTTGATGACTGTATCCCTGAAAGAGCTTTTGATAACTTCCAGGTGTAACATTAGAATACTTTTTTTTTAGAAATATTTTATGCAACTGCCTATAATTAACCAGGCAGTTTTTCTTACAACCCTGGGAAGATAAACATCTTGTGTACCTTTAGATAAGATTCCATGTTTCGTGTAAGAAGTAGCCAGACTTATATTTGTCTATCCAAATTTTTTTGAAGAAAATGAAGGGTGGTGTAGAAATATAGAATGTTGATTTCCGGGGCACAGGTGAAATTTTCAGTGGCTTTTGAGGAGTATGCATATGTGCATTAAGAATCTCATCAGGAACATTTTTGTACTTCAATGTTTTCCATGGGGTGTACTAAGGTCCAACTTATTGTTGTTGTTCTTGATTGAAATTATTGTTTCTGGTGCAGTTTGTGAACTTCACAGACATAATGAAATCTCAAACAGAGATGTCAAAGAAGGAGGCAGCATTCGCACTTGCTGCTCTTATGGAAATTCCTCTCCAATACACAGCCACCCAAAAACTCTATCCCCCAGAGTAATTTGCTTGCTTTTAGTTCATAAATGGTAATCTATAGGGGTAATTCGTAGATAACCTAATTTGACAGCAACAATTCGAATATATTCCTTTTATCTTGGTACTATGAAAATTTTAAATTTTATTTAGCTATGAGTATGGTTGTCAGGTTACTCTTTTCGAATGTTATGTATATAAAGTTGCTTCCACCCTTAATTCAGGAGCAAATTTGTAAACATCCTCCAACAGTTTATGTATGTACCGCAAGGAATTCATTTAGTTGAGACCATGTTATATAGTGATACTGTTCAATTTTGAAACAGACAACGCGGCAGGGATAGGATAGGTGCAATAGACATTCTACCTCCACCAAAAGCAGTCGTTGAACTTGACAATGCTACAAACTCACCTCCAACAAGAACAACTACAGGGAAGTCAACTGATGATAGTGCCTCAAGTGAACAGGTGATTTAATGCTCTTTTTCTTTTGGTATCTAGCAGGCTAAATTAACCATTACAAAGTTCGAGTATTAAATAAAATTTCAGTTTTTGATTGATAGATACTGATTAATCCATGTTTAATAGTTACTATAATATCTTTCTGTTTCCTTTTTCTTTTGGGAGGGTTGTTTGGTCTGAGTTAAATTCAATTTATACCCGTCATCTTCATAACTACAAGATTGGATGGAGTGTGCATATAATGTCAACAAAAGCATTTAGTGAAAGAATAAATTTCTTTCATATAACGCATTAGACTTTTGAGAGCTGTTTTAAATTGATTTTGTTTTACTTTATCCTTTTTGTGTGCAGGTGTGCCCCATATGTCTGACAAATCCAAAGGATATGGCTTTTCAGTGTGGTCATTTGGTACATTTCTTCTCTTAATTAAACACTTTTCATCTCCCTGGCTATACTCACCAATATGGTACCAATTAATTAAACCATGTGTCCGTTTAATCCTTGGCTTACATCATTTTTTACTGTGGGACTTACAAAAAGTAACAGAGTGAGTCTATGGTACTATGCATATTACGATTTGGCACCGTGCTACGGCTCTATATTCGAGTTTTCAAATCCTAACGGTCGATCCGAACCGTTCATCTTGTTCTCCATATTAATATGTGTTTGGAGACCAAATTTTATATTTTTTGAAAATTTTTTACTATTTCTTTAGATTTATTGAAAATCACTGTTTTTGGATGGTCCAGAATTTTCAGATCAAGTGATTTTCTAAATATCTAAAAAAATAGTAAAAAAATTTCAAAAATGTAAAATTTGGTCTCCAAACACATATTAATATGGAGAACAAGATGAACGGTTCGGATCGACCGTTAGGATTTGAAAACTCGAATATAGAGCCATAGCACGGTAACAACCCGTGATATGCATAGTACCATAGACTCACTCAAAAGTAACTGCTTTAACATGGAACTGTATTAAGGTCTCCCACCCCAAAATCTTCATTTGCAAAATGGCCTGTGCTTTAAAAAGATGCAAAAGTTACGTCATTACTTGTAGTAATGTTTTATCTCTAAACAAAGTAAAGTTACATGCAAGTAATGAACACAGGCCTTTTCTACAATAACCTTCGTAGTTTTGTTGCTTTTATTACTATAATTTTTCTTAAATCAATTTATGATTAACTGTTGATACTTGGATCTCTGAACTCTTAATGTCTTGTTTTTTTGTTTGTTGAAAGACATGCAAAGATTGCGGTTCAACTCTACCTACATGCCCAATATGCCGTGCACAAATAACGTTGCGTGTCAGATTATATACATGAAAGGAATGAAGAATTTATTGGCCCTCTGTGAAACATCAAAATTGTTGCAAATCCCCATTGAACAGAAATGTCTCATTCATACTTTAAATAGCATGGAAAATATGCCATATGAACCTCTACCGATTTCTTTTTCTAAATAGAGAAACCCAAATCTCTGCATTTTGTAGAAATTGGGCAGTCAGGTGCATAACTATTATATTTTGTGTTTGGGGTATCTATGAGAGTTCCTGTTCTGCGAGGTATGTGCAATATTTTTGAGGTCGTTGCAAGGGTACATGTTGAATTGACGCCTGAAGATCAGCAACAACTTTCTCAGTGAATTTGTAGTGAAAATTTATTTGTGACCTAATTGTTTCATAATAATGAATGAAGTTGCTTAGAAGTTAGATCTGTATTTGTATTATTTTTCTCGAGTTAAAAATAGTTTATTATTCTGTTAACATTTCGCATCTCCATTTATAGAGATTGGGTCTTCAATTCGCTCTCAAAATGAAAGCAATTTTTTTTCTTTCATAGAAACTTATATAAAATTTGTTGGGTATATATATCTAGCCATGGGGAGATGCGAATGTTTTTGGCAAGAACTGTTTACTTTTCACAGAAAAAATTTTCCTTTTAAATTTTGCATATTTTGTCCAATTACTAGTTTAAAGATATGAATATTTATTCCTCTGTTCAAAAATATTGATTAAAAAGATTTGAAGAAATATTTTTTTCTTCGGGAATAACTTCTATTTGTATCGTCTCAGTCTCACATATGTATATCTACCGCAAACGATGTAACGGTAGTAAACTAGTAATTCTTATGTTATATTTTGAGGGTACGTCGATGAGAATCACGCTATGACGAGTTTGAAAAACCTCAAACACTGCTTCGGTTATCAACGCGATTTGGATCTTCGTATCAAATTACACTAACATCAAAGAGTTCATCATGCTTGGTAAATGGGTTTTACTGCAATATTATGGAGTTCGGTTCTTTATAAAATTCTCAAATAGGAGTAGAACTAGGATTTTCTTGAACTCACCAAGCCATTTGATGAGAACTCCAAAGTATATTGGAATGACTTTAAATTATGAATCTAAACTATTAAGACCAATCTACTTGTACAAGGTAATGTATTCACACAATATATAAAATTTCATATTAATTCAATAGACTGTCAAGAGTTAAAAAAAAGATTTATAAGTTAATTTTAATGTATTTATTCTTTATCTTTTTTTAACTATTTGCATGTAAATTGTAAATACATCACGATAAGCTCTGGAGTAAAGCTCGTCAAAAAAGCTTAGGGTGAGCTTAAGAACACCGTAGTTCTACTTAATTGAATAGCCCCGAAATTACAAAGGAGAATAGGCTGTGGGCCAATATACAAGCGGGAAAAAAATTAGAATCAATAAATCTGCCAGCTGCCAAATAAACACTGCTGATTATTTTAGTTAAAAATCAAAAACCCAATATCAAAATTGGGTCTTGTTATAAGTTAGACCTTTCACCATTTTATGATATCAAATTAAGGCAAACACCCAAAATTGAAAAATTAGAACTCAGAGGTTATCACAAACAGCTTTGGTGAAGTCTGAGGTGGAAGAGGTACCACCTAGGTCAGCCGTACGATATTTTCCCTCAGATATGGTGGTCAGAATAGCATTGTGAATTTGTTCGGCTTGGTCGTTGAGATTTAGATGCCGAAGCATCATAACTGCACTCAGGAGGAGAGCTGTCGGATTGGCAAGATTCTGACAATGTCAAAAGGGGAGAAAAAAAGTTCATTGCAGTCCGAAAATTTCAAAAATCATGATATCACCTTTATTATCTGGGAAATATCTCCAGTACTTTCATAACCCATTCAAAGAGATGACCAAAACTACCCCCACTATTTCTTACCCTCATAATTGACTGATGGGCCAGGTAGAAAATAAATTGATAACATGTAGATGATATTTCCAATGACTGACCCCACTTTTATTTTTTCTTTTCAAGTAGTGATTAGAAAAGCATTAGTCTCATTTTCAGTATTAGTGAACTAACCTTCCCAGCAATGTCTGGAGCTGATCCATGCACTGCCTCAGCAAGGCAGATACCTCCCTCGCCTATGTTGCAACTACAAAACTCCAATACTAATATAAATTAGGAAATATTTTACATGCAATTTAGTTACTCAAAATCTACGATTTCAGGATTTTATTGCAGGAACTATTAAGAACAAAATTCATGTTCCATTTGCCTTTTTCCAATGGGGAAATTTTACAAAGTGTCATTCTTTTTCAAAACATAGAACAAAATATTCTCCTAAAATTCTTAACAAAATGTCCTTGTGGACCCCACTTGTTTCCTCTCTTTCCCTTCCTATTTACTCTCATTTATTCTTTGCTTAAGTAAAATATACAATTGTGATTTCATTTCCGTTTTGAATAAATTTTACTTTTTGTGTGTATAAATGATTTAGAATAAAAAAATTAAGTGTGAAATTTTATTTGTTAAAATTAGAAAGTATAATATTAGTGTAAATGTATAATATTTCCAACATATGGGTCTTTTAAAAAATTATTATAAGACATGGTATTAACTTATTTTATAAAATCTTTTTAACTAACATATAAATAATTTTAACATACGTATTTTATCTAGTTTATTCCGTATAAAATTTCATATTCCTGATTTTCACAATTATAAGAATTTTATCACATCACATGTTAAGAACAATTTAGTAAGATACTAATGCTTCAATAAAAATATACTAATTATGTATATGATATAATCTTAAGAAATTAAGAAATAAATAACCAATGGCAAGAAATAATGCCAACAGCTTTGAATCAGTTACAACTTACGATGCAAGTAATACGACTCGCCAGTAAATACATCATGGTGAAAATTTAAAAACTAAACTTTGTTGAATCTGGTAATTAATCAGACCATATATGCACTTTGAAGGTATACAAAATGTATCCCAAACCATCTACACCACTCATTTCTATAGTATTCGAACTCAATATTTCTTGCATTGGTTATTTATTTCTTAATTTCTTAAGATATATCAAATACATAATTAGTATATTTTATTGAAGTACAAGTACCTCACTAAATTGTTCTTAACATGTGATGTGATAAAATTCTTATAGTTGTGAAAACTAATAATATGAAATTTTATACCGAATAAACTATTATATAATATGCATATGTTAAAAACATTTATATGTTAGATACTTTTTTTTATGAAATAAATTAATACCATGTCTTATAATATAATATTTTTTTAAAAGACCCATATGTTGGAAATATTATACTTTCTGATTTTAACAAATAAAATTTCACACTTAAATTTTTTATTTTAAATTACTTGTACACACAAAAAGTAAAAATTATTCAAAACGGGAATGAAATCACAATTGAATATTTTACTTAAGCAAAGAATAAATGAGAGTAAATAGGAAGGAGTGAGAGGGAGGGGAAGAGAGGGAACAAGTGGGGTCCACAAGGGTATTTTATTAAGAATTTTAGGAGGAGGGTATTTTGTTCTATGTTTTGAAAAAGAAGAGCACTTTGTAAAATTTCCCTTTCCAATGAGGCTACATTGGATTCAGTCTCCTAAATTGCATAGTCCAATACACCTAAAAGTCTAAAACTAAATAGCTGTCATAGCTAAATGTAGTCATTTTATGAGAAAGAGTACTATATTACCTAGGAGTCAAACCCAAACCACCAATTAGTCCAGCACAAAGGTCACTGATGATGTCACCATACAAGTTTGGCATCACCAATACATCAAATAATGAAGGGTTCTTCACCAGCTGTATAAGAAAGGGATATTTTCAATTGAGTCCACAAAATAAATTAATGTAGCAAAAAGGTATCACACATAAGAATTAGGAATTGCATGTAGGTTCCATGCAAATATTAACTCTTATAAATAAATTTCCAAATCTAAAAGCTATATTGGACTTTTCAAACAAGAAAAATACTACAAATCAAATTTAAAATCATACCATCATGCAACAATTGTCAATGATAACCTCTTCGTATTCTATATCTGGGTACTTCTCGGCCACCTCTCGGCAACACTAAACATGGAGTAAAGAACTCAATTAATAAGACAGAATAACATTTGTTCGTCTGGTCCTACAACATCTATTCTGAAAATTTACTAAAAAGCTTGCTGAGCAAAAAACTATAATGCAAATGTGCCAGCTTTCTGCTTAGACAATAATCATTCCTTCAAAATGTGAAAAATGGCAGAAGTCCAACCTTGGCTATATTAAAAAACTGAAAACAAGCTAGTATTATATACTGACTTCTTGGAAAGCTTAATATTACCTCAAGTACTATAGCACAAGCTGGCAGTCAGACAGGTTAGCATATTTTATTTCAAATTTTCAAGTGGTAGGATCCAGTCACCTGCTAGCAGGTCAAGAAATACTGATCCAAGCCCAAATCGTGATACTGTCAGGTCTGGTTAGGTAGGCTTGCCAAACTGTCCAATTAGGATTGTTTTTTTATGCATATTGGATTTCTTCTTATCATTCATATTTGTTACGGAAAATATATCGGCTAGTTAGAACCACAGCCCAAGCCTGACCATCAGCATATAAGAATCATAAAACAAAACCAGATCAATCGACCCAATTGGGAGTTGAAAGTTGATACCTTGAGGAAGAGACCATCAGTCTTGCGCATGATATTGGCCTTGTGGATAGCTGACACTCTCTGACGGCCATTCGCCTTTGCATAGTGGAAAGCATACTCTGCCACCCTCAAACTTGCTTGGCGTGTGATTATCTTTAAGCTCTCCACAACCCCTCTGACCACCTGATATTCAAGTTACAATTTTATAATTTCATGGGATACAAGAGCAAGTTTTCTCTTTTTCCGGTTAAATGACATATAGGTCCCCTCCATACCAGTTGAAAATTTTAAAATAGCTGTCTTTATTAACTGTCCATTCTGTCCATTATTTTATTTTTTCTTTCAAGAAAGAATCCTAGTCGTATTTTAATTAATGCAGTACTACTAGTACTACATTTCCTCAATAAAAGGAGAAAAGGAAAGGAACAAGTACAAAGAAAATAGATCAGTACCTGATGCTCAAGACCACTGTATTCTCCTTCTGTATTTTCACGAATGGTGACAAGGTTCACATCATCGTACCGGGTTTTGTAGCCCGGTAAGCTGTTGCAAGGTCGCACATTTGCATACAGACCCAACTCTTTTCTCAGTGTTAAATTCAAAGACCTATGGCCCTTTCCAATTGGGGTTGCCATGGGCCCCTTTAAGCCCACTTTGTTCTTCCGTACTGACTCAAGGCTCTCCCATGTGAGAAAGCTCTGGGTCCTTGGGTCCACTTCTGTACCAACATAGTGCTCTTCCCACTCGATTTTTACATTAGCTGCATTGAAAACCTAAAAAGTGAAAGCATAGGAAAATTTGCTGTTAAAAATTGGAATCGATCAACCTGAGTAGGGCATGTAAACAGACATATCTTCACCTATTTCCCATATAAAGAGCAAAATGATATAGCTGACCACAATGCAAACTAGGTCTAATTTTTTGCTTTTATTTTCCTTTTAACCGAATCAACAAGTTTCAGGTTCATACCATGCCATCTACCAAACACTTGCATCAGATTGATCATGACCCCTGAAAGCACCAAAGCAGAAAGGACACATTATATGCAAGGCTGATGCGGCAACAGTGCAGTTTTTTTCCCCTTTTGTTTCACATTATGTAATGTGCTTGCTTGAGGTTTTCATTGAAAAAGATGATTCAAATTAACGTTAGAACACTGTTTTGCTGTTATTCAATTAAACCCCCGGACAAATCCAGTTTTGCTAAGAATGCTATTGTGCTATTAAGCCTCGTTTAATCCAAAATTTTGCCACAGCTACATGAGGGTGGTGGAAACTAGCTCAAGGCTTTATTTTCAATGATCAAAGCCAAGCTTGGTTAATCTAATGCTTTAATTGGCAATGAAGGATCAAATGACCTCAGTTTTAAATTTAACGGAATGGATATCATGCTGCCATACTGACTGAAATACCAAGTTCACAAATTGAGGCAAATTTTGATTTAATTGAGGACAGTTGACTACTTGCACAATGAAAAGTCAATTGAGGCTAAAGGTGGTCAAACGGAGGCTTAATTGTATGATTAAACTTAACTAATCACCAACTACACAATTGAGAGTATCAGACATGCTGTGGTGCTGATCCAGTTTAGTGCCAGATAGTTTCTTTAGACGAATTAATGTTGAATGGAAATTGACAACAAAGGTGACTCTTGAATGCAAATTCAGGGTTTATCAACTGTCAACAGGGTATAGTTGATGCTTAATTAAGAACTAATCCTCAACTCAATCTCAATTGCACAGGCCCTTCATACTCTTGGTTTGAATGTAGAGGAAAGTGAAGAACCAAATAGAACATAGGTCAATGTTCTTTTGGTCCATCTTTTAAAATGGACCGGGAAAAACTCACTTTGATGGGCTCCCAAGAGTAACTAAAAAGATAATAAACAAATTTATTCTCCATCCAAACACAGGTATATATGCACGGCAGGAGAGAGTACCTGTTTGACCGATTCAGCAATCTCAGGCCCGATCCCATCACCAGGAAAAAGGGTAGCTTTAATTGGTACACTTGGTGAGTCACATGTCGAGAAGAATGACTGTGTGAAGGGAGCAAAGCCTCGGTTTGTCAGCTGGCCTGCTGCCTTCCCTCTAAGAAGTTTCAGTAGTGCCATGGATTTGATCCAAATTACTGATTATCCTGAAATAAAATTGCTCACATCAGGTAGTGATCAGGGACCGACACAAAGAGAAGTCTCTGAATAGTTCTTACTATTCATGAACAAATTCGTTTGTACTCTTTGGAAATTCAGAAAGCGGTGGAATAGCCAAAAAAATTTCATACATACCCCTAGAATATCCCAATGATCATGAAAGAAAGTTTGGCTGTTACATACCGGTATTAAGGATGTGCCCTGCTTTGGACAAAATAGTTGCTGATGAGATAAGAACCTTTTATTTTCTGTCTGAGAAGAAGAAAATACCAATTTGGACTTGAAAAAAAAAACTTTAACAAGTAGATTCCTATTCAAGATCAAGTTGTTTGATATTAAGTATGAGTTGGACTTTCAGAAAGAATTGAGAAAAGATCTGTTGTTAGGTTGCTTTGTCCATGTTTACAGATCTAATATTAGTATGTCATCTTGCTTTTGGTATATACTAATAATATATTGGCCTATAAACTAGCTTTTTTTTCTAGCTTAATTTATGCCCACACTATATGAGAGAGAGAGAGAGAGCACGGCATAATATATTTATACAACACCTATCCTACTTAGTCTACTAAATGTGTATGAATTCATGGAAGCAATATTTATTGGAAAACCACCTGACAAATTTAGTGAGACTCTGCTGCAATCCCTGATACTGGAAAACTACATAAGATTACAGCATAAAATATAGCTTGATTTTGGATCTTAGTAATGAACTCCAGAGACTGGATGTGATACAACTTTCATTTGCTGTACTCAAGGCCTATGGCCTTTGTTTAAAGGAGAAGAGAGTACAGGAAGGGTAGTATCCACCTACTTGATGAAATAAAGTGCTCCAGGATTCAAGCAAATGCAGTTTTACATGTGATGATTGGAAAATTTAGGGATGCCACGAGTGATTTGGAAAGTAAAGCGAAACGAATCTTCTAATTACGAGACACGAACGAAAAGAAATTGCAACAGGAATCGACTCTCGCTAATTTGATCGGAGAGAGATTGTACCTTGAGAGAGAAGGACGCAAACAAGGCTACCTTTGACCTCCGCCTTTTTTTTTTGGTGGGGGTGGTGGCAGAGGAGCGGCCGGTAAGAGAGAGGGAAGCCGAAGAAGACCTTGCATGGTACACTAGGATTAATGAGTGCGTATCCGCTGAGATATCTCAACTTTTGCGTGACTTACGTGTACGGTGCCTATTCGCGGATAGCGCAGGGGGCAGTATTATTTGTGCTTTAGGATACGTGCAGGACGTATTTAAACGGTTGAGATATTCCAGAAAAGCACTCAAAGTTTAAGATATCTCAGAGTCAGAGGTTGCGAATTGAGGAAAATTTTACTTTCTTCTGGAAATTACTCATGTTCTCTCTGACAGAAGGACCCATTAAAACGAATCGGACTCCGCCCGCGTAGGAAACTTTACTCATTCTTACGCGTGTAAAATTACAAGTGTAAAATCGTATTACATGTGAAATGAATTTATTGAGAGTGAAAAACAAAGTGATGATTGTACAGTCTGTTAGCAGAAAAGATCTAGAATTATAATTATTTAAAAATTAAGAGTTCGAATTTTACTTATAATTTCGCAGCTTTGACAAAAAAAAAAGAATGAAAAAACTGAAAATATATCTTTTAAGTGAGAAGTTTAAAGCTGGAAATATTGTTTCGTTTCAAGATACTACAAATATTTATTTTTTGAGATAAATTTACGAGTTATTATATCCATTGCGTCATATAAATCAAGTTATACACGTTAAACAAAATTATGCAATCCTTTAATCACATTTTTGTCTCAAATAAATCACTCGTGCAATAAAATAAGAGAAAGGTTCAAATGCCTCTATTTATTTTGTCTTCATCATGTTTTTTAATTTTAAAACTATAATAATTTAAAGTTTTAAATTAAATATTAAATTAAAACCATTAAATATGTGTTAAATATTATTTTCTCTGTGCACACGTAAGATATTTCAATTTTTTTTTATTAATATCAAGAGCTTGCAAAAATACATTGATGTAGATACATTTTGAATACTAATTTTTCAACTTATTGATTCATATAAATTTAAAATCGAAAAGTCATCATTTTTTATGTACTTGTAAACAAAATAACATAGATTGCATCTGACAATTTTATTTTGACAGTTGACATATAAATTTAAGAAGTTTTGTTATTAAAAAAAATTAAAAAAATAGAAGCATAATAAAGATACAAACAATAAAGACATTTGAACCTCTATAATCTTACAATTTTGGAGGAAGAATACTTTAAATATGTAATTTTAAAATTTTAGAGAGCAAGCATCAATTTTTGCCTTAATAATAAGGACAAATTAATTGGTTGGTAATTTAATTATCACCATAACTATTCATACCACGAACAAGGTTCGCCTGAATAGCCTTTGACAGGAAAGGATTATGTTTTTATATATCATTCGTGAAAATAAATTATGTGAAGAACAATATATGACTCGAAGAACGTGACACGCGAAACTAGCATAAAAAATAAGTTTCATCGCTGCTTTCAATTCATCGAAGAAAAAAATTGTAATGTTTTGTGCTTATTTGTTTTTTTTTTCGGCACAAAAGTTGATGGGATTTTACAAACAACACCTTTGAACTAAATTTTAGGGTAAATTTCGCTGGAGGTCACTAAACTTTGTTATTTGTCACGAATTGGTCACTCAACTTTGATTTGTCCCTTTTGAGTCACTCAACTTTGTTATTTGTTCCAATCAAGTCACTCAACGTTTTCCATCCAAATTTTTAACGGAATATGCTAATTCCGTTAGTTTTTTGGATGGAATATGCTAATTCCGTTAAAATTTTGGAAGGAATGGGTATATTCCGTTAATTTTTTAGACGGAATAGGAATATTCCGTTAAAAATTTGGATGGAAAACGTTGAGTGACTTGATTGGGACAAATAACAAAGTTGAGTGACTCAAAAGGGACAAATCAAAGTTGAGTGACCAATTCGTGACAAATAACAAAGTTTAGTGACCTCCAGCGAAATTTACCCTAAATTTTACAACAACTCTGCTAACTAACCTTCTAAATTTTCAATATTAAATATCCCTCCTTAGGTCATGTTCGGCGCACCAATGGGAATGGGTGTGGGCATAGAAAAAGTGAAAATTTGAACTGCTTTTCACTGTTTCCGTCGGAAAAAAAAAAATTCAGTTGAACTGAATTTTTTTTCCCCACGAAAACAGTAACGCGGCCAAACAAGACCTAAAGTGTTCAGTGTTCAGTGTTCACGTATGACCCTTTTAAGTTTTACCGTTATGCAAGTATAATACAAATTCCTCTCTCGTCCTTCCCTCCCCCGAATTTTTTATTAATATTAAAAAAATATGAAATTTCAGAAACTATCCAGATTTTTCTATTTTTTTCAAAATATATTATAGAGTAATTCAATCTAAAACTGCAAAAAAAATTGCAGTTTTGAAATTCCAAAACAGTAAAAAAAATTGCGTGTTAAAAAAAACCGCAAAATTTTTTTAAAGTTAAATTTTTTTTTCATTTTTCATATTGTTTTATTTAAATAGAAATATGTATAATTTATTTATTTTTTATTGAAATATTAGAAATATTTAATGTATTTCTTTGAAAATAGATGGAATACTATATAATTTGATTTATTAGAAAGACTGCTACAAATAATCCGGATCAACATTTTTCATACTGGATTTTTTGCGACTGTAAAAAAAATTAATATATTTCTTTATGTGTTAGATAGGCCTAAATTATATACACATTCGATCTAATTTTTATCACGAAATAATATCAACTATCTTGTATTTTGAATATAAAGTGAATATAATACACCTGGGATCAAGTTACTGCGTTTGTTTGGTTTTAATTTGTAGAAAATGAAAAAAAATTAAGAAAAATGCCCAGTGCGGACGCACGGTTTGCGATACGGCCGCACTTTACTTTTATTCAACCCAAAACTTAGGAATTGTTAGAACAACCCCCCCCCCCCCCCACTTTACTTTTATACTTTGTCAATTAATTTCATAAAATAAAAGTAAAGTGGGGGGGGGGGGGGGTTGTTCTAACAATTCCTAAGTTTTGGGTTGAATACCCGAGAGAGAGGAATTTAAACAATTAAAGTAAACAAAGGAAAGAAAAATTGGCTTGCTTTCAAGTAAAGGAGATTTAGGGGTATTTGGTCTACAATTCCTTGCTAATTCTATCTATTCGGTATTTGTTTAAGTTCATGTATGATTTGATGAGGTTTCTAACCTAATATGTCATTGAGTGTCACTTTCATGAATTAATAACGTGTCTAAGTAATTCGGACTTCACGATTAGGTCTTTCACCCTAGCTACATAGACCATAAGCTCTTGTTAGTCTCTCATCTCCTCAAATATTGGTACTTCACGATTAAATCCATCTTACCAATACCCGATTCGATTTGAGATGTCCTAATTAGGGTTTGGCTTCACGGTTAGGTCCTTCACCAAGTTCCTAACCTTAATTTTTGTAGTTCCGGCTTAGATTACAAATTGGTTAGATCCTAATCCAAACCTAGGGTATTTGCATTCATAATTTGGTACTATCCTATTGATCCTAGTCAATTTTGGTTCTTTCGAATCCAAAACGGGATAACTACAATTCAAGTACTAATTATGTAATTAACACAAATGATAAATCGCAGAAATTAACATCAAATCCCATAAAACAATCATAACAAAAACAAATATCCAAATAAAATAGAATTAAACAAGTTCATGCATTAACCTAGACCTCTAGAAAGAGATCTACTCCCTCATGGAGAGATCCATTACAAAAATTGGCAAAAATAAGAAGAAATGAAATAAAGAAATGATTACACTCTTTCTTGGATCAAAACTCTCAATCTTGCCGACTTCTCGCTCAAATCTCCTCCTTCTCCCTCCTAGAAAAGCTTTCATTGGCTGCAGAATTTTACGCTAAGTGTGTATTTTCTTGGAAATGGACATGCACCAAGGGTGAGAGAGAGAGAACAAACGTAGTAACTTGATCCCAGGTGTATTATATTCACTTTATATTCAAAATACAAGATATTTGATATTATTTCGTGATAAAAATTAGATCGAATATGTATATAATTTAGGCCTCAGTGTTATTGGAAAAAAAATAAAAATGCTTGGATTCGTTCAAAAGTCACTTCTAAGTAAATATAGAAAATATTGTGATCCTTCTAGTACATTTAATTTCTAAAAAGTTTTATCTATTTTTGAAAAAAAATAAAAATTTTAAGTTATTTAATGTTTGTTATGAAAAAAAATTCTCAAAATAGATACAACTTTTTATAAATTAAATGTACTAGAAGGATCATAATATTTTTTGTATTACCTAGAATTGACTTTTTAAGGATGATATACGATAAAATTTGACTATTTATTGAATGATTTAAAGCACCATAATTACATAACCAAGAATTAGTGACAGTGCAGAGAATTCTCAGCCGTTAGATCATTAAAAAAGAATCAACGGTCACGGATGATGTGATGAAAGCAGCGGGCAAGCATCTGCCAAAAAGGAGATATCATCTCTTTCGCCCCACCCTCTCCAGTCTCCCCACTGTTCCTCTCTAATGGCGAGCGCCACTCCTCGCCTTCTTTCTTCTCTCTTCACCTCTCCTTCGTTTTTGTTTTCTCCAATCCAAGCTATTCGTACTTCTTACAGAAGTAGAACTCTCTCCTTTCTCTATTACAATCCGAGGAGACCTTGTGGCAGGCTCAGAACCGTTTCAAATGTCGCTCCAAATGGTACGGTGTTTATTTTTAGCAACTCACAAACTTCCTTTCTACTATGTTTCTATCCAAACACATCTTATTAAGGGAACGACCATAAAAAATCAACAGTTGCACAAACAATTTTAGTTGAAAACCAAGGATACAGTACCATATATTGGTATTCAGTCGGTACCGGTACAGAATCCATTTCACGAGTTCTTTCGGCCTTGGCATGATTGTTTTTGTTTAAATAAAGTTATTTTACTGCTTAATTGGTGCTTCTATGTCAGTAGCAACATTGATAAAACAGCATTGCACTGTATAGGTAAATATGGGATAGGAAAAATAGGAGAAAAGGATGAAGAGAGGTATGATGTGATAGTAGTAGGTGGGGGCCATGCTGGATGTGAGGCTGCACTTGCATCAGCACGACTCGGTGCTCGTACCCTCCTCCTCACTCTAAACCTTGACCGAATTGCATGGCAGGTACTTCTATTATAACATTTTTAAAGGTTGAGTTGTGACCTCTCCTTTCCAAAACTCCTAACAGTTGACAACACCTCCTTGAAAGGTTAATCCTATATTTTTGCCTGGACTTTAGATAATGCTAGCTACATCGGTACCTCTTTCATGAATTTTTTTTTTTTTCTTATTTCTTTTTATGCTATCAGGAACAACAAAGCCAATTTGCCTTTTCATTTTGTATGTTGTTGATCTTAAGTATTTTGTACTAAACAGCCTTGCAATCCAGCTGTTGGTGGGCCTGCCAAATCTCAGCTGGTACACGAGGTTGATGCCCTGGGTGGTGAAATAGGGAAAATGGCTGACAGGTAAAAATGATGAAAATTGGATTCTTGTTTTCTTGAAATTAGAAGTTTGTTTTGTGCCCTTACAAAACCACAAAATGCCACATCCATACTCGCAAATCAAAATGTATCTCATGTATGACCGGAAAACTAGGGTAATACAAAAATACTCCATCTTGCTTGAAAAAAATACTCATCCCAGTTTTGCTCAATCAGCCCCTTTATTTTTATAATAAACCATGAAATTTACTGTCTTTCTCCGAGCTAACACAAATCACAACAAAAGGAGAAGGATTTAGGAAATGTTACTGATTTGCATGAGATATTGTAATTCTTGCTTCCCAGGATGTGTGTTAACTGCAACAATAACTTATCTGATACTTGTACTTATTGTGTAACTAAATTTTAGGTGTTACTTGCAAAAGCGTGTTTTGAACCTTTCGAAAGGCCCAGCTGTCAGAGCATTAAGAGCTCAGACTGACAAGAGGGAGTATGCTATGGAGATGAAGAAAGTAGTGGAAAGGTTTTCAATTTCTATTTACTTTTATTTTTTCTAATTTATCTTTCGATTTAAAAACATATTTTACCAAACTTAAGTGGTAGGTGATGGCTTAGTTTTTGTCTTTTATTTTATATAAAAGGCCTATTTCATATTTACCCTTGTTATTGTTGTAAACAAACTGGATATAGACGGAGAATGATCAAACAGTATCCATATCCTTTTTTGTTGTTGTATACAGATATATAGTCTCGGATACAAATACATATACAGATCAGATATTAAACAAATACGAATTCAAATTCAAATATAATTTGGATATTAAAATGAAATTATCACATGTTTCACAAGAAATATGCACACATTATATGCACATTCACTTACCCATTTGATGCTGTTCCGTGCATATCCTGCTGAATAAATTATACCCAACATCAGTATTGTAATAATCTCTTCATCTCTCTTTCAGCAACCCAAATCTATTCATAAGAGAGGCAATGGTAACGGAAGTCTTGATGGGAAAAAATGATGACATCCAAGGTGTAAGAACCTTTTTTGGGATGGACTTTTTCGCCCCTTCGGTAGTTCTCACCACCGGCACCTTTATGAGTGGTAAGATTTGGGTGGGAAGAACTTCAATGCCTGCTGGTCGGGCTGGTGAATCCGCTTCTCATGGCCTCACTGAGAATCTGCAGTCTCTTGGGTTTGAGACTGATCGATTGAAGACTGGTACGCCGGCCAGGGTTGATTTTCGGTCCGTTGACGTATCGGGACTCGAGCCACAATATGGTGATGAAGAGGTATTGATGCATATTCTGTTTTGTCTGGCGGATAATGTAATTATATAGTAATGGTACAATTTACTGTTTACTGCCTCATGCATTTATTCTCTGTGCCTTTGTAATATCTGGCTATTTGTTTAACCCATGAAAAAGACAGATGGCATATATAATCAACAAATAAGATACTGCTTAAAAAAAATTCAATAAAGAAGATATTGAATTCGTAAAATAAAGATACAAAGACAAGTGAGAAGCACTAACAAAGAGGTACAAATATGATTCATTATTCGGTAAGTGTTTAGTCTGACTTATTCTGGGGAAAATTATCATGCCTAGTTCTTTCTAAAGAGAAATATGTTCTCTGAAAAATTAGCCAAAAAAAGAAGAAGGAAAAGTCCGTACACGCCCTCCATTTAATAAGTGGTGAGGAAAGGGGCAGCTTGGGCAAGGGGTATAGAGGATATTATTCCTTCTCAGGTTTCCATCCATATGGTATTCCTGTCTGCTTTGTAAAATTATTAAGAAATTATATTTTAACTATTAACATGTTTTGTTGTTTACTTTTTCATTTTTCTGAAAGGTAAGCTGGTTCAGCTTTGATCCAGATTGCCACATAGAAAGAGAGCAGATGTGTTGTTACCTTACTCGCACCACTAGTGAAACTCACAAGCTCATTAGAGATAACTTGGACGAAACCCCAACTTATGGTGGTTGGATCGAGGCCAAGGGACCAAGATACTGCCCTTCCATTGAAGATAAGGTACCTTCTTCAACTTCTACCTTGGACTTGAAACTTTGAATTAAAGCCTTTTTTCTTACTATTGGAAATATGTTGGAAGTGCTCATAAACCTCAGAATATCGTATGCACCTCCACAGAATAAGACATTGTATGATGCTCTAATATAATAGTATGATTCCAAAATTGCTTCTTTCCCATTTTCTTCAAAAAAATTCTCAAGCTATTTCTTCGTTCTCCCTTCCATTTCTGTAGATGAAGTTAAGAAAGTTAGTTAGGATCTCTTTTAAACAAAATGGAGAAGAGAACTTATGTTGTTCTTCTAGTGGTACTGTGCTTCCCATGTGTTGCTTGGTGATTTGAAGTATAATACTTTTGGAGTTTTGAATGGTAGAGGAAATATTTATCCTTTTCTGTTTGTGTATACCAGATAGTGAGATTTCAAGATAAGGAATCACATCAGATATTTCTTGAACCTGAGGGCCGAACTGTTCCTGATCTTTATGTCCAGGTATAAACATTTTCCCTTAAGCTTTTGTTTTGTTTTGTTTTTTAATTTTTGGCTTGATGCCACATGTTTTTAAATCGAGTCAGGTTGGTTGTGAGTTAACAATTGCAGACTTTTTTGCTCTTTCTGAACAAATTTGGTTCGAATTAGGGGTTTTCAACAGGATTACCAGAAAGGCTACAGCTATCACTACTTAGGACGCTGCCCGGACTGGAGAATTGTGTGATGTTGCGACCGGCATATGCTGTGGAATATGATTATTTACCAGCATTCCAGTGCTCCAGATCTCTCATGACCAAGAAAATTGAGGGCTTGTTCTTCTCTGGCCAGATCAACGGGACCACCGGCTATGAAGAGGCTGCTGCTCAGGTCCTTCTCTCTTGGTGTGCTCTTGTGTGTTTTAGGTTGTTTTAAGTCTTTTGAAGTTCAGGTCAATCCAGTTGGATATGTATCTTGGGTCAGAAAAGGTTAGTATCAATTGACGGTTTAATTTTATCGAGTTACATCAGATAATCCTAGATTATGTATGTCCTAATTGTGGAATTGAAAGCTAAGATTCCTTTGTCTCTGCAAACTTTTGAGCTCATGCAAATTGCATTCAAGTTGGTATTTAGTTCAACTCAGACTTGGCTTGCTTTTAATTCCGGTTGACTACTTATACATATGACACATATTTATGAGTTTGCTTCAATTTTTTATGATATTTTTTATGTCAAAAATTTAGGGTATTATTTCTGGAATTAATGGTGCTAGGCATTCGGAAGGGAAGCCACTGATAGTTCTAGAGAGAGAAAGTAGCTACATAGGAACTCTAATTGATGATCTTGTAACAAAAGACCTTAGAGAGCCATACCGCATGCTTACCAGGTAGTAAAGACCTATTATTAGTTGCATTTTCTTTGGTTTGAAGGAAGTGTATAAATTTAGACATCTCAAACAAGTAGTGCATTTCTTATCTTTGTTGTGAGAAGTTTCTCAAGGCTACTTGTAAGAAAAGCTCAATCTAACGGTCTCAGTGGGTTTCTGATTACACCAACACTTCACTAGTAGTCTACCAGATTGAGATTAATTGCACACAATGCCTATGTTGCGGGACCAATATCCATTGACACTTTCAATTTTGCTACACACATCTAGAACTTTTTGCTTCATGCCCTGATTTCACAGCCGGTCAGAGCACCGATTGCTACTTCGGGCAGACAATGCTGATAGTAGGCTGACTCCTCTTGGACGTGAGATTGGGTTGATTGATGACAGACGGTGGGATCTATACCAGTCCAAGCAATCACGTATCAAGGAAGAGAAAGAGCGCCTCAAAATTGCCAGGATTTCAGGTTTAAACCTCACCACCTTTAATTACTGTTTAATCAGTGAGTGTAAAGTGTTAAGCATTTAGGTCGTGGAACCCTACATGCTAAATTATCGACCAAGGATGAGCATCTTGGATTTCATTCTGTGCAGATTTGATTAGTGTTTTTTTTCTATGGTCTGGTACCATTGTGGTAACTTCATGTTGTTTCTTGGATTTGGTATCAATGGTATTGGTAATATACCTGGCCTGATAACTTATCATTTGGAAAATTATAATCACCATTATGGATTTTTTTGGATCTTTTTGAATTTTGTTCAGTGTTTTGGTAGGTTATTAACATAGTGTTGATAGAGAAATGTTATTTAACGTCACATTATTTCTTGGAGCTTAGTTATAAAAATGTGATGAACCAGTTCGCGTGTGGAATTTCAACTAGAATAGCTTTTCTACATGTAATGCCAGTTGATCAATATATTGTGGTTCTCATATGTTGTTATGCATAATTGTAAATGTATACAGTATACAGTGTCATGCATTAGTATTCTATTGTAAATAGTCTGTTGGTTTGGTGGAATGCATAATAGTAGTGTACTTTTATGCTTTTACATATTCCTGCTTTAACACCTTTAAAAGTATGCTGTTTAATCCAGCATTGTGAAATACGTTTTTAATTGTAGTTCGGTGAATACATCATCTGTGTACAATATTTTTGTACATCAATACCATTCTATGCATAATCTGTTGGTTTTACTTTTCCTGGATTTCTGCCTATTTGATCCTAGATGCAGTTTATGATATCATGATTTATTTAATTTTCGGTTTTTGCATTGTTATTCATCAATAATTTGTTTGTTTAAAACAATCTTATTATTTTGCTTATGATATGATATATCTTTTGCAACGCTGCACAGTTTTTACCCATTATGTTCCTTTTATTGTTTTACAAGAAAACTTGACAATTTTAAAAATTTTACAGGTATGAAAATGGAAATTTCAGCAACCAAATGCAAAACAATTATTAGGATTTTATACTAGTGGATTACACTTTCAAAGTCAAAAAGTTTTTTGTGATCATTATCACATCAGTAACTTTTTTAATATGGTTCATGCATCTACAGTTTTCCTTGAATATGTGAGAATTTGGATATTTCTTTTCCCAATGAACCAAAGAAAGTAAAATTCCTGCTGAATTGGACTTGATCTATCCGCATTTTTAGTATCAATTTTTTTTGTTATGGCGGGGGTTTTCTGTAGGGGTTGTGTTAATGAGGGACATTATTACTGAACAACTGCAATTTTAGCGAGAAATCATATCAGTGGCACAGTATTCTATTTACTTTTTTCATTCTGAAATGATAAAGGTTCTAACTTCAACAGTGTTATATGATTATTTGTATTTTTATAAATATTCTTTATGTAGGTGGTGAGTTTGCTGCTGAAATCACTGCTGTTTGTGGCCAGCCAGTCAGAGACCACACCACACTAGAAAACATCCTCAAGAAACCACATGTGCAATATAAGCTTCTAGACAAGCATGGTTTTGGAAATGATAAATTATCTAGCTCTGAGAAGGATTGCGTGGAGATTGACATAAAGTACGAGGGATTCATCATCCGTCAACAAAACCAACTACAACAGGTGCTCATTTGTAATGAATATATATCATGAGTAGATTATTTATTCCTGTTAAACACTATGCTCATGGGGTGCCTTTTTTAAGATGATCACAGTAAATAGTAGTTTTCACTTTTGCATTCTTTTTTCCTGATTATGTTATTTGTTTAGCAAAAATGCACAATATATTGGAAGCAATTAGTGTGGATTGAAGTTTGAGGTTTGGGGATAAATTTTAGTGATTACAAAAGACTAAAGAGACCCCACAGAGATGTCTGAATTGAGGATAATTTTTTTAAATGCACAATTGAGAGATGATTGATGGAGCACTGAATTAATGCAAGGCTATATTTTAAACATATTCCTTCGTCTTTTCCTTATTGTTTTATCTGGTTATATTTCATCTTTCTTGATGCAGATTATAAATCAGGAGCATAAGAAGCTACCAGAGGATTTAGATTATTACTCGATGACTACTTTATGTCATGAAGCACGTGAGAAGCTCTCCAAGGTACATCTCCTCTCTCTCTCATACACATACAAATGTGACATTCTTCAGTCTTTTGATTTGTCCACTTCTCACATTAGTCTGGTCAAAAAGATAAATTAAGCCTAGATTCTGTAGTTCTGAGTTTGATAAGTAAAAATTAGTTAGGTTGTGCAATAGCAGGTCGAAGTACTCTATTAGATAAATCCGAAAGCTTAACCATCGAGCAAATTGGAGATTTTAAATGGAAGGATTACTGGCTGGCTGTTGGGTCTGACATGTCAAATGTACAATTATATATTATTATTCTGTTATATTGTTTTATTCTTTTTTTTTCTGAGATTGATTTGTATGTATTATTCATGCGGTGCTAAGTCTTCACTTGTGTTCTGGTGTTATAAGTACCGGGTGTTATCTTTTTTATGGCATTTGTATTGGGTTCTGACCCGAACCCAACCAAACCCGATGGGTTTGACTCAATAGGTAAGGTTCGGGTTTGGGTCGACTGGTCAAGTCAACACAAAAGGTCTGCATAGAAGTTACCCAAAGGGAAGACTTGAAGATGTAAATTATATCCAAATAAGCAACAATTTTTGTTCTTGCAAAATTCGAACAGTTTGCGATCTGTTGAAACATATCTGACCCAACCCTCTAGCTGTTTGTTTTATAATGTTCTTTCAATCTTAAAATTTTGCTTGGCTCGTTTGTGTTATTGCATAATTGACCATAAATTGAGGTGTAATGCACACTCTTGGGTTCATTTGACTCAGAGTTGGTTAAAAATAAGGTTTGATAGGTCAGTTTGGGCTAACTGCAACTACTGAGAAACTGAAATTAAACAAGGTAAACATGAGATCTGTCTAGTTTTTTTCTGTAGCTTATTTTGTATAATGTTTCGTGTAGGTAAGGCCACAAACATTAGGTCAAGCCAGGCGGATTGGAGGTGTCAGCCCAGCTGATATAACTGCTCTACTAATTTGGGTGGAATCAAATAGGAGAAAAGCAAATCACAGGGCACAGCAAGAGCTACTCCTGTCCGCTGCCACAGACAATCAAACGGCTAACTCCCTGCCAACTGATTCTGCTGTGCAGACTACTGCTATTTAGAATAGTTTTTATTAGTTTCTTAATTGCTGACCTTGTTACTATAAAATTTTGAATGTTTTCTCATTATAGTACAAGGAAATTCCTTTTTTTTTTTAGTTATTTTTTCATTGCATTGTGTTTATATAATAAGAAAAAATATACCAAAAAACCTCATTTTTTGTTTTCAAAATAATACTTTCTATTTGTCGTTATAGGAAATATATTTGTAGCTTTTGAAATACTTAAATGCCACTTGGATTTCAATTTTTGGGTTGTTGCCATGCCAAATGGTTTGCTCTTCTACAAATAGCACACTTTTCAAAAACCCACTTGCTTGATTTAATAATTTGATTTGCTTCTACGGTTCTACCAAACAAATCCTGATCGAGACCTACGTTAAGAGTCGTCAAAAGCGATGCTAATTGATCAGTGCTATTAAGGGCCATTACACTTGTGCCAATTTTTGCCTCTTGGCAACAAGAAAGAACAATCCAAGTATATGTTTAACACACTTCATCTTTTAAAAAAAAAAACTAAAAACATGTACGAATATGATGAAATATTGATTCATTTTGTAAACCTAATTTTTAGAGAACTAGCTTTGGTTTGGTGGCAAAGGCAACGTCCTTCTGTGTGTGAGGTCGCATGTTCAAAATCAGGATAGGGAAATTCCTTATGAATAAATAGTTGAGTGGCTTTATTCTAAACTAATTTTGAAGAAAAAAAAAATATAATAATGTACATGAGATTTTTTTTAACAAAAATAACATATTTGTTAAATAAAACTTTTAAGAAAAGAAATTCTAGGATAATATACGAGAGAAAAAAAAACTTTTTAAAAGAAAAACATTAATAAAAAGGTACAACTGTCTATATATTACAATATTTAAAAAGATTTTAAAGAAAATAATTAATAAAAAGTACAATTGTCTATATATATTATTAAAATATTTTGATCACGTTGTGTCAACAAAAAAAATTAGGGTTAATATCATGACCCCTTCACAACCTAGTAATTCGAGAAGAATTCCAAGTTCTTTCACATGTCAACTCTTAATAATGGAAGAATTGTATGTGTTTTTCTTAGAATGTTAGAAGTTTTCTTGGTAGGTGTTCTCTTTCATAAAATAAAATTGTGAAATAATCAAATCTAAAAAAACATATCAAGTCAGAGGCTAAATATATATATCCATCATAGAGGACTATTGCTCAAAGTCATTTGGAATTAATTTGTGACATATTTTGAAAATGTCAATATTGTTCAATAAAACAAACACCCCTTTACACTGTAATTTACCAAGTTACCTTTTTCTGTGTGTATAAACCGTTCTTTTAGCTGTTTTTATGTTTTTATCATAAAAAATATTTTTTTTGTAGCAGGAGAGCTAGAAGTTTATAATAGAGGGATAGAATTTGACAAGAACAGAAATCCAATCAGATAGAAAAAAAGAAAAGAAAAAAAAAACAATAAAAATGTAGTAAGATATGCTTATAAAGGACTTGAATTAAGAAAATTCTTATCCAATAGGATATATTCAATTATAGATTGTTTTGAAAAAAAAAATATACATAAAAATGTAGAACTGTAACTACCTGAACCGATATAGTTAAGAATAAAGGCAAGTGGTGGCTCTACTTGTCCAAATTTCATTAAAAAATATCTGCTAGATGAGAGCTGTTTAAAAAAAAAAAAGGTTAAACATCAACCTCCTCAATTATCTCTTTTATATTCCTTTTAGAATATAAAATTGAATTGTCACTTTTATAAATATTTTTTTTGTTTACATGTGCTTATATATTTGTTTATATGTTCTTATATGATAACCTGGTAGTAAAAAAAGAAGAAGGACAAAACAGAATGTGTCCATATATAGAGTTAGGCTGGGGTGCTATGGATAGCATAGTGGCCTCTATGCTACGGCTCAATATTCGAGTTTTCAAAATCCAAACGGTCGATCCGAATCGTTCATCTTATTCTCCATATTAATATCTACTTGGAGACCAAATTTTATAATTTTCTGAATTTTTTTACTATTTATTAAGCCACTTTGAAAATCGCTAATCCAACGGTTTTACTGTTTTGTGCAGCCACCGTTGGATCAACAATTTTGTAAAATACTTAATAAATAGTAAAAAAATTCAGAAAAATGTAAAATTTGGTCTCCAAGCAGATATTAATATGGAGAATAATATGAACGGTTCGGATCGACCGTTTGGATTTTGAAAACTCGAATATTGAGCCGTAGCATAGAGGCCACTATGCTATCCATAGCACCCCAGCCTAACTCTCCATATATATATATATATATATTTCATATATTTTAATTATTGAAATAAAATGAAAGAATATTAGGATGTCAAGAGATGGTAGTGAAACATCGATCTTAACATCCTTCATACCTTTTTATTTTTCAAATTAAAACATAGTTTTTTGTGTTATTATAGCAAAAAGGAAGAATAATAAAAGAAACAAGATATCAGGGATGCAAGGGGATTATTTTTTTCAAATTAAAACATAGTTTTTTTACTATTTCTTTAGATTTATTGAAAATCGCTGTTTTTTTATGGTCCAGATTTGCTGAAAACAGCGATTTTCAATAAATCTAAAGAAATAGTAAAAAAAAATTCCAAAAAATGTAAAATTTGGTCTTCAAATACATATTAATATGGAGAACAAGATGAACGGTTCGGATCGATCATTAGGATTTTGAAAACTCAAAATCCAAGCTGTTGCATGGAGGGGTTCTATGCTATGCATATCATGCTAGCATATTCCTATCCGGATATCCGAAAAATTAAAATATCCGGATCCGGATAATTATCCGTATCCGTATCTGTATCCGATTCCGAAACCCAACCCGTATCCATATCCGAATCCGCATAAAAAAATCCGTATCCGTATCCGAATCCACAACTATCCGTATCCAAATATTCGAATCCGCAAAAATTCGGATACGGATCCGGATTCGGACGGGTAATATCCGACCCGTTTGCACCCCTAATTAGAAGTCAAGAGTATTAGAAATTAGAAACTAGAACATTTTTTTTTCTAATATCCAATTAGCTAATAAATTTGAACTCAATTAACTATTTAAATCCGATTAGTTATTTTTATACTTCTCCCAACAAGAATTCTAAATCCGCCTCCGTCTACTGGCATCGATTGGTGCAAGTTAGATTAAAATGAGATAGACATAGACATCGAATAGGATGCTCTGTACAGGGAGACTTGAATTTTTTTACCTTCTAAACTGTGTACATAAACTTTGATCTTTTTATTAATATAATTGTCGGTGGCAGTCTTTGCCGCTGATCTTAAAAAAAAAAAAACTAGCGTTGAGTGTGTGGAGTTGAGAACCGTATATTTCTTTGTAAATATTTTAATATATAGATGCTCTCTGTGTGAGTGTGTGGAGTTGAGAACCGTATATTTCTTTGTTTATAGAGTTCTTCGTAATATTTTGTTGTTTTACAGGGTTCCATGTGAACATTTCCAAACATAGAGGATATGCACACACGGTTGCCGAATTTTTTATTAATATCCAAATTTTATATTAAATTTTTAAAAAAAAATGAACCAAATTTTTTATTAAATTTTATATTGGTACAACATAGACATCGAATTTTTTCGGAATGGATAGATTTCGACAAAATCAACCGATTCGGATATTTTTTAAAATTTAATATAAAATTTGGATATTAATAAAAAATTCGGCAAAAGATGACACTTGTATTTCTTTGTTGTCATGCCCCATAGTCACAGGTGATAGCAACACTTCCACTTCTAGAGTCATAGAATTAGATGTGATAGTTAATTGGATGTTAAGCAACTACATATCAACCAAACTTCTTCCAAAATTATACTTATTTTCAGAAAAATATACAGCAGCTATACCATTCTAACAAAATGGCAAAATACTCTAAAAAAAATAATAAAAAATGCAAAAGTGCCTCAGTCCAGGGCAATAAGCAAAAGGAGGATTCAAACATAAAATTTAATAAATCAAAATTCATTATTTACACAAAAAAGTGCTAATCAAGTTTTTTTTTTAGAATATTTAGCTTCAAATCTATTAGACATCCTTGACAATTTTATTGACTATTGTACTAACCAATGCACCGTCCCTCTGCTTCCTCCCAAAGAATCACTAAATTAGGAACTAAAAATTAATATCCATATCAACTAATGCAACTAGACCCTTTCATTTTATATCCACCAACCAATCTAAAAGAAATGACCTCATTCATGCCACCCTTGCTAAACATTGAAAGATCATATAGACCCATAAAAAATGAGACAATTCTCAAATGCTCCAGTAAATAAGGGACATGACCCTTGAAATAATGATAGAAATTAATAAACAAAAATTTGTGTGTTAGTTACTACTGTATCACCCCCAACAACCAATTGATTGGAAGCTTTAACCTTGAACTGGCATTCTAACAGTCTCATAAGACTTCAAATAATTTGACACGAAATTATCAAACTCCTCAAAAATCGGGACCAATCCAGTTATCAAAACAACTGATCCCATTTTATTCAGTTTTTCTAAAGCCACCATTTGTTTTTCTCTTTCTTCATCTCTTCTCCTCTCCAATGCCTCTAGTTGTGTCACATGGCGGTCGTGGTCGTGGTCATGCACATGGTTACCTGTTTCTGTACTCTCCAGTTTTTCTTTTCCATTTAAAGAAACAATTTCTGAATTTGCAATCCCAATTCTGACTCCTGTGTCTTCTTGAAAACTCTTCACCAACCTCTTATCATAGATCATCGAGAGATACTCTGCTTTCGTGCGGTACCGGCTTTCATCCTCTTGCAGCTTCCTATATTGTCTCACTAGACTTTTGAAATTGGCAATGCAATCCAAAAGTTTTGTTTCAGAAACTTTTTTCACCCCGTGGTACCAGTCATTTGAGATAACAAAAGAAGATGGAGCCCCAATTCTTGCTGGAGAAAAAGGAGGCACACCATCAACGGTCTCTTCTAAAGGGTCAGGTTCATTACGGATCCACCGGATCAGATACCCATTAAGGGCCTCGATAAAGGACTTTTGAGTCCCAATCCAATCTTCTAGATGGTGGTGCCATCTGGAAATTTCTTTCTCCAGTCGTAAGGTGAACCTTGCCACCTGCTTTGCATCAGATCGAATTCGGGGCTTTATGTTGCGGGTGTTTAGGCCCTTTATGGCTTTTAGCTGCTTGTTGTGGCAATCAAAAATGGATTTCCACATTCTCATCAAGCTGATACAGGAAAGGGAAAAAAAATAATAAAGCAAGTCAATTGATGGTTTATTTTATCTCAGATTATATAATTTTTTATGTACCTTAAAAATTTACATGTATATACCCATCATATCTAATTTATGAGGTAAAATAATCCAAACTTAGATTATTTTCATTGTCCAAAGAGCAGTAGATCCAATATACTTCTTTTCATTAAAAAAAGAAATAAAAGCAAATGTATGATATGTTCTGTGATTATAGGGCTTCATATGTTTTTGTGGTATATAAAATGGGAATTATTGCTTTGCAGTAGCATGGCTGAAGTTTTGAGTTTTTTATGGGTACAAGTGAAATTTGTATTTCATAATCAAAGAGGTTCTGATAGAAAGCTAATCTATTCCAAAGTTGATCCTTGGCGTAAAGTGATGAGGTGTACTTAGCCTATCCAATCAAAGACTTTTTTAATACTACCAGACAATTATAGGTATCAAGAGCCAACAATTCAATTTAATATTTAATCTACCAAACTGACACTGAGATGTAATGTATTTTAGGATACCAGTTGGTTACTTGCTTAAATGAGCATATCTGTATGATTTAATGTCAATATTAGGTTTATTCCAGATTGCAATCCATGTAGAAATTAAAATGGTACTATTCATTTGACCTCGCGGTAAAAATAATAATTTATAACTACTTAAACTGCTCATCATCCATGCAAAATAATTGGTAAGAAAAGTACAAAAAAGTTTGCAAAAAGCACCTCGACAGTAATGAAACTGTGGAAAGATAACCTCTATTCTATTTTCTTAAAAAATATTACAAACTTGTTGAGAGATATAGATCACGCAAAAGTTTCTGGTTGTTAGGATAACAAATCTTATACTCCCAGGTGCATATGTGCTCACAATTTAATTGATAAAAAAGAGAAAAAATTTGAAAATAAACATACCTTTGCACAAGTTGTATGAGCTGGGGCTGTAGCTCTTCGTCCCGTATGTGGTGTATCCGACTTGAGATTGTATCAGCTGACCTCATTACTATGCTGATCCTATTGCTCAGGCTTGTGATTGCATCGTTGGTTGTTTTGATTACATTATGTTCTGCACCGTGATCATCCAAGTACTTGAGCCTTCGATACTTTTTCTCATATTCAGCTCGAAGCTTCTCTTCATCCTAGAATAACAACCTAAATCTATCTCAATTTTTTTGAAAGAGTTTGAAAGATGGTATATACATAATAACTATGTTTCAGAGGGTACATGAGATTATATTCTCATTTTATGGGGCTGTATATGAGAACTTAAGATTTCTAGGGTTACTAGTGAAAGTTTCCATTAAGGAGGGAAAAAGACAAAAAGCTACCTTGACTTCCTTGTATAATCTCTTCTCCCACACGTATAATTTATCCAAAGTCAGAGAAAGGCTCAGAGGGGTCAAACCGTTAATGTCACCATTGGCAGTGCCTGCAATAGAATTCCCACTTGCTTTTCCAGTTTTGCCCCTGGATAGATGCTTGTGAGGAAGACAAGAGCTGGGCAATATGGGAAGAGGGTCCAAGATCCTAGAAGAAATGGCTGCACCAACATTTACAAGAAATATTGTCATTGGTACCATTAATTGTAATAATGTAAAGGAAAAAAGATAAATGCTAAAAAAACACACACACACATATATATACAAATTGCACAGAGGTCTCTCTTTCTTAATAAATAAAAATGATCTTCGAATCATTGAGAGGGGAGAAACATTTTCCCAATTACTTCACAAGTTTAGGGCATTTGGGCAAATTTCACAAAAGAGATAATTTTTTGGACTTACAATAGCAGTCATAAGAAAAGGATATGATTCTTTCTCATCTTCTGGTAGACATTTTTATTACACCCAAGTATGGTCAGTACTGATACCACACCGGCTAATGATTCTACAAATAGAAACTGAATAATGTGCTTCCCAGAATATACATGCCATTTTATTTTGCCATTTTTTTTTTGTATTGGCCCAGTTCATTTCAAATTGTTGCAACTGGATGGTGGTACCAGTGGAGTCAAGAATGGTGCTAAAAATGGACACAAAAGTTATCAAATTAAATTAGAAAAGAGAAATAAAATGGACAAGAGAAAAGCTAGATCCAATGAACATACCTCCAAGAGCGCCCGAGCGATGTTGCACCTTACTGACCTCGAGCTTATCGGCCACCTCTTTTGCACAATCTGCTACAGAATCAAACTGCTCTTTAATCTCCTCCATTACCTGCCCCAAATCTCTAATTTCAACAGCCACTAACATGTCAGGTCCATTGTCAGAATCTTGTGTTCTTGTGGATTTTTCATCCTTACTCTTCCCAACTGACCCATCAGCACTGATACTTACATTTTCCATGGTGACACTGATAGGGGGATCCAATATACCATTATCTTTTCCATCTTTTTCTTTTTCCTTTTCCTTTTCCTTTTCATTTTCTTTTTGTTTTTCTGTTTCTGTTTCTATTTCCCTTTGTTTTTCATTTTCTATTTTTATTTCCTTTTGTTTTTCTTCAAAGTTAATCTCATCCTCCAAATCAGGGATGCCTTCTTGCTTCCTTACTCTGGTCAAGTCAGGGCTGCTAAGATAAGAATTTGAATTTGAGTTCAAATTCCCATACCTCTCCATGAATTCATCATAATTGGAAAAAGGGTCAAAGAATTCCCAAGCAGAGCTCTCTTGAACCGGCATGGATGGGGTCGCTGGTTTGCTTGGACCAGGTCGGTCATCAAAATTCGGGTTTGAGTTCGTAGTTTCGTACCCATATCCATACCCGTATCTATCCCCATACCCATATGGATAGTCATAGTCGTACGGTTGATAAATGTTTGTCGGAGATGGCATTCCATTAGATGCTGCCATGTTATTGCTCTTAGGAGGTGGTCCAGAATCTTCCTCCAATTTCCTTGAACTATTAGATTGAGGTTCTTGCTCTTTTCGTTTTTCTTCAACTGAGAGATCGTGCGTCAATGGCGTAACTGTTGAAGTATTCGTGTTCAACTTCTCCTCGTCATCTTCAAACGAGAGAGCATGAGAGAGAGGCGTAACGGTCGAGGAATCCGAATCAGAATCCGAGCCCAAATCCGAACCAGCCTTTGATTTCCCTTTAGAAGAAATCGGGAGGGTCAAGACGGGCGAACCTGGAGCTGACGTGGACAGTTCGCCGGCTGCGAACTGCCGAAGCGACTCTCCCAGAGCGGAGAGCGAACGGAAGTATGTCACGTGGGCGGCGGCGGCGTCGTACCGGCGGTCACAGGCGGAGCGAATCAGTTCGGCACGGTCGCGACACAGGTACACTGGATTCGGGTTTGGGTCTGGGTTTGATTCTGTTATCGGGTTCCGTTTCGAGCGGGAACTGAATCCAACAATTCTGTGAGAAGAGCTACCGCATCCCATGGCCAGCCATTGAGGTCCAAGGAGGTTTCTATGTTCTAATAGTTAATTTTGCTTTCGGTGGAGACATGGTTCTAATTTTGGGTTTTTGTCTTAAAACTTTTTCGGTTTTTAAACTGTTGAGACGTGGGTTCAGAAATGGTTTATGTAACGTTTATGGTAGGAGAGGAAGAGAAACACGGAAATTTAAGGTTTTGTTTGATTGCGCGATAATTTCTTCAAATTTTGGAAGTGCCTTATTTTGAAATTGTTGGCATTTTTGGAAGGTGATGGGAAGGAAATTAATGGAATGGCGCGAGCTGGACGAAGACCAGATATAGAGAGTTCCCATTTTAAATTCTATTTTAAATTGAAGTACCTTTCGTTCTATTTTTTTTATACATTTACAGATATACCCATAAAGCATCTTTATTTTTAGTTCTTGTATCAAAATAGATATACTTCATGTAATATTTTTTTATAATCCGAATTTAGAACTTTAAAATTAGTCAAATGACTAATGGACGAAATATATTATTACATTTATTTAACAAACATAATACTAATAATACTAATTTATTAAAAATATAAGCGTCCAGTTACCATTTTAAGATTTAAATATTGTTCTTTAAGGGGTGGGTTTTTTTCTAAGCAAATTTGACAAGTAGGGGATACTCTGTATTATTTCCTTTTATGAATTTATATTTAAATAATACGCCAGACTGATCTCACGCGGAGAGCGCGCAGCGGTGAAAGTATTTGTCCGCACCTGTACTACACCGTACACTGTACACCGCGTTCTAGTTCTGAGGAGTGGGTTCCAGCTTTCTAGGCAAACAGATTGGTTAATGGGAAGTTAGGGGAACAACACCTGGTGTAACTTTGATTCTCAAGAAATGCAAATGGCCTTTTCAGTCCGACGTGGCGGGTTCTTCCAATATTTGGAGGAAAAAAAAAAAAAAAGTAAAATACCATCGAGAAACGTGTAATTTACAAATCTACCATTGAAGGTTTTAGTATAACGAAAAGCTTCTGAGTAACAGTTGTAGGGGCACATATGTCATTTGAATATAACAGTCTCTTTCTCTCTCCATCGTCCGTAGGTAAACAAAGGTTTGTTAAGTTTTTCAGTTCGGACAGAGTGAAACCGCTGCGGGGCCCACTCTTCTGGAATTTGGAAATACAGTGGTTAATTATTTTAGTTATTTACTGCTTCTAATTTGAGATTTTTTTTTTTTTACTTTGTTGACAGCAACACTTATATGGCAACCCTTTTCATACTATTTTTTCATTTTTTGTATAGCCTTAAATGGCTCAAAGTTTCTCTAAAAAAGGATTTTTATATTGTATATATAATTTAATTTAGGAAAACGGTCAAAATAGGAAGAAGTTTTATAAAAAAGATATATAAATTATCGTAGACATGGCAATGTCAAATATCTCAATATAAAATTATCAAATATCAAATTATATTTTATACCTATTACAAAAAGTATGAGAAATATTTTCACAAGGATTGCAAGTATCACGCTCCCACGTTTATTTCTTAAATAAAAATAGAAAAAAAGAAGAAGATATTTTTACTATGCATTGAATTTCTCTTCAATGAAGTGTTCACATTGCATTTCTCTCTCTCTCTCTTTTTCTAAATAAATGGAAAGAAAGAGCAGATCTTAATTGTAATTCAGCTTGTTTTGAAGATAAATTTTGATGAATCAGAGGCAATGTTCTTACAACTTCAATTTTGTCCGAATTTTTTTTTCTCTACCATCTTCTAAATAAACTAGTATCATACCTGTGCGTTGCAACGGGACATATCATAAAAAACAAATATATTAATAAAACTAATAACTATTCAAAAATTAAAACACATGTTAATAGAAAATTTATATGATTATATATTTTTAATTAACTTTAATCATGACCTCTTATAACAATTTGATGATATGATGATTCTTTATTTTTAAGTATCAATGGTATCAAATAATATCTCGATTCGAATATAATATTAAATATCATACAACAATTTAATATCAATATATAATATGATATCAAAAAACATAAATAAAAAGTGTTATCGTGTGTATGTATAGGATATATACATACACACATATTATAAGAGAAATATATATTCACGCACACATTCCAATTTATATTCTTCTTTGTTTCCAATTTATAGAATACACACACACACACACACACACACATTGATATATTTTATTTTGGAAATATATTCTAAATTGCCCACACCAATATGTATAGAAACAAAGAAAGAGAAACGAAGAAGAGGTAAGGAAACAAATAAATAAGAAAATGGAAGGTGGAGTCTTCTCAATTGAAGAGAAGAAATATGGAAACAAAGAAATAAGGAAACAGATAAATATATCGCTAAATTTCAGAATTTGTTCAATTTTAATTGTAACGTATCGTGTGGCAGTACATGTGGTGGGTATGTTCTTAACTAAATTTAGACTTCTATACATAAAACATATGCATTTAATCAAAAGAAGACAAATTATGTAATTGAAGGGCTGAGATTAAATCTAAAGTTTCACCTTTCAATCATAGCCGTTGGCGGATCGGACACCCAACGTGTTTAATAATAGAATGGAGATAAGCACAATTAATAAGTTTTATAAAAATAATAATAATGAAAATTACTAGGGACGCAGATTTAATGTGCACCGGTCCTCAAATCATCACTGCTTTTAAATCTACGCAGATTAAATCTCTCTTAATATGCATCCCTGTCCAGGATGCAGTGCATATTAATTTTTTATATTCATAAAATAAACTTGTCAATTGTATTTGTTTAGCAATTAAACTTAATTGCTCCATTGGAGATGCTCTAAGGTATGCTTATTAATTAAGGAGTGGTTAAGCCACCCCCAACATTTTCAATTTTTTTTTATCAAGTATATAAAAATTAAACTAAATTTTTTATTTTATATGTATTTGCCATTCCTATAATAATACAAAATAATTAAAGGGTTTGAATATAGGATGGTATTTTTTTTTTTCATTTGCTACATTTTCCAATAGTAAAACAGAAAGAAAAAAAAAACTAAAAAAAAGGAAAGAAACCGTGCCTATTACAATATTGTCTTCATTAAGCATTTTGGTGAGGTCACCTTAACCATTTAACCATTTTAGAAGGTATAATTGACTGTTACTGGAAAAAAAAAATATTGGAGAGAGAAAAAAAGTGATTAAGAGGTTTTGTTCAGAGAAAAAAAAATCAAAATCATAAAGGTGAAATTTAAATTGATGTGAATAACGTAATATATTTTTCCTTTGAAATTGGAGTTTGTTTTTTTATTTATCTGACTATTTACAAATTTTTTAAATTGTTGTTTATTGTAACTTTTAGATAAAGGTCAATTTTAATATTTTATTTTCATACAAGATAGTTTATTAGATTTTTATTTTTTTGTAAAAACAAATAAATTGTGATAAAAATGATTTGTGTATGGAATTATAGAAGAGATTATTGAAATTTTTTTATATAATTTAAATTCAAGGAAAATTATGTTTAAAAGAAAAATCTCAGACTCTTATTGTAATGTAAAAGAAAGCAAATAGTAAAGAAACAATACTATCTTGCGTTATATAATTTTGAGTTATCCCCATAATTGAAGTCGAGTTGCGTCCTTAAAAATGGTAAAAAAAAAAAATCGGCTATTTCGTATACTCTAGCAAATAATTTCATGCAGTACTCACAAACTTTTAAATGCTAGTAATTTTGTTAATTTCTTTTTCAAAAATTAAGACTTTAGGTAAAGTAAATCCATTTATTACCGAAGAAAACAATTACAAAGACAAACTCGCTAATAGTTCTAAATTTTTCAGGGTCATGCATGTAAAAATTTTCTTATTGTTGTCAGGAATAAAATATCAGATTTCTTAACATGAATCTTTTAATTTCAACAGATGCAGAAAAACAAATATTTGTTCTATCCTTTTTGTTTGATTTTTTTTTTTCTCGTGATGAAATTTTGATAATGACACAACCGATGGTAACAAAATATGGATCTCGCATCGAGATAGGATTGAACTTTTAGATAACATATTTTAAAAATAACATTTGCAACTGATGAAAAAAAAATGTAAAGGAATCAATTTAAAAAAAAAATAACATTTGACAACCTTGTAAATTAGTTATTAATTGACTTGGGAAGCAAGTCAGTAAACCCTAAACCCGATAAGGATCCGTCAAATGGCGATCCAATATGGTTGGAAGCGCGAATGATTCAATTAACCAAAATGATACCTCTGATAAGTTAAAAGAGAAATCAAGGGCAGTTCAATGGGTATTGGATCAAATTCGCTCTAATTTATGTTAGAGTTATCCAATTTGCATTGTGTGGATTATTTTGTATGTCCGATTTGCATGGACAATTTTAAAATTTATATTATAATTAATAGAGTTGATTTCCTTTCCGATTTGAGATGTAATAGATGGAAAGAAATTTTATTGTAAACATTTTTTTAAAAAAATGATACAAGTGTCCAACCCTATATCTTAGCTGTATAATTCTCATTCAAATTTGTTTGTCATAAATCTACAACAATCATCAAATTTTTTATTAATCTTCTAAATTTTAATTAATCAAATAGGAAATAAGAAAAAAAAATATATTATATCATTAATAATTCAAACATAAAGAAGTTAAACAAAGTGTAACATTCAAACAAGGTGCAACATTCAAAAGCGAGTAACATTCAAAAATTATATTTCCTCTACTCTCCATCCAAACAAGGTGTAACATTCAAAACCGAGTAAATTTTTAAGTCAACAAGTATGAATATTCGATAGGAAAATCTTATCCCAATCCATAACGATTCAATATGCTGATTAATTGATATTCCTTAATTGAATAACTTAAATTAGTATCGTGTCCTTGCGTTGCACCAGGAACATATTATAAGATTGAATAGAATAAGAAGAGACTTTTTTGTTTGACATTCACAATATATATATATATAGAGGAGGGTTCAAATGCATCCAAATACACCCTATTTTTCATATTCTTTATCTCTGTTTTCAAAGTCAAAACAGTCAATCCGAACCGTTAGATGCGATATATATATTAAGATGTTCTTGGAGACCAAATTTTACATTTTTTGGAATTTTTTTACTATTTATTAAGCCACTTTGAAAATCGCTGATTTTACATTTTCTGGACCATTGGATCAGCGATTTTCAAAGTGGCTTAATAAATAGTAAAAAAAATCCAAAAAATGTAAAATTTGGTCTCCAAGCACATCTTAATATATATATCGCATCTAACGGTTCGGATTGACTGTTTTGACTTTGAAAACAGAGATAAAGGATATGAAAGATAGGGTGTATTTGGGTGCACAAAAATTTGGGTGCATTTGAACCCTCCTCTGTATATATATATATATATATATAAATGAAAATAAAAGACAGATGAAAAAAATTCAAATAATAAATAATAATAAAAGAAACAACAACAAATGAAAAAGGGGATTAAATATAACATGATTTTTTTTAATTCTCTCAAGTTCAGAAAGATATTATTGTTTCTATCAACACGAGATTTGTTATTCATCTATTCACAAAGATACAATAGTCCTAAACAAAATCCAGAAAGATATGTTGTTTTCATTTTCATTGTCGAAACTATAAAGAAAGAAGAAAAAAAAAACGAAGGAAATGGAAAAATAAATAAATAATTTAATTGCAATAATTAAAAATAGTCGTAAGGAGAAATAAATTAATAAATAAAAAAAATACCTGAATTATGTTAATAAAATTAATAAATTATTTCACGAACAAAAAAAAGAATTATCATGATTATCAAACTTCAAATTAAGAAGTTTTTTTTTTTTCAAGTTTTCTTCCTGCTGGTTAGGATATTGTTTTTCCAAGTATGCAATTAATAAATGTAAATTAAATATGAAAACTTAACTAAAATTTTGTACTAACAATTTTAGTTAAAATAGACATATAGATTATATATATTATAAGTACCAAAATAAGAGAAAAATGTACAAATTAAACAATATATTTGATTTCGATGGTATTATTGATTAAAGCGTGTGAATCATATTATCAAATTTCTTGAATCGATGTGTATTCTATTTTGTAAATTATGTAGTTATATTTTTATGAGTTTTAATACATAGCTTAAAATGATTGAGAATTCATTCAAGTAAAATCAATTTTATTTCCTAATTTGTTTTTTATGATGCGCAATACTAATTGCATTATGAAAATCGGAAAAAAAAAATCAAATATGAATAACTCAGAAAAGAGTATAGGGTAATTATGAAAATAAAATCATTAATTAATTATCACAATATTTATTACATTACGGAAAATAATCGTTGAAAGGATATAAAAAGAAGGTCAATATTGTTCATACATTTAATTTATTTTAGATGTTGGGTTAATATAAAAATTTCTTGTGTCAGTATAACTACCCATACAAGAGTGGCGCTCAAGCAACTAATTTACCTTCCCAAATTATCAACCTGAAGACCCAAAATATTTTTTATTAACACAATATTTTTTTAGTACCATTCTTTCTATTAACACAACATTTTTTTAAGTATCATTCTATTCTGGAAGTCTAATTTATAATTTTGAGTGTTGAGAGAAATGTTTCTTGCTATACCCGTTTAGTCCTTATTTTAGAACCCTCTTTATTAAATGAAATACGTTAAAATTGCACTTAAGGGAATAATTTATTCTATTTTCAATGAAATTGCTAATATTATTTGCTTAAATGGACATCACGGCTTAGGAAATGATAGTATATTGTTTTCATTCATGGGATCAAATAAATTATACAATTGTTTACCAATTAGTAAATAATTTATTGTAAGAGTCTGACTACTATGTACTTATTTGTGCATATTTAGTTCATCGTCTATGGTTCTAAACCCAGCTTGTAAAATATTTATTGCTTTAACAATTAAAAATAAATTAAATGTAGTCTCGGTATAACTCAAGGTGGTGGTGGAGATTGTACAGATGAACCAGATGTGTTGTGGTAAAAAATAATAGTGAAGATCGGCTCAATTTAGACATATGTAATGGGACCTAAACTTTGGATGGCAGAGGGTTCTTTTTTTGTTGTTGTTGTTGTTGTTGTTGTTAACTACAATCCATCACAGGAAATAATTTCATACTGGTTTGACAAATGAAGAAATAAGAAAATAATTTAACTGCAATAATTGAAGATAGTTGTAAGGAAAAAATAAGGAAACAACTCTCTTAGAGAAATAAGGAAATAATTTAAAGAGTAATAAGGAAACAGATCGCTAGGAATTTATTCAAATTTAATGTGATAAATTATGTAACAGTTTGTGTGGCGAGTATTATTTTAACTAAATTTAGACTTCTACACATAAAATAGATGTATTTAGTCAAAAGAAGACAAATTATGTTATTGGAGGGTTGATATTCAATTCAAAAATTCATCTTTCAATCTCAGCCGTTGGCGAATCAGGAGAACTACGTACATAATACTAGTATATCCGTCAAATGGCGATCCAATATGGTTGGAAGCGCGAATGATTCAATTAACCAAAATGATACCTCTGATAAGTTAAAAGAGAAATCAAGGGCAGTCCAATGGGTATTGGATCAAATTCGGTCTAATTTATGTTAGAGTTATCCAATTCGCATCGTGTGGACTATTTTGTATGTCCGATTTGCATGGACAATTTTAAAATTTTAAAATACGAAACTAAATTTGATTTGATACCCGTGAAACCAGTCCCACTTCGTTAAAAAACTGCAACCGTTATTTCAATATTAATTTTATCCGAGCAATAATCAGAAGCAATTTGAGTCATTAATTACTCGCTTGAATCCGAGAAAGGGGAGGTAGCACAATTGGCTAGGAAAATGTCCTAGAGTTGTTATACCCAAAGGTCGAGAGTTCGATTCCCCCTCACAAACCTTGCTAGCTACTACCAAGTTTTCAAAAAAAAAAATTACTCGCTTGAATCCGCCTTCTGAATTTTATGGCCAACTAACACCTTGTTTGAATGGAGAGTAGAGGAAGGGACGGAATGAAAAGGAAAGAAAAATTTCTCTCGAATTGTGTTTGGTTGATAAAATTTGGTCAGACGTGAAATATTTAACATTGCATGATTATAATTAATAGAATCAATTTCTTTTCCGATTTGAGGTGTAATAGATGGAAAGAAATTTTATTATAAATATTTTTAGAAAAAAAATGATACAAGTGTCAAACCCTATATCTTAACTGTATAATTCTCATTAAAATTTGTTTGTCATAAATCTACAACAGCCATCAAATTTTTTATTAATCTTCTAAATTTTAATTAATCAAATAAGAAATAAAAAAATTATATTATATCATTAATTATTCAAACATAAAGAAGTTAAACAAGGTGCAACATTCAAAACCGAGTAACATTCAAAAATTATATTTTCTCTACTCTCCATTCAAACAAGGGGTAACATTCAAAACCGAGTAAATTTTTAAGTCAACGAGTATGAATATTCGATAGGAAAATCCATCCAAACAAGGTGTAACATTCAAAACTAAGTAAATTTTTAAGTCAACAATTCAATATGATGATCAATTGATCCTCCTTAATTGAATAATTTAAATCTGATAGCCACTGTCAGAGTTTCAAAAAAAAAAAAAAAGTTGAATAAACAGCAAGGATGCAAGTGGATCGGATATTATCCGTTTTTATACACATTTTTTTTTACTAATAAATCGTATTTGAATTTTTATAGATTTAGATATTCACCGATATTCGGATATAAATAGTGTGGTTACGTATATAACTAAAAATATAATTTATGTAAATACAAATATGAATACGGATAATTATGTATCCGTATGTTTTAATGTTTTTTATATCTATTTGTTTTAGAATCATGTATGTTTAGAGAGATTATTATGTATTGTTTGGTATACGTAATTAAAACTATGATCATTTAGAGTAAAGCCAGCATGCATTATGCTTACAGATTGACTTCAAATGACAAATTCAAACTATTCACACATCATTCCTGCAGTAGATCTGTTTCAATAGTTTGAAACCAATTCAATAGATTTTGGAGTTATACCCACCAAGTCAATGAGTAATTTTTGTTACCATATATATATATATAGAGAGAGAGAGATGAGCTATGGTGCATTGCAATGCATGGAGGGTTTTGTGCATTGGACTATAAATCTAAAATTCAAAATCCAAATGACCGATCCAAACCGTTCATCTTCTTCTCCATATTAATATGTGCTTGGAGACCAAATTTTACATTTTTCTGATTTGTTTTACTATTTATTAAGTATTTTACAAAATTGTTGATCCAACGGTGGCTTAACAAAACAGTAAAATCAGCAGCCACCGTTGGATGAACAATTTTGTAAAATACTTAATAAATAGTAAAAAAAATCAGAAAAATGTAAAATTTTGTCTCCAAGCACATATTAATATGGAGAACAAGATGAACGGTTTGGATTGGCCATTTGAATTTTTAATTTTAGATTTATGGTCCAATGCACAAACCCCTTCATGCATTGCAATGCACCATAGCCCATCTCTCTCTCTCTCTCTCTCTCTCTCTATATATATATATATATATATATATTTAAGAGAATCATATATATATGTGTGTATTTTATAAGAAGAGAGATCCAATTACACTCTTTTTCGGTGACACCGAATTACACTCTCTATTTTCAAAAATTTCAAATTTCAAATAGTCGATTCAAACCTTTCAACATAATGAATATGTTAAAATGTGCTTGCAGATCAAATTTTATATTTTTTGGAATTTTTTTTACTATTTATTAAGTATTTAACAAAGTTCCTACATTCAGATTGTTGAATTTTTGTACCCATCTTGATAAATAGTAAAAAAAAATTCAGAAAAATGTAAAATTTGATATGCAAGTACATTTTAACATATCCATTCAGTTGAACGGTTTGGATCGACTGTTTGGACTTTGTAAATATAGAGTGTCAAATTAGAAATAACAAGTTTAACATAAAAAAAATATATATATGTTATTCACCGTAGTTATCAAAATGTCCATTTCAAATTAGAAATAACTTGTTAATGATATGTTAATTTTATTACAATATCCAAATTAGCCATCAAAATTGTATCCCTAATCGTATTCATATATGCTTAATATCCGCATCCATATTCATAATTTATTTAATATATAACCCTTATTTGTACTGAAGGAGGATTCAAATGTCTTCATTTTTTGTGCTTTCATCATGCCTTCATTTTTAAAAGTTTTAATAATTCAAAATCTAAAACTTAAGAGTTAGAATAAAACCGTTAAATATGATCTCCATCATTTTATCTATGTACGTGTAAAAAATTATGTCATTACAACTTTACTTTGGTTGTCATCAAGAGCCTATAAAAAATGTACTAATGTGGGTAATTTAGTGATGTTGATTTTTCAACTTATTGATTCACATAAAAATAAAATTAAAATACGATAATTTTTTTATGAGCACATAAAGAAAATAACACAGATCACATTGAACGGTTTTATTTTAACTTTTAAGTTTTACATTTTGAACTATTAAATTTTTTAAAAATAAAGACACGATAAAGACACAAAAAATAGGGAAATTTATAATAAAAACTAAAAACAAATACAAATATAATTTGACCACTATATAATCCGTTTTGGATCCGTTTGCACCCTAATAAACAGACATTGTGAGACGCACCAACTAGGATTAGGGACCAGTCAAAAGTTTAAAAAAAAAAAAAAAAAAAAAAAAAAATGATGATGACACTTAGCACACTTAAAAAGATAAAATGATTTAGGTAGTGATCAATCTGACTACACATTGACACTCACTATTATGATGTCTTAGATCTGTTGGCAATTCTAGATTTCATACATACAACAGCTAATTAATACTATTTGATTTTTTGATTTTTTATTACGAGTTTAAAAGCTGTATGTTTTCTGAATATCAACTAGGGTTTGTTTGACCCGACAATTTGAATTTTTTAAAATATGAGGTACTTTAAAAGTACAATTGTTATAAAATTCGGACCCGACTTAAAAATTGGATTCGGACAATTAATGTCGTGATTCAGTTCATTAAAAGACCAATAATGCAACTAGATCGGTTTAAAAACAGATTTATTAATTTATCGGTTTTTTTTATTTATTTAAGATACAGATCCATCGAAGTTAAGCCTTCCAACTTTATTCGTAATTTTGATTTTATTTTTTTAAGTTAATTTATTGGTTTTGGATTAAAAATCGACATATTATCCAGAAATATAAGTAAGCTATTAAATGGTTTGGATCGACTATTAGGACTTCCAAACTAAATGGTTTGATTTTCAGGGTCATACATATCGTCCGAATCTCAATAAAGATCAACGGCTGAAATCAGAATAACAGGGTCCTTTGATACCTTTGGAATAACATCATATTTATTTGAGGGTTCAAATGCCTCCTTTTTTTGTGTCTCCACTATGCCTCCATTTTTTAAAACTTTAATAATTTAAGATTTAAAACTTCAAAGTCAAAATAAAACCGTTGGATATGATCTACATCGTTTTATTTATGCACGTGTAAAAAATTATGACATTTCAATTTTATTTTGATTGTCATCAAGAGCTTGTAAAAAACGCAATAATATGGTTGATTTCTAGACGTTGATTTTTGAACGTATTGATTCACATAAAAACAAAATTGAAATGTGAATATTTTTTATGAGTACATAGAAAAAAATAACATAGATCACATCTAACGGTTTTATTTTGACTTTTAAATTTTAAATTTTAAATTTTGAGTTATTAAAGTTTTAAAAAATGAAAGCATGGTGGAGACATTTGAACCCTCCTCTATTTATTTTCATGGTACCATAGCCTCACTCAAACAAATGAAAACAACCTTATTTGAATTATCCCTGTCCCAACAACTACACTTATTAAATTGGACTCCACCAATTAATTCTTAGCTCGTCACAGACATAAAGGGCACATTTTTTTTATACATAAAGAATTATAAATTTAAGTATTATTTTACAGTACAGTATACTTGTTGTAAAAAAATATGTCTTCCATTTATTTTAGAGGGTAACCCTTATCATCCGTACAAAAAGGGTGCATTTTAAAACAGGTTGATTTCTTTATTATGTTTTTCTTTTTTTTAAGTAGAATCCCGGAAAAAGATGCTGGTTGTTTGTAAATGGTTTAAATAATAAGTTGCAACTTATATTCCCCTATGACGCCATGAATTAATTATTATCCTAATTTCAACACCAAAGCATGATTCGGATATCAGACGTAAGCAAAGAGAGCGGTTGGCTGCGTTACCAGACTACTACTTGTGCTATTATCATTTTTTTAATTTCAAGAAGCATTTTATATTATTCAATTACATCTTTTTTAGTGACATCGAATTACACTGTTGATTTTCAAAAAATTTATATTAAAATGTGCTTGCAAATCAAATTTTACATATAATTTTTGATGCACTGCATGAAGGTAAACTTACTCTGTCAATAATTTGATGCACTGCATGAAGGTAAACTTGCACATCGTTGCATTATTATGATACGAGGGTTGTTACTTTTGTTAATGCCATCTATTTTTTTGACTTTACAATTCAAATCTGTATAGATTTGCACTTGTTCGAAACTTATACATGTTTTTTTTTTTCTTTTTTGTTTTTAATTGTATATAGGGTTGACTTGTCCCGTTGACCACTTAGAGTTGTGGATGGGGAGTGGGGGACTAAATTTCATAACAAAACAATCGGATGTTTTTTCTTTTTAATCCTAAAAGTAGGCCCAAAATAGGCCCAAACTCAGCCCGCTCAGTGGGCCTAATTGAGGGCCTCTATACCTGCCACTTCAAACAAACTAGACTAGATTTATCCGTGCACAAGTATATTCAGATCTACAACTTTTGATGTTGTAATAACTTTTGCTCTGTCCCTAATCTGTGCAAGTGGGTGAGTGTGTGCCATGGTGCAACACCAACACACTAGTGGTCGGTTTAAAATTCAAAAGACGGGGCTATTTGGATAAAAAGTTTGACAACTCAAAACTACCTTAACAGTAGCTATTCTTAGACAATGCCCAAGATGCAATAATTTTAAACCAAGCACTTCTTCTCTTCTTTTTCACTGTTTTTCCAGTTAAGTGTGCATCTAATTTACAAAATAACCTTTACATCCATTCAATTATTCTGGATATGGCAAAGCTGTAGAAAAAAAGAAGAAGAGAGGATATATCTAAACCAAAAGGAAGGAAGCTAGAACAATTAACAATGGCAACAAGACACCCAATTGTTAAAAACAACACCGGAACATCGCTAAATTTCACACGTAATCCCAATGGAAAGGGTGTGATATGCTATTCCCCTATGATGATAAGCTCGAACGGGATATGGCAAGGTCTTAGCCCGCTCAATTTCTCGCTTCCATTGTTCATCATTCAGATATCAGTCATCGTGGTCGTCACGCGTATACTTGTTTTTCTACTCAAGCCATTTCGACAGCCCCGGGTGGTTGCGGAGATTACCGTACAATATTTATGCTTATCTTCTTCAATTTTTCTTTGTTCATACAATAAATAAGTTTGTAGATAGGAGTACATAATTAAGAGGAAAAACAATAGGAAACAAAGAAAGAATTAAAAAGAAGAAAATAATTAAAGGCGAAATTTTGGTGCACATAATTTCTAATTAACTTTTTCTTGAAAAAGTAAATCTTTCTGCCAGACAGAAGTCTTCATCAAGCAGCTTCGTTTATTAAATAATTATTTTTGTAGATTAAATTAATGTGAGCATGCATGTACGTAGTTTCATTACAACTACCTGACCAACAATTAAAATTGTTGAATTTGCTAGGCCGGAATCATACTGGGGCCATCAATGATGGGGCGTATCAAGCACTGGGCAGACGGTGTCTTCCCCCGGCGTAGCCTGCTAACACTGGAAACAGTGGCCCACCTAGGCCTCTTATACTTCTTATTCCTAGTTGGTGTAGAAATGGACGTAGCCGTTATCCGCCGGAGCGGCAAGAAGGCGCTGGTCATAGCTGCGGCTGGTATGATGCTGCCTTTCTTAATTGGCACAGTCGCCTCCTCCATATTTAGGCACCAGATCTCCATAAATGTGCACCAGTCCTCGTGCTTGCTCTTCATGGCCGTCTCGCTATCTGTCACCGCCTTTCCTGTTCTTGCACGCATTTTGGCAGAGATCAAGTTAGTTAATTCAGACCTTGGCAGGATGGCCTTGTCGTCTGGCATCGTTAATGACATGTGCGCCTGGATATTGCTTGCACTCACCCTTACCATCTGCGAGACGAGTAAAAGTGTGCTCGCCTCTCTTTGGGTATGTACGTACGCATCATGCACATGTAATTAAAATTTGTATATCATCTGTGAGAGCTCGCTACGGTCTAGTTTTTCTTACTGTTATCTAATATATAATTAATATATATAAATCTCTTGGGTACTATATATAGGTTCTACTCTCTGGTGTGGCCTTTGTGCTCTTGATCTTCTTCCTGGTACGACCACTCATGTGGAAGGTTAGCCGTCGGATACCCGATGGAGAAAGTATTAGTGACTACCAAGTCTGCCTCATCCTTACCGGGGTCATGCTTGCTGGAGCGGTAACGGATGCCATAGGAATCCATTCGGTTTTTGGTGCATTTGTCTATGGTTTGGCAATACCAAATAGTGGCCCTCTAGCTTCAGCTTTGGTAGATAAGTTGGAGGATTTTGTCACTGGACTGTTCCTGCCGCTCTTTTTCGCCATTAGCGGCCTCCGCACAAATATCTCCACGATAAAAAAACCCGCCACAGTCGTATTGCTTGTACTTGTGTTTGTGCTTGCTAGCATAGGGAAGATTGTTGGGACCATGATTGTGGCTGCTTTTTATGCCATCCCGTTTCGCGAGGGGCTTGCTCTTGGGTTCTTGATGAACACTAGGGGACTTGTCGATATCATCGTGCTCAACATTGGCCGTGACAAGCAGGTAGCTAGATAGGACATCTGATTTCTGGCTTGCTTTAATTAGTTCATTCGATTTTATATATTAAAACAAGTAATATAAAACGAAATGAAAAGGAACTAATTATTTAAGTTATATAATGTTTCTGATTGAATAAAATCAACTTAATTAATCTGTGGCTATTGTACTTAACGATGCACTGAGTTTGCTAGTACGGGTGATCGATCTTGTCTTTTTTCTGGTCTCATGTTTCTCATATGAATCTGACTTATTCCGTTTAGTTTTATCGGAATTAACTTAACAACCTGTTTCATGGCGTTACATTGAAACTATATTTTCTCCCTGACACATTAAATTTGGGCATAAAGGAAGTACAAATAAGGGAAGTACATATAGGATTATATTTGCTAAATTTCCGTAATTATTTTTGTATAATTTTTTTACTAAATTAATTTTAAGCTACTTGACAGGTCTTGGATGATCAGTCATTTGCTGTAATGGTACTGATATCAGTGGCTATGACAGCAATGGTGATCCCAGTTGTTACCACTTTGCACCGGCCGGCCCGCCGCCTGGTTGGCTACAAGCGCAGAAATTTGGAATTGTCAAAACCTGACGGGGAGTTCCGTCTGCTCGCATGCATCCATGGGCCCCGCAATGTTCCATCCATCATCTCCCTCATCGACCTCGCCAATCCCACCAAGCGCTCACCGATCTTTGTCTATGCACTTCATTTGATTGAACTAACAGGCCGCGCCTCAAACATGCTAGTCGTACACAATTCTACAGCCTCCAATTCCGCTCACCACCAGCGGAATAGGTCCATGTCATCATCTCCCAACATCTTCTCGGCATTTGATAACTATGAGCAACACGCGGGAGGGGTGTCCATACATCCCTTGACAACTATCTCTCCCTATTCGACCATGCATGAAGACATTTGTTTAATTGCAGAGGACAAGCACGCAACGATAATTGTGCTTCCTTTTCACAAGCAACAGACAGTAGATGGTGGTCTTCAGCCGATGAATCCTGCTATTCGACAACTAAATGAGAAGATCCTCTCCTCGGCCCCGTGCTCGGTTGCGGTGCTTGTTGACCGAGGGATTTCTGCCTCTGCATCTCGACTATCCACCGGTCAAAATACTGCTTTACTATTCTTCGGTGGTCCAGATGACCGTGAAGCCCTTGCTTTTGCCGCCCGCATGGTGGAGAATCCGTCAGTCTCCCTCACCATTGTTCGCTTCCTTCGGCCTGAAGACCAACAACGATCCCCCAATGCAAGTGCAAAAAGTTCTCCCAGCATGATTACTATAGTCACTGGTGAGAACTACAACGACCGTAGCCTTGATGAAAAATGCCTAAAGGAATTCCGTGCCAGGTAACCTTTTCAGCTAACGTAATAAGAGTGAGTGAATAGTGATCATTATTTTCTTTGATTATCTGGTTAATTGTTCAACTATTTAATTTTCTAAACCAGGAGCGAAGGAAATAGTTTCATCACGTACGTCGAGAAAGTGGTGAACAATGCCGAGGAGATCATGGCAGCAATTCGCCAAATGGAGAGTTTGCACCAGCTTTACGTTGTAGGAAGGGGGCACGAGAATATTTCTGGAAACCCACTAACTGCCGGGTTGCGGGATTGGGCTGACTGCCCCGAGCTTGGGCCGATTGGCGACGTCTTGGCCTCATCTGATTTCACGAAAACGGTGTCTGTGCTAGTGGTACAACAATATGTTACAGAAGCGTCGGTTGCTAGCCCGGCCACTCATCAGACGCACAGACACTCCACTGCTAATAATTCGCCTAACCAGAGGATGTCTGTAGGGATGGAGAATCAGAGAACTGTGCCAGCAGCTTTCGGCATTAGCCGATAAAATAAATGGTACGAGGCCGGTCCCGTGGTCTGGTACCATGAGCCTCAGCGTGCTATAGGGAGTTAATGATTAGCTAGGATTGTGATCATCACATCTAGTGTTAACAACATGATCAGTTTGTTAATTAAAGAGTCTCATACAGATGAGATCATTAATTAAGTAGTTCCAAATTTTTTTTATTTGCTGATTTTGGTTAGATTGTGTTGAGAGGGTGAGAGACCTAGACACAAATAAGTATTTTAGATGGTATATACGGCGTTTAAAAACTGTTGGAATTAAAATAAGCAAGTAATTAACCAGAGTTGCCAATTTTCATTTTCATTTGTGTTTTGGATTTTTGGTATTAATTGTATCTGAGTAAAGTCCAGCCTGCTAATTAAACAAATAATTTTCCTATTTGGCAATTAATTAATGGTCCAATATTAATGTGGAGAGCGTTGGCGTCGGCGTCGGTCTTGTAAGTTGTAACTACAATTAATAATCTTCTCTACTAATTAATTTACCATCGCCTAACTGGTCCAATAAATCATGAAACTAATTAGGCTACTAATTAACCGTTTGTATTCATATCTCTCTCTATACACTGCTGACTGCTCCAATCATTCAACAGAGAAAAACTAATTACAAACGGACGATCTCCATTTCTCCACACATTAGGAATTTTAACCAAATTTTCCAAATTTCTTCTGCGGAATGAATTTTGTGAGATATCATGTAGCGAGTTTCTTTTCCCTGGGTAATGGGTTTAAAGAGGAAACACGCAAAAGGAGGCAATAGATATTGCCGCAACCGATCTTTCAAAAAGACTCCACCGTGGCGCTGCGCCTGGGCACACCGAATTTTTTATTAATAGAAAATAAATAAATAAAATATCAAAAAAGGAATGACTTTTGGATTTTATCGATATATATATAAGTAGATCGGGACGAATTTTTCCGTCCAACGGATGTGACCAATTATCCCGTCTGGCTTTCTTTAATTTATCCGACCAGATTAGTTGCTAATTTCGCTTAGCAGAAAAAAAAAAATCTTGGACGGGATAGATTATCCCGTCCGGTACTGTAGTATTTTTTTTTTTATTTTTTTTCATTATCTAAGATGAAATCAAAAACCAAAAAAAAAAAAAAAAAAAACTACAGTACCAGACAGAATAATCTATTCCGTCCAAAGTTTTTTTTTTTGCTGAGCAAAATTAGTAGAGCACTAATCTGGACGGAATGGTTTATCCCGTCCAGAACACTGTAGCTAGACGGGATAAATCATCCCGATCTACCTATATATAGATAAAACTCAAAAGCCATCCCCTTTTTCGATATTTTATTTATTTATTTTCTATTAATACAAAATTCGGCTTGCGCACACGGTAGAACCAGAAAGACTGAAAGAGTGTCTCGCACGCGAATCCAATTCCTCTGAGGTAACACAATATATGTTTAGATCATGGCCATCCGATCGGCATCCGGACCAATCCAGTTGAGGTGGAGCTACTTTAATAGTTGTGGAATTCTGATTGAACGTTCCAGATCCAAAAAGAAATATTTTGTTACCTCAGGTGATACGAATTTCGAACGTTGTGGTAAATGTGACCGGAGAAAATGGGGAGAAGGTGTAAGTGTGTGGGGTTTACGGTTAATTCTCTAAAAAAAAAAAAAAATGGGGGAAGGTAGAATGGTAGAATCAAATGTTTTGTTCAACCAGACGATTTAGCCTTTTAGTGCCGTGGAGTCAATTTTCTAAAACTTTCGGCGTATAAAGCTGTACGGTCGTATCCAGGGAGTTCATATCATCAAAAAGTAATTCAAAATTACTATCAGATTGGTTTTGACACAAATGTTAATGTTAAAGTAGTCTCGTACATTTTATATCGAGTTAGATTGAATGGTAATTTTGAATAAAATTATAACGCAAAATCTGATGTGGAGTTGAGCTCAGCGTCAAATCTGAAGGAGACTAGTCTTCAGATAAGATGTCCATTTTTAAATGCTGAGCTTTCTGTAACACAAGTCCTAAAGCAAGCCACCAAGCGAGCCACTAAAGTAAGTATTATTATATGAATGAATACGAGCTTTTCAGCACTACACTTTTTAAAAGGCATGGGTCCCACGTATTGGAGAATCGCTACATAAGAAACTACAAATAAAACGATAACAGGGAGGTTAGAATACTTCTCTGAGTAGACTTGGTGTTGGATTAAACCTAAAGACTGAATTACGACGAAGTCTAAAGTAATGCAAAATAGATTTCATCTAAAGTAATGCTGTCATGATCACGAAAAAAATAATTATTTCCGGTCTAACAAAGAAAGCGTCTGATCATTGACTTTTAATTATTCACCTAAACCTAACTCTCTCTCTCTCTCTCTTTTTTCTTGTAAAAAATAGCGAAATTAAAGATATGGAAAATCATGTAGCTTTTTAACATTCAACTTGTTCCACTACCAGGCACGCCGAGCGCACCCACAGCTTCACATCTCTTTCCTCCAAACCTTTCCCCGCGAGCCTTGTCTAAACAAACAAAAATTCTTAACTTTTGTTCAATCAACAAAAGAGTTTCTACTTTTTTTCGAGGGAAAAAGAGTTTCCCCTTGTGTCTGGGAAAGCAACACTGACATCACATCTTTCCAATGGGTCATGCCAGTTCAAAGAGAGGCACCGGTGGCGGAGATGCGCCTCCTCCACCGTCCCGCCGCACCCGCTTCAAGCGTAGGCTCCGCCACCCGTTCCATGGATCAGGATCTGGGAGCATAAAAAACCTGGTCGTGGAAGAATTCTCTGGTATCGCCCGTATAGAAATTATTGGGGTATCGCTGTCTACACTTGCTCTTGCTAAATTCCTATAATTTCTAAAAATGAACTTTTGTCCCTCGTATATCCTTTAAAAAGAGCTTTTATTTTCTTTTTCTCATTTTCTGTTGGGATTCCCATTCTCTAGAATAAGTATATACCATATCATATGTTCTGTGGATGCTTTTGCAAAAGTTACATTGTAAACTGTGGTTACAATTCTGGGGACCACGCAGCCTCCTGAATTTTCGAATTATGATAACGGCCCTTCTAAAATTTTAGTTTTGACAATTACTCCTTCAACTTTCAATTTGTAATATAGAGTCCCTCATCCCTGACATTTAATTTCATTTAATCCACGTTAGCTTTAAGATGACAAATACAAAATATCCTTGGACGCACATATCTATATATTTTTAGTAGTTTATATGTTTTCTTAATTTTGATTTTTCAGGCACAATAGATAGTTTTATTGAAAATAAATTTAAGAGCAACAAATGCATAATATATGTACAATTTTTTTTTTTTATTGCATTTGGTATGACAAAAATTATTCTTTTAGAAAATATTATTTTTAAAAGCCAACAAAATATTGTTGTAATTGTTTTATTTTAATATAAAAATAGAAATGAATATTTAGTACTCCTAATTTAAATAGAAAAATTTATAAATGAACAAAAAGGCTTCAATAAAGATAAATATTGCTGGGTTATTTTCGTCATTAAACAGCAGGTGCTCATCACAAATTTAAAATCCGGTCATATTATTGGCAAGAATTAAAGTTTGGAGGGGTAATTGTCACAAGACTCACAACTATAATATTTAGGAGGGTGTGGTGTCATTACCTTGTGATTTTTATACCCCTGTGCGGTTTTGCCCGGTATTACATTGCAGAGGTTAAACTAAGCTCCTATCCTTTTTTAGTAACTGTGCTTCACTGGGCATCTTTGCATGCATATCCTAGTAAAATTGTGCATTTGCACAACGACTGTGGTTACTTAGTTTTTGTTATTTTCTTTTTCGCACATTCTATTTTTTTTTTTTTTGGTTCACTACGTTAAACAAGGACCTTCTGAATTACCCTTGCACAATGCTTAATTTTCTTGATTACTTTTGCATCTGTATCATTCTAAGCTGCTTTTCATGTTTACCATTCTTCCTCCTATGGTTTGTAGTCCCAACATAGCTTAATGGACTGTTATATTTCTCTGTGCTCTTGATTTACTAAGCTACAGTACCTTTGCTACACCTGTGTACTGGTTTCCATTAAAGGCTAGACCTGCTACTTCCTTTTCTTAGAATGAACATGCAAAGTTCTGATTTACATATTAAACCTTTTCAAATTCTAGATACCATGCCGGTGCAATATCAGACTCAGTACCTCCAAAGAGTCAAGTATTTCTATTATCGAGAATCTTCTTGCCAATCAGCATATATACTACTACTTCTGCATATAATTGATATTTTCCATTCTTGCTAGACCACAAGTGAATTTATATATGGATTAGCACATAATTAATTTACTCTTCCAGAATCTTCTCTTGTTTAGGCTGAGATGAAGTTCAAGGATAAGTGGTTGGCTTGTTTATCTCTGGGAGAAAGGACTTATCGGACAGAGACTTCAGATCAGTTGAGTTTATCCTTTCATCAGGGGTTCTTGTACCATATTTTGGCATAATTTTGGTTCATATGGCACCACAATATATTAGACAAATGCTGAACTGTACAAAAGCTCCAGATCATGTAAATTGGAACTGTAAATATTCTAGCAAAATTTTATGCAGAATGATAGTCGTATCTGATTAATTTAGTATGAATATATTTATGCAGATGTAAAAGACATATGCTAGAGGTTATTTGTCAGTTTGGTGATTTTATGATCACAGATGTGGCCTACACTGATTAAAAACATCAAGACATATTTACAAATGCGCTGTATATCCATTCTAGCAAAAATTTACGCATAATATATGTTTTATCTATTTGATTTAGCACGGATAAATTTATGCATATGTAACAAACATAAGTTAGATGTTATCTGTAAGCTTTGTTGATTTTATGATCACAAGCATGATCTAGATTGATCTTATAGGATACGCTGGCCCTTAAAGTTTCTGTTGGTACTGTAGCAAACCAGCCAAACTGTTGTCACGGCCACTTGGTCCCTGTACCTTTTATGTTTCTTTTTGTTGAATAATTGTTTAATTTGATATGACTGGTTACTTGAGGTTATTTAAGGTCTCATTTGGTACTTAAACATTTAGCAGTATAGTACCTATGAACGTAGGTGTTGAGTTATTCTATTGACTCATGCTTATTTAAGCGTATACCATCTTGGCTTGTATATTTCATCTCCATGCTGTATTTATTATTTTCTCAGTGTATCTGATTTCTGTCTTCTCTTTTATTTTCTTTATTGCACCATGACTTGGATACAGAACAGAGAAGCCAGTCTGGAGATCAGTGAGTATTTTATTTTTTATTTTTATTATTATGTGTGTGTTGTTGGGGGAGGGGGGGGTAGACATCGAAGTTTTCCTTTCCTTTTCCTTAGTTAGTCCTTTTGTTTGTTGCTATCTCATAGGAACAGAAGGTTGTATTGGAAGCAAATGGGCCCACCATTGCACGCATTTCTGTATTTGAGGTACTATTTGTACTGTGTCAAGATAATTATTACCTAGCTTAAACTTAGAATCACAGTAGCAAACCATTTTTGTTCCATCGTACTATTACCAGTATGAACTATGCACATCTCGGCATTTAAGGTAATATTTTATTCTGTTGAGATAATAATTAAAACTGGCAATTACAGAACTGAATTATTCAGTTCCCTTGTACCTTTACTGGTATGAACTGGATGCAATTTCAGTCATTACCAGTCAGAAAGTTGTTTTCGTTATTTATTTTGTATGCTTTTTAAATAATTTATTTCAATTTGTCTTCTTTCTTTTTGGTCTGCCTTAGGATTTGGCTGTATGAATTTTTTTAATTTCGGTCTAACTAGTGTTTGTTGGGCATTTTTCTTGTTAAATTCGCATATAATTTTTCATTAATTCTTTGTAATTTAAGCAATTGGATATCGTTCTATCCTTAGTTCTGCACTTGCTTTTTGTTCTCAGACGAACAAATTTTCAAAGAACAATCTAGTTGGATATTGCGAGCTAAATCTCACTGAAATACTTAGCCAGGTTAGCTTTTGTTTCCTTTGTTGATTGGAACTAATACTTACCTCATTTTTTGCCTACTTCACCCTAGTTTCACCAGCTTCCAGATTATGACATTGGTTTTGCCATAAATATCTTGACATGTGAATAAAATACAATGCTAGAAGTATGGGGAAATCATAATAAAGAAACTAATGTAACATTGTTCTAATGGCAGGAGTCAGAAGACAATATAGATCAGTTCCAGTTGTTTGATCCTTCTTCATCAACCACAAGTGTTGGCACCATTTCCATTCGCTGTTTCATTGAGGTACAATTACAGATGTCAATGTGTTGGGTCAGGTCTGGATATGGCATCTCCGCCTGTGTGGTTTCTACACAGCCTATCCCAAACCAGGAAAAAGGAGGAGGGTTTGTGATAGGCTTGGCGAGCCAGCAGTAAAAAAAACAGCCTCTTTATGGAAATAGAACCCTCACGAATTGGGCAGGAGTAATACTAGTATGGGTGACCTCCTGGGAAGTCCTGTGTCACTGATTCCGGTCGGGTTTCATTTCTAGCCTACCCAACTTGTTTGGGAATAAAGGCTTTGAAGAAGAAGAAGTCTGTCTTAATGGATCACTTCTACTTATGAAATTACATATACAAAGTTGCTCATATATTAATTATGAGTCCACATCTGCTGCCATTTTTTTTATCTGGACTGCCCAATCAAAATTAACATTACACCTTGAACTTTTAAGGGATGATTAATTATTTTTCTCTCTGAAGACAAACCATCTAATTATGATCGGATAGCCCACATGTTACATTAACCACCTAGTTGAGTTTGTCCATGTCTGGTGAGGTTTTAAATTGAATCCAAAGTGTCATTGACATGCCTGAGGACGATATAGTCTCCCTCTCTTTTTTGAAAAACTTGACAACGGGATATAGTCTCTCTCTCTCCCTCCCCAAAGCTGGAAAAAAGAATTATAGTTTTGATATGCAAATTTTGGTGCAGGATCCAATTGATATACAGAGAGGTTTTGCACAGCGTGTGCTTTCCGTAGCGGTATCTTTCTTACTCCATGGCTCACTAAATTTTCATTTCATTTTATGTTTCTCCTTTTCTATTTTATCATGTGTTGCTCAAAAGATTGAAAATGAATAGTGTTGGTATAGGACAAAAATGGAGATGGGCAGCTCTCTTTATCTGAATTTTCGGAATTGATGAATGCTTTCTGTAGACAGTTAACCAAAGCAAAGGTTAGTAACCCTTCTTTGCTCTACATCAGAAATTGAACAGTCAGACATTTTGCAGGTTATAATATATGTAAATCTCTCTTTCGTTAGATAGAGGACTTATTCAAGCAGGCAGACAAAAATAGCGATGGAACTGTAGATATAGATGAGCTTGCCGTACTTCTAGCCCAACAACAACAGGAGTACTCATTGCTTTCCCGCATATCATTTTTTGTTGACCTGTACCATTTGTGTTTTTTTACTCTTTGGTAGTTTTTAGCAAGAGTGGAATAAAGAGTATTCATGATGGAATAGAAAAGGTGGAATGGTCGGAAAATTTTGCAACTAAAACTTAACCCCCCCCGCCCGCCACGCCGCGCCTCTATTCCAGCCAGATGGAATATCTATGTATACAGAAATGATAGGTTGCAAGAAGAGATATTCCTACCATATGGAATTGGGTCTATTCCACTCTTGCCGAACACTAGTAGAATAAGATGGAAAGAAGCCGTCTGTTTCTTATTCCCAATTCCACTCTTGCTGAACACATACTTTTAATTCCATTGAGCCCTAATACAAAAGCTACTGATTAGTAGCATTCTTAAGGACACTAGAAAAGTTGCATATGCCTTCGGCAAAGCCCTAGTACCATCAGTTTTTTCAATCAAATACCATGTTGACCTTTCCGGTGTAAAGAAGCTTATAAATCAAAGGGTCAAAAGACATTCTTAATGTTTCTGGGGATATCCATTATTTTTCTCTTTTGGCTTCGTGATCCTTGGAAAGTTTCACACGCATGCATGATGTTGTCCCTTGTACTTTGAGAGGTATTTAATAAATAAAATTTATGATTTGCAGAGAAACTCTTATTAACAACTGTCCTGTTTGCGGTGAGGATCTGGGCAAATATGACAACATGAATGACATCATCCACATGACTCTATGTTTTGATGAAGGCACCGGCAATCAGATCATGACTGGAGGGTTCCTAACTGAAAAACAAGCTTCCTATGGGTATTTTTTGTATATAATTTGCTTATTAATTGCACTGGAAAATTAGCCCTGCTTTGTTTTCCCTTTGACATCATCTAGACACCATTTATGCAGTCAAGTTTGGAATATTAGCCCTGCCTGATGTAGATTCATTGTTTATTTCCATTTCCTCAATTTGGCCTAATTTATTGTAAAGTGGACTTGGATTGGCAACTTCAAGCAAACACTAAATATGTATATGAATTCCAATTGAACATAGTATGAATATTGTGGAATTCATCAATGATTTTAGATCTTAGATGAGAACTTATTTCTGGGTATTTATCTTTAGTATCATTTTCTCTTTAACATTAAATTGTAATATCTAACTTCTAAACCCTGAGCTTGGTATTTCCATTTGCAGATGGATGTTTAAACTCAGTGAGTGGGCCCATGTCTCTAGTTATGATGTTGGTTTGAACTCTGGATCAAGTGCCTCTCATATACTTGTGTGTCTCGTGCTCCTTTAATTACGGTTTTCATGCATTTTCAAATTCATACCTATGCAGTACTGTTGTGGGCCGCCACTAGATAAGCGGCTCAAATGAAGATATTTGTCACCATTTAAATATAAGCAAGATAGGATCTGAGTTTTAATAAATAGTGTTATTCTAATTTTCTAAGTTCTTTATCATTCTGAGAGTTCAAGGCATATCCTAGTCTTATATGCATCTTCCTGAGCTTAGCGTAGGCCAGTTGGTGCTGTTTCTGATCTTAAATAATCTATGACAACAGAACCACCCCCACCCCCCAACAAAAGAAAAGAAAAGAAAGAAAAGAAAAAAGAAAAAAAATGAAAATTCTAGCATTACTGTCATGCTTGTCTGGTACCATTTTGGTTGGCATTGGCACCATTATGCAATAGCCAAATTTCTAATATATACATTGCATCTTGGCTTTATTTTGTGCGATAGGTGTTTGATAGAAAGACAAAGAGGCTTGTGGAAGAAACAATTGATGGAAAGATAGTACTGTCCATGAGAGCTATATACCAAAATAGAGTTGGTCTTACTCTTATTGATTCAGGTTCAACCTCTATCTGTCTTTTCTTTCAACAAATTTTAGGGTCTGTTTAATATTTTAATCCTAAATTCTAGTTATTAAATATCCAGCAGCAGTATGATATCATATGAAATTGGAGCTTTCAACTTATTGGTGATGATTGTAAACATTAAGGATAATATCCTTATCCGCATAATTATCCGTAGAAAACCTATCTATATTCGTAAATACACTATTTGTATCCGTATCCATTTCTGCATAAAATGAGAGAGACTGATAATTTATAGTCCCTTAAGATCTGGATATCCGGATTATCTGTATATATATCAGCATCTCAAATTCAGATTCTTTTATTTTCCTTTTTGTTGAAATACTTGCATATTGTATATTTTTTACTATAAAAAAAATCAATTAATATATGCATGTTTGTTATTAATTTTTATTTTAAAATGCTTACTTTTTGTTGTACTTGCAAATTAGCAAAAGTATTCGTTAATTATCGTTTCGAAACCATATGCGCCAATCACCCAATCTGTACCTGTATCCATTTAATGCGGATTTGGTTTTGAATTGTGATATCCGTCTAATGTTCGTATTCGTATCTATATATACTTGATGAGATGAAGATATGGATATTGTTAGCAGTTAGCACTATCCATTCCGAATCTGCTCCATTGACACCCCCTAGGTTTTAAATATGAAAGTGAGTTCTCAAATAGCATCAATCAAGTAATGGCAAAGAAACGCTTAACAGAAATATAGACATATCAACTGGTTCTTGCTAAAATTTAGGCTCTTATCGGACAGTTACAATTCCAGTAGTAGAACCTCTCAGTGACATTCTTTGTGATATTCTTCTATTAGGTGTGAAAAGACTTCTCCAAAACCTCTCAGAGAAGCAAGGGAAACAGATGAATTTGCCTGAGTCAGCTAAAGATATTCCCAAATTCATTGAAATGTTCAAGGCAAACTTTTATGCTCTTTCTCCTTTTTATTAGAGAGAACTGATTTAAAGCAAGAATTGCACTACCTTTCAGTTTGTCTTGGGTACCTGTCTCCTTCGTTTCCAGCACATTTGGTGCGATAAAAAAAATAAAAGGAGAACATTTGGGTAGACAGAATAAAACCTTAAAAAATGGGGAAAATCTGATTTCTCCTTACTATTGTTGGATTGGTTGTACCATTTTGTATTGTTTGGTCTTTGTTTTAAACGGGCGATAAGAAATTCTCTAGCATTTCATTCTTTTTATTCTGTTTCGTCAGCTCATCTTATAATTTTCCTTACTTAAATGCAGGGTCAAATAAACATGGATGAAGTTAAATATCCTATTGAGCACTTCAAGGTATGGATTTTGCATTTCTTTCTCATTTTTCTTAATCTGAATGGGTATATAAAAGTTAAGATTTGTTAATGGACTAAATTGCAAAACTTCAGTGATATGGAATACCGAAATCTGGTTTGCAATTTGCCAATATTTGATTATGAATCCAGTTTCCCCCCACAATAAATTGGAAATACCAAACCTACTATATTTTTTTTCATTTAGTGTAATATCTTTTTGCAACTTCTTAGATAGAAGACCAAACTACCCCCTTTTTCTCTTTTTTGCTTGTGGATAGAGAACTGTGTGCTTAGTAGGAGGTGGTTTTAGTATCTTTCTTGGGCTATTTGGAACCAAGGAGTGCAAAGGATATAATTCCTGTTTCCTTGGTGTAAAAATGATGGTTTATTTCGTACTTTTCCATGATTTTAATTTACGTAGTAAAGTTTTGCAGGTTTACATATGAATTCCTCCTTTCTAATTTAGTGAATTTTAACTTGTGGTGGTCAGACATTCAATGATTTTTTTGTGAGAGAGCTTAAAAGTGGTGCCCGACCTATCTCTTGTTCAGAAAGAAATGATGTGGCAGTTTGTGTTGCTGACAGTCGTCTTATGGCATTTGATTCTGCCAGTGATAGCACCAGGCTTTGGATTAAGGTTAGGTGTTTTAAAGAAAAAAGGCTGTTCATGATGTTTTTTGTGTTCAATAAAAAACCAAGGTACTTCAATAGTTGTTCAATGCTCGCGTGAAATTTTACATTTGTCTCTAATAGCTACCATTCTTCAATATATAAGTGAAACTGGACATCTGTATTACTGCTGTCATTCAAAATTTAACTGGTATTGTACAGGTGAACTTCAAATGGTAGATGGATATTTTACTGGTTTTTATTCTCTTGTCTAGCAATATTGGGGTACCTAAATGGGAATTCTGAGACCCTAGCAATCAAGTCGGACAATAGTTGAGACTTTACAGACCGTTTAAGCAATTTAAGTTTTCATTATATTGTATCTTATTTTGTTCTTTCCAGGGTCGCAAGTTTTCTATAGCAGGTCTCTTGGGGCCAGAGTCATGCACTGATTCCTTGAGTAACGGCACTTTGGTTATATTCCGACTGGCACCTCAGGTCCGTTTTACAGTTTTACATTTTTCATTATAATGTTTCCTTTAGTTGAAAGAAAAATCTGCAATGAGGGTCCCAAGAGATCCAAACCCGTTAAAAGAACTATGAGAAAACAGATTAACTGTATTAAGGCTGTAGCAGTAATTAAATTGTAATTGTTGTTAGGAGAGGTATTTGAAGTAGCCAAGGAATTTTGCAGGCAAAACTTTTGAGAACAAGATAAATAATTTGATCATATTCTGTATGATTGCTTCTTTTCTTTTTTTCTTTTTTTCTTTTTTTCATTTTTCCTTATTCCTAGTTACTAACTGGATTAGAAAATACATCATAGTACATTAAAAAGGTAGTGTAGACAAAAGGTATTATCGAATTTATAATGCTGCACTTCAGGTAATTTCGTGTTGTTTATCTCGGCAACTATAACCATCTCCCTTAATACATTTTTTATTTCTTTTCCTTTAATTTTTAGGATTATCACCGGTTTCATGTGCCTGTTTCTGGTACTGTAGAAAGCTTTGTAGATATTCCAGGATACTTGTTCACTGTAATCTTTCTTTTTCTCTCTCTGTCTGGATATTATGTTAGTTCTCTCTTTCTCTGCTCTCACTCTTGTCTATGCATTTGAACTTATATTTTGTTCTTATTAGGTGAACCCAATTGCTGTGAATAGTAAATACTGTAATGTATTCACAGAGAACAAAAGAGTTGTATCCATTATTTCAACCCAAGAATTTGGAAAGGTTATCTCTCCCTCTTAACCCCTCTCCCATAGATTACTGTGGCATAGTTGCATAATAGAGGTAAATCAAGATTAGGGGTGGCAATTAGTTAGGTCATTTTTCATTTCGCATCATTATAATGCTTTCCTTATAGGGTGCACCCTCTGTGCCTAGCCAGTGGGTTCAAATGGACCAACCATACAGGTCACAGGGCATCCTGACCAGTGTAGATTAAAAAGAAATTTAGAATCCCTATTTTTACAAAAAAATAAAAAGCTAAAGCAATTGGTCTAATGTCTCGGATTTTTCAGTGGGAAGGTGACAGTCAACCAGGTGGGGTCATGACCTGAACCATCAGCAGGTTTATTGAGTTTGGCCTGGACATGGTTAAGGTTTCATTTTCCTGCTGTGTTAATCTTATGTGCCAGCCCCCAGTACATGGTTAAACTCAAAAATAGTACCCAGATCTGATACTATTTTGTGTTTACCAGTACCTACATGTCATTTAAATGGTACCCATGATTGTTGCTTATTTTTCGGACTAATTTTCAAAATGAAAGTATCTTTTGTTGTTTATCAATTTATCTTGTAATGCTGCTGTTTTGTTTTGTTTTTAAATTAAATTTCCTAGGTTGCATTTGTAGCAATTGGGGCTACAATGGTTGGGAGCATCACCTTCTTAAAAGAGAAGGGAGACTATGTTAACAAAGGAGATGAGGTTATCTCTTTTTAGCCATCAATTCATTATTAGCATTTTGACATTTATATCCTTGAATTCATCTAAGTATATACCACATAGATGTCTCTCATGTTTATGAGCATGGCTGTTTTATTATTTAAAATAATTTTAATTTTAATAGATCAAATTCAATAAATTCATCAATTGGTATGGTGTGCTGGGACTAGGTTTTATTTATGTGTAAACACGAAAATTTCTGCTTTGCATGTGTATTTATTTGGAAGATACATGTAGCACATGATTATTCAATTTATTGCCTTCACTAATCCCTTCTAATACAGTTTGGATACTTTGCCTTTGGAGGAAGCACTGTGATATGCGTATTCGAAAAGGTTTGTGCATTATCAATACCTTTCATTCAAATATGTTAGCACCTTGGTTTAAATTGACAACTGTGATCAATGGACTGGAGATTTTCCAACAACACATCAAGCCTAATGATGTACATAGAATTTACATCTTCAAGGAAATATTCTTTGTGAAGAAATGAATTCATTCTTTTTCTCATGTCGGTAAATAAATCCCCATTTAATTTGCTTATTTCATTTTGGTACGGTCATAAACAGAAAAAGATATGTTTTTCCTCTTTTGAGGTTTTTTGGGGAGGAACGAAATCCTTTTGTGGTGCTCACAGGTGTACAGATGAAATTCCTTTGATGTTACTAATGAAAAGGAAAGCTTTAAAATTGTGAACAAAGCCAATTTAAGAACAATTAATTTTCTTCCTTGACGTTCATTTTTTTTAATCATTCGTAGGATGGGATACAAATAGATGATGACCTTCTTGCAAACAGCAATAGATCATTGGAAACCCTAGTTTCCATGGGCACGTCATTAGGCATCTCCAAACGGGTCTCTGCCCATGAAAGAAGGGGATTAGATTTGGGTAAATGTACACTTACAGGATGAGTCAAAGTACATGCTCCTGTAAATTATTTGGGGGTCATGAATTTATTATTTCTGAGAACCACTTTTAAGTGGGTACCACGTTTTATGACATGGGAAATTATTCCTGATGTGTGCCTTCTTTAATTTGTCTATTTTAGTGCTGTTATCAGCTCTAACAACAATGCCAATAGAAGTAATGTAAAATTACCACCTACCAAACCAAGCATCTTACAATGGAACCCTGCGGGATAATCTGTAGGAGGACAGAGTTTCTACACAAAAATGAGGAAACCCAGTTCTCCTTTCTTTTAAGTTATAATTTTGTCTGCTATTGAAAATATAGTAATCAGTACAGAAGATAATCCAGACTCATGTCCCTGACTCGTAATTGTTATTGAAAATTTTGATGCGATGCAATGTTTGACCTAAATCAAATGGTAACATATCAAATCCTGTTTGCTTGTAACATTTAAAAATGAGGATATTTTTCTAGAAGCGACAAAAGCAGTAAAGCAAAAATCAGATATAATAAACATAATAACCAACTAAATCATCCCAACAATAAGATTTTAGTATACAAAAGCATAATAAATAAAAGGTGCTGAGAACACGTTCCACTATAAAATGGAAAACAAATATTCTAGGAGCTGTCATCTCATGTTTCCAAATAAAATCTCCTGAAGGTTACAAAAGGCTATCCTAATAATGCTCTCTAAACTATGCAACAACAATAACAGCATCAGACTTCTCCATCTCAGAAGATCCTTCAAAGACACACAAACAGTAGAGAGAGAGAGAGAGGGAGCAGTGATAGAGTGTGGTGGTGGTGGTTGGGGGGGGGGACTACCACAAACACAAAACATACAACAGCACAGAGAAAGAGAGACCTTACCTGATAAAAACCAACAAGTTAAAGAGATGGAACTACTTTACTTGCGTTTTGGGGAAGGGGAGCGGCTGCTACTGCTGGTGCTTCTTCCTCTAGGTGGCCTACAGAATTAGTTAACATATTAAGAGAACCATAATAACAAATAATTCAGAAATTCAAAACAAATGTATAACCAATAATTGAGAATTATATAACAAAGCACCAACACTCAAGAACCATAATAACACATTCACTGCCCATTAACCTCAAACTAAGGTTTAGTTGCAATCTACAATTTTCTTTAGGCCTTTTGACTAGCCATAATTGCAACCTTTCACTTCAAACAACATCAAATATATATGATTTGGAACACCAATAACAAGTCTAACTCCTCCAACATTAGCAATCACTTAATATAAAAGAGATTTCTTAGTTCTATAATTTGAAAAAAAAGAGTAGGACTCATTGCACATATTATGGTACTTTCAAATAAAATGTGCCAACAGATGATGCATCAGTGTTATGACATAAACAGACGAGCAACAAGTAAGAGTTATTTCTACCTTCTAGGGCTGCGGCTTCTAGACACTCTCCGAGGCCCCTAAGAAAGAGGAAAAGGTCAAACAAAACATAGTTTAGCAATAGCACTCTGAAATAATCAAAGTTACAAAAATGAAAATAACAATAATAATTATTGACAGAGAGGAACAGAGAGAGACCTTGCGAGGGCTGGGAGATGGAGAAGACGAAATAGACCTTCCACGCCTTGGTGGTGGACCCCTCCCCCTATCAAGCAAATTGATAAAAACGTTCAAGAACAAAAAGTAAAGCAGAGAACAAATTAAACACTTCCCAGGGCACTTGTTCAGAGTATCAGATCACATAGCCAAAACAATACAGCTCAGATACAAGATGACTAGTAGGAATAGCCTGCAACACATTGGCTCTTGGGTATTTTAAATTTTGGATAAAGTTCACGGTAACTATAAACAGGTACCAAATATGGCAATAGAATCCTGATGGGTTAGTGCAAGCCTAACATTGCCATGCTAGTCAAAGCAGGCTTAATTAAATATTAGTACATGCTGCAAGACTCTTTCAATATTTTACAAATATAGCCACCATCAGCAGCCTACCACCATCTTGCTTAACTAACAAAAATAAGATGAGAAGGTTTTACCTCCGAGGGGAGATAGATCGTGAACGGGAATGGAGGGGACGACGGAGAGGGGAACGGCTGCGGCGGCGTGGTGGAGGTGACCTTCTAGGAGGACTTCTCAATCGCCTGGGTGGTGGTGATCTTTCCGAGTTCCCCACAAAAGGAAAACAAAAAAAAGGATTTTACATGTAGAGCCTAAGCAGATCAATGGTTTGCCATGGCTTGGAAATTGCAAAACTTCAAAAAAAAATGTGGAGACTCACCGTCTCCTAGGTGGAGAACGTCTCCGAATTGGGCTGCCACGACCTCTTCTAGGTGAAAGACTGAAAAGAAACATATAGCACAGAATTATTAGTCAAATCATTAACAGATCTTAAATTAACCAATGCATTTCTTATGAGGTCAATCTTAGCGAAGTTACTTCATCCAACAAAAAGACAGTACCAACTGCTAGCAACCAATCATGGAATTCATGAATGAACAAAAGGATTACAGGCATCAATGTCTGGGTCAGGTGCGTGTCAGAAAATTTTAAATTATATATTTAAATGAGCTGCACGTGACCCGACCCGTTGCTGGTCAGGAACTGTCAGACCACCCAACCGAGACGGGCCATAGGTCTAGCCAAAATGATCCATCTAGATAGGAAACATATATCAATATGTTAAACATTAAATAATAGCAAAATGTTTATCCTAGAAGAGATGGTCATGTGCCTTGGGCCTGCACTCTATATATCCAGTTCAAATTTACAGGGGCATAGGCTATTTTTTCCTGGATATAAAAGCTCATCAGATTGAAGTACCGCCAAAAAAAATTAAATAATAGCAAACAGGCCACTAGGGTCAAGAAAATTTGCATCCATACCAACACATTAACCACTGGTCGGCTCAGATCACAATTGACACCCTTAGTTGAGGATCCATTGAACTGAATCTACATGTGTACACAACTCAACTAGGGCCAAACAAACGAAGTAACTGTAGTTAAAAGTATATAACAGTCGCTGGAACCAGAACCGACTAGAAGAATGATAGAAACACATGAATCAAGAGTGTACTCACCGTATAGGTGACCTATTACGCCGAGGTGGAGGGGAAGGGGAGCGTCTTCTGAGAGGAGATGGAGGCCTCCGACGAGGTGGCAGTGGGGATCCAACCCCACGTTTTGCTGGGGGTGAGTCAGGACGGCGACGGGGAGGCGGCGAGTTTGCCGGACGTTTTGGTGAAGGGAGCAACGGAGGTGAGTCAGCTCTCTTGTTTGCAGGAGGAGACCGTTTACGTGGGGGTGGCGACGGCGCTTTTCTACGAGGAGATGCTACAGTTTTCAGAGTAAAATGAACTGTGTAAACAAGGTATCTTTGCAGCATTCAATATACCGAAATTCTTCTTATAAGATAATAGGTATCAAGAAATTTATCTCTTATTTCAGTTCATTCTTACAGGTCTACTTTACTGGAAAAAAAAATTCATACAGCATGTTGATCACAACTTGTTTATTTGCTCATTTTTAGGAAGTCACTTTTACAACCCCCCCCCCCCCCCTCTTCAATTTCTTATCAGACTAGAAACTAAATATAGCATTGTAACTGAAAATACCATCATAGTTTTTTTTACACATTACAAAATAGTATGATAAAAATTAAATGCTTGACAAAAAAACTTACGATCCTTTGTACGCGGTGGAGCCTCCTTGTCAGCAACAATAATAGCTTTCTCACTTTGTGGAGCATCTTTTTTCAGTGGAACTGGTCTTGCCGGTGAGCTAGGAGCCTTCTGGCGTGGCATAAGTGTGAACTTCACCTTGACAACATTTCCATCAATTTGACCCTGAAAATATTAAATATAAGACAAGAAATTAATAATAAGTGTCATCAACAAAGATAAACAGGTTTGATCAAAAACTATCCACTGGCAGCTTGACCGAATATTTCTGAATGTCCAGGTAGATTGGGTAATTTAAATGGAACTAGTAGCAGCAATGGAGGAGACATAGGAGGGATCCCAAAAAGACAAAAGACAACATAATAAATTTAAATGTACGCGATAATGCAGAGCATTAGAAATGAATTTACAAATGCTAGTTTTACGGCCCTGATTAATAGAACTTCCCCTGGACCACAGTGCACCAAGGTAAAACATGAGAAACTCATAAAAACAAGTCACAGAATAGATGAACCAAAGGGGGGTTTATTACCCCATCCATATAAAGAAGAGCCTTCTCTGCATCAGTTCTGCTCTTGAACTCAACATATCCATATCCACGAGGAAGATTAACCTAAAATTAGTAAACAAAAGGAAATTAGTAAACAACAACTACCTTCTGACGGAGAATATAAGATATATCTCTTATAATGGACAGAAACATAAGAAAAGAAGAGTTGACTTACAAGACGGTCCATCGACAGTTCCACATTTACTATTTCACCATAGTTACCTAAAAAATAGAGACGAAACCACTTAAATAAATGTTCCAAACAACCAACATTACAGATAACAGTCTTCCTTCTGAAACAATCCAACATCATCAACTATATCTGTGTGAAATGCAAAAGCCCCAAATTACTGTGGTAAAAAGCCTGTAATGCTTATCCATGGTTTCACCAAAGCTAATGTGAAACTACAAAAATATGTATGAACCTAACAGCATTAACTTTGGCTGCTCATCTTTTTCTTCATATAAATACATTCATACTGCGAATAACAAAATTTATGTAAAGCAAAAGCTGTCAACACCAAAGAAAGAATCGGTCCTTTGAAAGGGGAATTTTGCTTAGAAGTTACCGAATATCTCTTTAAGATGAGCCTCATTAATATTCCTAGAGAGATGATCGATGTGGAGGACAACCGACTCGGGGATAGGAGATGGTTTCCTGAAATCAAAATTTTCAACCAAATGTTACCATTAACTATCACTAGTTCTAGCAAATTACTTGCATCGAGTAAAATGGCATCAATCCAAGTGCAGGTGACTTTTTTAGCATTCGCATATTACCTGCATACTACCAGAGAAAATCTCTAACATACATACCATAACATATAAGGACGTGCAGTAGTACAAAGGTGGAAAGGTACTGATCAATTTTTGTCGCCCTTCCACTTTTTTCTTATTTCAAGTTTGCTAATTGGCACCTCTAACATACATATCAGGACAGGACATGCAGCAGTACCAGGTAAAAAGGTACTGATTTTTGTCCCTTCTAATTTTTGCTTATTTCAAGTTTGCTAATCAGCTTGACATCTTAATTGCAGTTGGAAGCTCAAAAGTCAAATTTTTGTGCCTTCTAACCATCTTTTCATGATAAGGATAATTTTGCCACAGCCAGAGAGTAAATGTATAAGCAGCTATGCATGTTTCATCACAGTTTATGCCGATTTCGATAACCAAACTTATTTACCCTTAGTAGTACCTACAGGCCCTAAACTATATCACATTTATTTGTGAGTAGAAAACAAATTTGTAGGCCAATCCTTGTGAACATAAGCACCTTGTAGGCGAAGAAGCTTTCTTTGGTGCTGGGGACTTAGAGCTCACTTTCTTGGCAGGAGAAGCTCTTTTAGGTGGCGGTGAACGGCCTCTTCTCCTATTCGGGCTGCACATTCAAAAAATTCTGATTTCAGAGAAGCCTATGGAAATAAACTAGGAATTTGGAAAGGCAGGTTTCATCAAGCTGAAAGGCTAAGCCCAGTTAAGCTGTAATGTTCTTGCACTTTAAGCAAAACTGAAGTCATTTTACCTGAAATCTCAAACGAGAACTTCGAACCAACTACGATAAAGCAAAATAAAACAACAAGGGGAGTTGGCGGGAGAGATAGGGGAGGAGAAGTAAGATACCTTCTTCGTTGGGGAGGAGGCGAACGACTGCGCGAGCTGGCACTCCTTGAAGAAGAGGAAGAAGAGTAGGACCTAGAACGAGACCTGGAGCCCGAGTCGGAGCGGGAAAACGAACGCGACCTAGAGCGAGAGCGGGAGGAGGAGCGCGACGAAGACCCAGACGGCGTGACACTCCGGCGACCTCTTTTACCTGGCTTCGGCATCTTCTTTCGGAAAAAGCGAGAAAGCAGAGGAGCGGGGTTTTTGGTTTTGGGATGGCCTCCCAATACAAACCCTAGAAGAGCGATGAATCGGGCTGGGGTCCCGGATAAATTCGTGCACACTGAGTTAACTCATATTTTGTGTTTATATAAGGACCGTCCGATTTAAATCAACAGAAACCCTTGCATTACAGACATGTTCCGGATTGTCCCTAATTCTGATCGGACGGTTAATATCTAAACTCAAACGGTGCATTAATGCAGAAGATGCTGACTCGTGTCAGATTTGGTTTGGGTCTGAATGTGGGGTCCGAATCCCTCAAAGTAACTCAAAAATTGATTTTAGATCCGGACCGTCCGAGCAGAATCGGGGCCTATCCGGTCCGAAGTGGAATGCACAGATTTACTTTAATGTTTGTGTCAAAGCACGGACGGTCCCAATCTAAATTCATATTTGGATTACTTGAGGGGATCTCAGGCACTGAGGTTTAGTGATTCTGGAGGGTGTTTGGCAAGTTAGGTAAGCTTAAATTTTAAAATTCACTGAGGAAAAAGTGTTTAGCAAGAGCAATTTAAGAAAGTGAGTATTTAATTTTTTTTTAAAAAGACTCAATTGCTTAAGTCACATAGATTGGTGGCTTAAAAATTGAGACAAACTTAAAAAATAAGCAAAATAAGCTTTAAGAAAGTGATTTTAAACTTTGCAAAGGAATAGTATTCAGCAAGTTTAAGACTCCTTAGTCTCTTAAGGAGCTTTAAAGAGAATGTGTCGAACACTACCATGTGGACTTCCAATGCACTGATAGGAATTTGGTACATCCGTACATGTATTCTTTTATGCTTGTACTCTTTCAAATTTCATGAATTATATTTTTGGAGAGCTTATTAAATAAATGAAAAGGTATTGCTAAGATGGTGATGATTAAAGAAATTAATACTTTAATAGTATTGTTTTACTTGATGCAATTCACAAACTAGGATAAAAAATACTATATCAAGCGCCGGAGAATCTCACCTCTCCCGAATCATTATTGGATACAAAAACTACAAATTTAAAAAGTAATGATCCCCTTAGTGGGTCAAGGGAACATATAATTTAGAAATAATTTGTGCACAAGAAGTAGACGTGTCTAAAAAAAATAATATTTCAAAAAAAATCTACCTAATGACAATAAATTTGAATCGGATATTACAACCATTCACGGTCTATGAGATTCTCTCCCTTATAGAAGGAAATTCATAAATTAGAACCTATTGGTCAGGTGAGTGTTTTTTACCAAGCTGGTAGTAAAAGCAATTTATTTTTTTGACTTATATTCGAGGTGATAACTGTTGTTTGACTTCTAATTACCTTCATTTGTTTGCAATCTGTAAACAATATAATATAATTAGGTCCCAAGGTGTTGCTCTTAGTTGTGCTAGATATTTAGATGGTTTGCTACTTAGAAAATGGTCCGAAATCTTTAGCTCGTTAGTCATACAACCTTTGTTGTTCGAGCAATAATATTTTTCGTCTATTTGAATAATTTGCAAAAACATACAATTATTGAATTTTACGATTTCTTCTATTTTTGAAATATATGTAGGTTCAAGTCAAATGAAATTGCATTATGGAATACTTGGACTGAATAAATCATGAAAACATTTATCAAGAATACAAATTGTAAAATCAGAAGCTTGCTAAAGTAAGTTTGAGGCTGTTTAAACAGTGATCAAACGCTGGTAACGTTTTAGGCCTGTTAGAAATGCTGAAGCAATAGATTGAGCAAACTCAGAAACAACTTAAAACGTTATAACGTTTTTATAAACATTGTAACGTTTTAGGATTGTCAGAACTGCTAAAGCACAACTGTACATAATCAACTTGAAATGTTGTAACATTTTAAGAATGTCAGAACGTTAAGTACAGCTGTATCAAATTCAAAATTCAAGTTACAAACGTTGTAACGTTTGTCAATAGTTACAACGATTTAATTAAATCAGCATTGTAACGTTTGACAAACGTTGTAACGTTTTAATTAAATCTGAGTTTCAGAAATTTATGTTTTTTTTATCAAGATTTTACAGTGCAAAACGTTATAGAAACGTTATACAATCGTTGGTAATGTTTTGATCGATTAGCTGAGCTGTCAGAAAATTGAAATCCTAAATCCCATTTTGAACTAAAACGTTGGTAATGTTTTAGCTCAATTAGCTTATTTTTGAGTTGTTTCTATAAATAGGGTTTTGGGCTTTCTTCCCAAAGCATCTTAGCCGACCATAATCTTCTAAAAAATGATTTTCTGAGAGCTTTAGTCACTCCATTGTTGTGAGAGCTTAAAACTTCAAAATTCCTCAAACAACCTCAAACTCACTTCACTAATCTTGATCTAGATTAGGTTAGAGTGGTATATTAAGTGTTTCTCTTGAGTTTCTAAATATTAAGACCTTGTTCTCATCTCTTTGAGTTGTTCGTGTGACTTTCCTTGGTTGTAAGAGCTCGCCGGCTCTCATATCTAGTTGGCCGTGTGACTTCCCGCTTGGTGTGTAAGGGCTCAACGGTTCATAAGTTATAATCCTTTCGTATTGGGTAATAGAAAAGCGCACCCACAAGAGGTTGCGAAGCTCCGGAGACGTAGGCCTTTGTTTTGCCGAACTCCATTAACACCTGCGTGCCAAATTTCTCTAAACTCATCTATTTACTTCTAATTACATTTATTTTCAATTTTTGTAGCAATTAGTGGTGCACTAGTATAACAACCTTTACTCATGTTAAAGATCAGGTAGCATGGAGATAGACTACATCGCATAAATTTTCTGTCAAATTTCTATATCTCTTTTTAAATTTTAGAGGGATATTAAATGATAAACATCAAGTTTGGTGGCAATTACTGATTCCCTCCAAAATTCGGATTTTTATGTGGCTAGTAGATATAATAAAAATTTAACTAAAAGTTTTTGTGGGCTTCAAAAGAATGTTGATCACTTATTTGTATCTTGTCAGTTTGTTAGAAAAAATATGGTTTTATATGGGACAATTTTAAAATTACTTTTCAACATGGGGATCCTTTGATAATTTTCTGATTTACTCGTAGTTTACCAAAACATAATCAAACATGCTACTCTTATTACAATTGCGTATGTGTGTTGGTCACTTTGAAAACATCACAATGATATTTGTTTTACTGGAGAACAATTAAGTGTCTTCTAATAGATATTTAATTTTTCTAATTTGCTCCTTGATTCAATATTATATTGGACAGGAAATTTCAAGGAAGAAATAGGGCATGCTGTCAAGGAGTGGATGCAGAGAGCATGGAGATCATTCCTCTGTGTGAATGAGAGGGTTTAGGGTTTAGGGTTGAACTCATGTATTTTATACCGTCATTGTATTTTAAACTGAATAGTTGAAACTTAAAAATCGCGATCCCGCAATTCAATTCAAAAATAACAAAGAAAACAATGGCTTGAACTCAAAGATGAATCTAGGCATTAGTTGGAGGTTGGTTAAGCCGCCTCTGTAAATTTAAAATTTACAGATTTATCATTTATATTTTGTAACTTTATAAGTGTTTGTATCTTCTAACTTCTCTTATAAAATAAAATTACAGTATTTGTAATTCCACTCTAGATGAACTAAGGATAATTATCTCTCACCTCTTTGTTCTAGTGTATGATCTAAAATGAACATATCAAATTAATCTATTGACATTATTTAGGATCAGATTTATCACGACAAGAATAAATTGAACCGTCTATTTATTTTAAATCCGACGGTTCAAACTAATAAAATACGGTCATGCAATTCATTTTATAAATAACAAAGAAAACAATGGCTTGAACTCGAGGATGGAACTAGACATTAGTTAGGAGTGGTTAAACCATCTCTATAAATTAAAATTTACAATTTTATCCTTTATGTTTTATAAAAGAAAAAGAAAATTACACTGGTAACTTATTCAAGTCCTCTAAAATTTTGAATTTTGTAACTCCACTGTTGATGAACTGAGGAGAATGAATTACCTCTCGCCTCTTTGCTCCGGTGTTAATCCTCCTTTGCCGCAGGTGGGACAACTTTTTAGACCAAAGCCTTGGCAATCAAAACACCTATATATATATATATATAAACAACATGAATGATATTTTTTCAATGTAAAAGTAAAATTATAAATGTGTTCTGTATTATTTAAACAGGGCATATTCCCCAAACTTGAACAGATCTGAAAGTCAATTTAGTGTTTCCATCAGGTAACTTCCAATTTAGTATTAAATTTTCACTATTAATTGTTGAAGAACAACCAAATAAATATAAATTTTCTACGGTTAAATTGATGATTTATAATTTTGTATAAGTTTGAACAATATTATTCAAGATATTTAATAAATGCACTGCTAGAATTGTAAATAAAATATAAAATATAGCAAGAACTAATCCAGTTCTCAAACACAAATATGGATGTAAAAATGGTTTTTAAAGATGTAAAAAAGAAATTACTTACTTCCATCTTTCAAATATGTTTCCGTTCTTTTTATTCCTTCCAGTTCCCTACACGAGGAGATGGATTCAAATAAAATAAATCCAATAATATGAGCAATTTGCTTAAATTTCAGTAATTACTTTTAAATAGGTATATGTTTTGCAATATTTGTTCAATTTTTCCCCTTGAAATCAATAACAACTATAAATTATTTTTTCATTAGTTTAGTTTGTGATGATAGGTGAGGGTACCTTGCATCCCGGGCATTCGATCGCGCCTTTGCCACGACATGTTTTACAACCCGCGGCAGCCTTAGAAGAAAAATAAAACTAATGGTTAGAAAAAGAAGACACATATACTACATATGCAATATCAGTTGCCTCACAAAAACATAAATAGTTTGAAAATATTACACGTTCGATTTTCAAATTTAAGGTAATTGAAATTTTTGAATTCAGTTTCCGACTAAATTAAATTAGGTGTAACACAAATAAAGAGATAAAATATGTGAAAAATCCGTGATAATTGTTACTGTTTTGAGAGATGCACGAGCAGTTCTGGGAGGAGTGGAGAGCCTTGATTTCATAGATATAATTTGCGATGGAAAAGAGCGATTATTATTTGTCGTGAGAAATCCGTAAGAGGCAGCAGTTGCCATTTTTATTTCCAGAAAAAGAAGAAAAAAAAAACGGAGGGAGAAGGTAATTTAAAATTAATTATAGCTATGGTTTTTATACGAGTTTTATGTTCAGGATCAGGCTGGGAACATTTGGAACCACAAAAGGGCACCTGTTTGGACCCACACGGGACAATGAGCGTTATCCATCAAATTTCAATCCAAAGGTGAACAGAAGAATTAAAAGAAGAAATATATTGGCGTTCCACAACTGTTTTAGTGATCATTTAAGTGCTTTAAGGCGCTTTAATGTACTAACTGTAATTCGAAATGAAGTTAGAATAATTATATTGGTGCTTTTAACTTAAGCATCGATTTTTTTTTTATCTTTAATATTCTTGTTACTTCACTTATGAAAACTATTTTATATTTATTTCTGCATTATTTAAAAAAAATAAAGTGTTCAATAATTATTAATTAATTACAGCTAAAATGATTTAAAAGCATTCCAGCGACATGTTTGCATCAAGTTTGACTAATTTGCATATGTTAGAAGGTTAGTACTAATTTAGGAGCGAAGTCAGACTTTCTGACTGTAAAGATCAAATGTAAATGGAGATCAATCATATAAAAATTTTATGGTGCTATTGGAAATAAATTTACAATGTTTGTAATATTGTATTCTAAACTACACAGAAAATCCCATATACAAAAAATTTAAAATACAAGCAAACATGTTGAGATTGTTAGCAAACATATTGAGATTGCTAGCAAGCCGCACGAGCTGCTTACGAACTTTAATTATAACACACATCATACAGAATTTCCACAAAGTTGTTTTCATCCAATTCAGTATAATCTGTCTAATTATTTTGATATTCTAATATTTAATAGCAGTGAACCAATGATGCAGAAATAAATATAAAATAGTTTTCATAATTGAGCTTGTGTAGACCTTCAGCGATCAATACGAATTTAAATTGGTCTGAACTCTCAACTCGATAACTTGATTGATTTTTAATTCTAACTAAGTTAAACTCAGAACTAAATTAACTTAGACTTAAGCAAGCCTGCTCAAGCTATACTCTTTTTGTTTGAAATATTGACAGTCGCTGTCAAATATAATTTTTATTAATTAAAACGTAAAATACATCTATCGTTCTACATTCAAAACATCATCCACGTCTAAACATTGATCAACATCTAACAACACAAATAATTAAAACAACAAAAGAAACAAAACCATATCCTTTAGTGGTAGACACCGATAACCTTCAGTATTGGCTGGCTAGCGACCAAAGGAAATGAGACATTTTTTTTTTTTTTTTTTTTTTTTTCTATTTGGGTTGCGGGTGGAGAAGGCAGGGTGCCGCGGTGGTGGGAGTGCAAAGAGAGATGAGAGCCGACGACTAGGGCTATTGTTGCCAATTGTCCTTAGTTCTCCCAACAATGGTGAAGGAAGAGAATGTGCCGATAGACAAGAGAGATGACAACTATGACTATTATCGTCAACTTTCTCTTCTCTCGACGGATAGGTGCCGGGGTAAGGGGCAGGAACGAGTAGCGCTTGCTAGCGGCTAGAATTTTTTGAAGAGAAAGCGGGATGGACGAGAGTGAAAGAGGGCGGAGGATGGAATGGAGAAGGTAGAGAAGAAGAGGAGGAAGAGGAGAGGGTTATCAGTGCGGATCCCTTTCTCCCTCCAAGGGGGAGTGGGAAGCGAGGACGGGATTGAGGAGGCTTGTTGGCGGAGAGATGGGAAGAAGGAGATGGACGGGACCGAGGAAATTTGCGGCGCGAAAATCCAAGCTCTACTCTTTGCAGCTCTAATTTTACGCTAATACAAATTCTAAATAAAATGGTCGATTTATTGACTGTCAAATGGTGTTATCCCTGCTAATTGGTTACATAGTCATAAGATTGGTTTTTTAGTGATGGGAATCAAAGATTGAATTATTCGGATTATTGAACTTTGATCGAATAAATCGTGATTTAACGAAACTTTTGTAAATTATTTCCGAATTACGAATTTTTAACCTCGTCGAACCAAACTCAAATAATTCATTTATCATTATTATCAGAATTGGACCGGACCGGTTGGTTTGATAAAAAAAAGGGGATCCGAACCCCTATCAGGTTCAATTCTTCTAAAGGATCGTCTAAGTTATTGAACCTGTCAAATCCGGTTCAACCAATCAGTTTTTATTAAAATTTTGTTGAATCAAAACGACAAAAATTCCGGTTCAAAACATATTTGTTTCTCAAATCTCATTCTCATTCGATTTCTTGTCTTTTCTTTACTAGTAACGACTTCAAATCTCCTCCAGTAGTAGTTTGTTTGAAATCTCTCATTTCAACTACTAAGATCAAGTACTTTAAGCAATTTTATGGAAGTTTTGAGTTAATTGTATTGAATAGATTCATGCATTTAAGGTGTTTGATGAAATGCCCGAGCTAAAGAGCGTTTTGATCATAATTGATTTGTGGTTAGAGAGCACACTTGACGTAAAACCAATGTGAATTAGGCTCAAATCAAATAGCTACACTACTAGTTTCATACAAGTCACTGTCGCAGCTATAACTGTCATAATAACTACTCTAGTGAAGACTCAACTCAACTCATAAATTGACATACGCAGTTAAATTACTCAATCTTCTAAAGATGTACACAATTAATATACTGAAAGACGAAGGCGTGTAATATTCATGTAGCTGAAAATTAGCAGTTTAATTAGTTTTAGGATTTGGCTAATATGCTATGGGTTGCATAGAGGCCTCCCATGCTACGGCTCAATATTTGACTTTTCAAAATCCTAACGGTCGATCCGAACCGTTCATCTTGTTCTCCGTATTAATATGTGCTTGGAGATCAAATTTTACATTTTTTGGAAATTTTTTACTATTTTTTTAGATTTATTGAATATCGCTGTTTTTTATGGTCCAGATTTGTCTGAAAAACAACGATTTTCAATAAATCTAAAAAATAGTAAAAAAATTTCAAAAAATGTAAAATTTGATCTCCAAACACATATTAATATGAAGAACAAGATGAACGGTTCGGATCGACCGTTTGGATTTTGAAAAGTTAAATATTGAGCCGTAGCATGGGAGGCCTCTATGCAACCCATAGCACCGTAGCCAAGTCCTTAGTTTTATGTTTTCATGTATTGGGATTTCTTTATCAGTAAATGGCTCCCCCACACAAACATGATTTAACCTTTAATGATATTAGGTTTTTAGTGTTTTATGGTATTTACTTTTATTGTATTGGTCCTATTGGAGCTTTCTTACTAGCAGGGTAGTTCTTACTTTTTCAGCACTAGATTTTCATTTATTTTTTCGGGTTAAACAAGACATGTAATCTTGTACTCCATTTAAATGACAAGTTGCCTACAAGCTTTTCTCCAAAAAAAAAGAGAGAAAAAAAAATTGTACAGGTTTCAAGCTATTTTCCTTTGTATTTTTATTGCAGTAGATAAAAGTAATGTTTTTTTTCAATTGTACAGGTTTTAAGTTGTTTCACTTAGGTCCTATTCGGCCGCGTTACTGTTCCTGTGGGAAAAAAAAATTCAGTTGAACTGAATTTTTTTTTTCTATGAAAACAGTATTTTTCAGTTCAATTCCTGTGCTCATGCCCATTCTCAATTGGAGGCCGAACAGTTCTGCCCTTAGTGTTTTTATTACAGTAGGGGAAAATTATTTTTCTTTAGCAAATTGTACTGATTGTTTTATTACACATGGAAGCAATAGTTAAAATTATCATGTGCGCAATATACGTTCAGGAAAAAGACAATAATGATCATGTCTTACGAAAAAATTAGCAGTTAAACCAGTTGATTTATCGATATGATCAGTGAACCGTCAACTCAGAATTTTATCAGGTCGATATTCAATTCGGTTCCGATAACATTGGTTCTACTTACGTTGAGTTCGCGTTATTATCCCCCGAGAATATAAGCTGCACGATCTCAGAGCTTGCAGCAAGCGCTGGAGAGGATGTGGATTAACTATCAAGCTTCGTAAGTTCCGCTCGACAGCGACAGAATTCGCATCCTCTGAGATATCTCAAACTTTGACCGTTCAAATACGTTCTGCGCTATCCACTAGCGAGGATATAAGCCGCACGATCTCAGAGCGTGTGCAGCAAGCGCTGGAAGCCTGGAGAGGATGTGGATCAACTATCAAGCTTCGGAAGTTCCGCTCGAGTACGAATTCTCTGAGATATCTCAACTTTTGCGTGACCGACGTGTCCGGTGCCTATTCCGGGTGATGTAGGGGTCAGTAGTATGTGTGCTTTGAGATATGTGCAGACCGTAGTTAAACGGTTGAGATTTTCCATAAAGTCACGCAAAGTTTGAGATATCTCAGAGGATACGAATTCCGAATAGACACCGTACACGTCGGTCACGCAAAACTTTGAGATATCTCAGAGGATACGCACTCACAGCGACATTGCCACAGTAGGAACTAGGAATCCGTTGGAGGGAAATAAATGGAGTAATTTTGTGAAGTTTACAACGCGCACCCTCGCCGTTGAATATTAATGAGGTTTCGATAGACACGAATCGTGATGGTATCTTATCCGTTCGATCCTCGCAGTATTTCGCCAAAGCTGTCTTTGATCTCGTTCTACGAATTGGAAGAATCTCGGTTCAGTATCTTCCCCGTCTCTGTCGACTGTCGTCTCTAATTCTTCGGAGGCTCGAGCAGCAAATGAGTAAGTATAGATCCGAAATCACTTTTCTTCTCGGCAGCGATTCAAATTCAACATAGTAAATCACATTGAAAGGATTATCTCTCTACTCTTGAATACTTGTATGAATTTTACTTTTGTTCTTAGATTGCATTTTTTTGGGTATGTTTCAGTTGCTTCTGGATTGGTATTAGAGGTTTGGAGAACTCAGGTAATTTGTTGAAATTGTGAATACCCGACTTATAATTTTACGGGAAGTGATGATCTTGTGGACGACTTATGATTAGTTAATCTGCTAAATATAACCATTTTTAAATTTATCCTATAGCTATTCAGAGTGGCTAAAGGATTTTAATTAATTATTTTTCTGGATTTCATGGTTTTAGTTCTCATATATCTCAGAGTTTGATGTTGTTTAGAGAGACACTTATCAATAGTTCACCTGCTATCTAACAATTTTCAATTAGCCCGTGGCTCGAGCTTCTCTAGTAGATAGAAAAATATTTAGAGGGCATTACTGGAGAAGCATTATCCGACATGCGTAATATGAATTTAGTAATTTTTTCTGGATTTCATGGCATCAGTTGTCATATTTTAACTGTCTGGTTAATATTAGTTTTGTAAAATGAAGAATTATGATAAATCATGGCAGCATTAATGTACAAACCGAGAAAGCATGATATGGTCCCTGAATTTTCTTTGAGAAAATCATATGCTATCCGAAAGGATTCCCTGTAAGGTTCATGGCATGGTCCCATATTTTCTCAATTTATTATTTGTACTCCTGCAGATACTGGATTTTGCCCAAATATTAGCTTTTGTTCTGTTTTCCAACTTCTAGTGGAAAAATATGAGCTAGTTTGGACTATTTATATTTATTTGAACACAGCTTTAGAATAGAGGTACCTATACCAGCTCTTGTCAGGTCACAGCTCTCAAAATCTTAACCAGACTCATATTTAAATCAATAATTTCCAACTGTATCCGTAATTGACAACAAGTTTTCAGTTTGTGCAGAACTAGAGTCGATTATACCAAGGAGAGAAACACTCATTTGATGGAGAAGGTTGATACAGAATCTTTCCAGCGAATTCAGTGTGTTAATCGTAGATGCCTTATCTCCAGGTTAGAGCTATGATAAATTTACTTAGTTGAAGCTGTTAAACCTCATTAAAATATTTACTGGACCCTTATGACTGAAGTTATCAAATGCAATATTTTCATACTCTTTTCTTGAGCGAGAATTGCAAATTTGTAGTATCACCAGGTAGAATTCTAACTCAGCCCATAACGAGTTCTAAACTCAGCTTATTTAATGAGGCAATGATTAGCTCTCTATTTTGCACAATGGAGCACCAACTAAGCTAAGAAAGAAGAAAATGGGATGCCACCATCTGACCTTAAAAAAACTAGCAAGACAAGAGAAAAGATAAAAAATATGTAAGTCGGTTAAAATAAGGGGTCAAAGTAAAAGAAAGATATGAAACCATACTAGGGACTGTAAGTGACTGACATAATCTGGTCTTCAATCATTGCTTCTTATTACAAATCAATTTATGCAACTTGTTGGTGTGTTTAATAATATGACTATCATGAATGCAGCTTTTCGGTTGATTTACTGGAGATTTTGTCTAAGAAACCTTTGATGCATGTACTTTTTATCCCAGGAAATCCAGGTTTGGTTCTTATTTATGCTCTTTTACACATCAACGCTTCACAGATCCATATGTTTTACTCGTAAAGAAACTCCAAATTGATAATTGTGTGAGCAATCTCTCTTAAATTAATTAATGGCACCCTTATGATGCATTCAAATGACACACCTTAGAAAGTGCCTAGTTTTTGAGCAAATATGTCACAGCATGATTACTTATCTAGCAATTGCATTTATGCACAATTGCCAATTTAAAATACTTCATCCTATGATGTCTGATGCTATCCAAAGAAGGAACATTTTTTATTTTATTTTAAAGAATGCTCTTATGAATTTGGACTTTTCAAGGACCTATAATTTTTCAGTGCATTTACATAGAGAAAATCACGAACCCCTGCAACCTGAAGCTTTATCTGTTGAACCCCCAAGCCCCCAAGTACCCTCGTTAGTTTTAGAGATGTTAACAGTACTACTCTCTTTATCCCTGCATAAATGAGAGGAGGGTAGTTTGGGTACTACTGAAGAAATCACGTTGTACATTGGATAATGTGAGATATTTCATATTTGCAAGGGGGGAATTCATATCTCAATAGTAACGTGATGTTTTTTTAAATGCAATATGTATCTGGTTTTCAGGTATTGTTTCATATTATAGCGACTTTATTGAAGCCCTGTACGAGAACCTTGGAGGGAATGCATCTGTAACAGGCAAGAATAGTGCCAGATTTTGTTTCTTTTTACATTCTTTTAGTACTTCGGGTATGTTGCTATTTACACTTGCATCTGTTTTTCAGTAATTGGGCATACCGCACAAGGTCGTAAGGTGAGAACTATGCACCTAATGTGGGGCTTCGCTTTATTTCTTGCAGTTAAATTTTATTATTTTCTTAGAAGAATTGTAATATCGAAATTAGCTGAGAACTGCAGTCTTTTAAATAACAAATGGTGCCCATACTTTTACTTGGAAGTTAAGTTTGGATAGGGATACCAAAATCCAGTCCTTTCACAGGAAGGATTAAAAAAAGGAACTAGTCATGAGATGATGAGAAAAACTAAGAGGGGAAGTATCAAGCCCTAGAGCTAGACCATTTCTCTTCCTTCCCTGCCTCTCTTTTTGTAAAGAGAACGGAGGGGAATGGTAGGAATACTCCTAAAGCCTTACAGAAGATTGTTGAAGGCAATATTTTCCTTTTTACTTAGGGCTATATATTGTATTCGAAGATTTCGTAGGGGCACATAATTTTTGTTTGTTGTTGTTCTTTTGTGTAACAGTTTTGTTTGGAATTCAATGTGCAGGCAGTGGCAAATGGGAGGCTTTTTTCCTTACAGGAACAAATTGACCATAAGGTATGTTTACAATCACCTTTTTGTGTGCCTTTTGTAAAAGATGCAGTATATTGTTCTTCTTCCATATTTTAAAAAACAACCCTCCATTCCTCAAAAGTATACTATAATGCATTAAGGCCCAAACACTGTGGTTCATGACAAATATAATTATTAGTATTAAATTAACTCCAGTAACAATTTTTGTTGTCTTCTTCTAGTTTAATTTTTACCTATTGGTAGGTGCACTGTCCTCTTTATTTATATGGATATTTTCAACATATATGGATTTATTGTGACAATGTAGGTTGATTTCATTGAACAAGAGATGAGGACTAGTGAAATTCCTATAGTGCTGGTATATTCCTATTGCCTTGTGAATCTTTTCATACATCCTAGGTATCTGTGTGCATTAATAGGTTTCATTTATGATTCTGTGCAAGCATCATTTGGTTAGCATACTATAATTAACATTTACCAAGTAAAGCCTTTTCCTCACTTGCATAATTGAAGCTTCAATTATCGTGTTACATGATTCATGCTGTCCAGGAGCTGCCCTTAACTCAAATGCATCGTATCTAATGACACCACCCTGTATTATTAATACTAACCAATTCTTATTTCAACAATACATCATTATTGGTTAGCTGCAGGACCTTAACTCTATTTCATACAATTACCATGTTGTTAGTAAGGATTGGCATGTTAAATGTGTAAAGAGACTGGGTAGAGGAGATCAAGAAAGAAATGCTTGAGATCCCATGGCCTATGTTACCCATACCATAATTATTTGGGCAGATCAGGCCGTATGATTTTCAAGAAACAGATCTTGATTTGATTGTCAAGATGGAGCCAGGATTACTTCAATTCCTGATTTTTGTTATCCCAAGCAAATTCATCGAAGTGCAAACTTCCTATTAAGAATTTTTGTTGTCTTTCATAGATTGGACATTCCATTGGTGCGTACATTGGCCTCGAAATTTTCAAAAGAGTGCAACAAAAGGTCAGTAATAAGTAGACTACGCCCCCTTCCTTTTAGATATTATTTTTCAAAAACATTAGAAGTAAGCAAGGAATGATTTATTTCTGTTGATGAATAAAATATTTGTATTTTTTTTGTGGGCCAAGCTGTCAATTCTACAGTTGGAAGAATTTAGATATGTAAAATTCTCAAGGCTGAAGAGAATGGATAATTTTTTTTTTTTAAGATGTGAATACTAGCCATGACGTGAATTGGAATTCTATAATTGGAGAAGACTAAAGTTATCAGGACTTTCTGTACATTCCACTGCTTGTCATTTAGAACTTATGGCCCTCATCTTGTGATGATTGGAGCATTGAATACTTTTTCGAGCTTGATTTTAAATATTAGAAACTTTGGGAGGAAAGGGGCTATTGCGTCATTAGTATGCATATGTTTTGTGTTTCTCTTTTTTGTTGTGACTTTGTTTTTTAAGTTACACGATCTAGTCCTAACTCTTAAGTTTGAATTGCTTTTATCATGGTCTAATTATTGAAATTTGAATGTACAGGTCAAAGTTTATGTAGGGCTTTATCCCTTCCTCACTTTAAATAAGAACTCCTCGACACAATCAACAATTGGGATGGTTGCAAGGTAGTCTTAAAGTCTATACCTGTTCTTCTTTGTTTCAATTGAGGAATAAATCTGGAGAATGATGCAAATATAGCCATGTTACTGAAATATATTCCAGGATGGAAGCAGTCACCCAATGGAGCAAAATAAAATAAGAAATCCATTTCAAGTTAAAATAAGAAATGGATTCTGCACTTGAACCTTAATTAACCAATCATTAGCTGTGCAGTTAATTTTAATTATTCTTGGATTAACCCTTAATTGTGAATTGCCAATGAATAAACACTTGAATTGCTAAATGCTTTTTTTTTCTTGGTCATAATTGGATTAAATGTCTGTACGAACCTTTAACAAGCTTTGGATAGAGGAATCTACAATAAAGAGTATAAAGATTAGTATACTTCACCTAATCTCTATTGGTCATCAAATATTCTATCACATTCAACCTATTTTAATATAGATTAATGTTGGCACATCATTATACTTATTCAACAAGCTTTTTCAAAAACTGACAAAATAGACCGAATCAATTCTCCAAAAATATAGGATTTTTTTGTAGTTCCCTCATAGGTGGGGGCTTTGTTATGAAATAATTTGATTTGACTACACCAGTAAAATACTTTAATAAACAAATTCTGGTCTCCCCACCAAAAGTAAATAAATAAATAAAACAAAACTCCATGATGCGTAGTTTGCGTGCTCCTTAAAAAAAATATTCTGTAGGTACTCTATCCTAAGTCGAGCTGTAAGTCTTTTAGTATCATTGATTGGATCACTTCCAACCCATATATTAGAGAGAATAGTGAAAAGGCTTCTTGGCCCCTCGTGGTCCTTCACGGCTATTGATGCAACGTGCACTCATCTATTACGGGTAACTATATTTGACTTTTGAATGTGCTTATAACTGATATTTTCATGTAAATGCTCAAGGTGATAAATAAAGGAGTTATGTCATTTACACCATAATTGGACCAAAATACTTTTCTTATTGCAAATGTTACCCAGTCTCTTATTTGCAATTAACGCTATTGTTTTTGAATTTGTTGTAAATAACACTTGTCAGTTGTAGAGTATTAGTTGCAAAAGAGAGATTCATTTTTGTGTTAACAAAAATATTTGGCCAGTTTGTAAATGAACTCTTTTATATGCTTAACACTCCCCTCTATGTATTTGTCAGTTTGGACAATCACCCATCATTAAAAGGAAATTTAAACGACTGATGGTCTTTGTGCTTGGAGCTTAGTAAATAAAATGATGAAATTATCTGTTTATTACTTATAAGCTATTAGAGCAGGAGTCTGGAGTTGAATCCTCACTAGGTTCCTGTTATAAAACATTTTTCCTAGGAATTTTCTATCTACAGATTGTACACTTTTTCTGATTTTGGCCTCTGCCAGATTTATGCATAATTCCTTTTTATCCGATTCCCTACCGATTGATCTTCTTTCTAAAAGTTTCTTTCTCCTATAATGCAGTATCATACCATGCGCAATGTCCTATACATGGCAATGACAGAGTTCAGAGAGGTTAGATAATATATTTTGTAATTATAGTCTTATGTATCTATAAATTGGGGTACTTCTGCATTATGAAGAAAAGAGTAAAACGAGCAACCAAGGATGAGTGAGGTGAGAAAAACTGAAAAATAGTTTATTGAAAGTTTGAAACAATAGTGAAAAAGTGGAAATTAATCTTTTTGAGCCTTTAGAAACATTATCTTGTATTCCTGGAATTTTGGTATACTTTGGGGCTCGTATGCTATTTTCCTGTCTTTTTACTATTATTTGGATCAAATTCAGATCAGATACATTATGCACACTTTCTATATCTCAACATATATTTTCTGTGTTTTATATCCATTTATTAGCTTTCGGAAGAACCTGATTGGCTGTTCATGAGACAGAAGAAGGATCAAATAGCATTTTTGTTTGGTGATGATGATCACTGGGGCCCACTAACCCATTTTGAGGAGGTACATATTTCAACTTTTTCTATGCACAAAACATAAGACATAGTAAAGCCAAAAGCAAAAATATAAGTCTTATAGGTTTCTGTGGAGTTCTTACTTCCATTTTTATTTTAACATCTTTTTTTATTTTTTATTTTGACATCTGTTAGCTCTAATTGTAAACAAAATAGGAAGGGTCTTGTAGGGTTCAAATTTCTTCTGGTGAAGTATTTTGGAGGTAGGTTATTTTTTGCTCAACACATTGGGAGCAGGGTCATTAATTAATTATTATAAGTTGCAAATGGAATAGTTGATCTAATAGGTTCTGAAATTTGGAGTAAATTTGATATTTGGAAATATGGAAAGTAAAATTGACCATTTAATTTTCTGAAGGGTGCACTGAATAATTTGAAATCCGTTATTGCTTAATAACTCCTTAGAAATTTGAAGTACCTAGTACCTACATCAGCTGGAACTATGAAAACTTTCTTCCTCGTTGTTCTAGCTTTCATTTTATTTATTTGTTTATTTATTTAATATTCTTATCTGAGTCTTTTGTTTCTTTAAATTTCCTTTTTCTGGGTAATCTTCTTCAACTGAGCATGTACCCTGAATCATACAGTACACCTGCATATACTGCCTAAATGCAGTGTATACACTGTATAAACTGGTGTTGTGATCCAAATCATAAACATATAGGCTTGTATTTGCAAATTTTACGGGGCCTGAGCATACATCAAGAAAATTATTATTATAAACAAGAAGTATGTACAATGTATAAACTGGTATTGTGATCCAAATCATAAACATATAAGCTTGTATTCGCAAATTTATGGGGCTTGATCAAACATCGATAAATATATTATTATAAACAAGAACTCTTATGCTAATAATTTTCTTTTTCAGATTTCAAGGCGTATACCAGGTATTGACTTATCTGTTGAGAGAGAAGGCTGGACTCACAGCTTCTCTTGCACCATGGCTGGGTCAGTATGGGTCGCCCGATACGTGGCAGATATTATAAGAAACAAGACAGGAGCAGAGATAAATAACTGGAGATATTAATTGGGAAAATAAATAAAATGTTAAATAATTAGCGTGCATTGGATCAAAAGCTTGGATGTTGGACATTATTGTGGGGAAATCTGGAAGTATATAAGAAGCTGATGCATTCATGAGCTTATTTAAAGCAGATTGCTTCTGAAGGGATGTAAAGAAAATAGGGTTTGTAGTCAAACCCCCAGTTATCTGGTGCTCATTTATTTTTCCATAGAACCACATTTAGATTTAGATGCAAACCAAGAAACCCGAAACCCATTAACTTGAACTCCACCTGATTTTGACCAATCCTGTTAGTACATTTACACTGATTTTTAATTATCATATCACTTGAATGATTTTGGCAGGTCCAAAGAAAAATAGTCAAGCCCGGCTCACAGATATAAGTTTTAGGAAGCCAGCCTCTGTCAAGTTTCTCACGAAAAAAAGAAAAAAAAAACAAATCTGAAACTTAGGTTGTAAGTTGTAACTAAAGTGCAAATGTTGTAAATCAAACGCAAGAAAGAGGAGACAAATTATTTTTCCGTTTTTGGACGGTTTATGGGAACTGCTTGACGAGCATGTTTACCGATTATTCACAATTGGAAGGGAAAACGACTTTTCGCAATTGACTGAATATTCGATACAATTCCAAGTTTCCAAAGACAAAAAAAAAAAAAAAAAAAAAATTACAATGCCATAGAATATGCATTTGATGTGAATACTTGTTTGCATTAGGGAGACACTTTTTTTTTTTCTTTCTTTTAACTGCTTTACTAGCATAAACAGTGCCATATTGCACAGTCCACTGTCAGAAGTATCTTGTAATTGTAAAATCTAAAAAAAAATACATGAATTTCATTCTAATTTCAAATCCCAGTCTTAAGTGGCAATTTTAGAGATGCATTAAAAGATTTATTTTAATGAAATTATTAAAAAAAATCATATCCGCTCATCCATCTTAAAAATGAATGAGATGTCTATGTCATGTTAGTGATGTAAATAACGGTATGCACTTGTCGGATGAGATTATGGGAAGAGTACCGCCAAGTGATTAATCAGAAATAATTGATCGATTAGTCAGGAAAATCTATGAAAGTTTGATCACCGCCGACGACTAATCGGTCTAAACAAACGTTTTTTTACAACACTAAACAGTATGCGCTCGTCGAACGTACAGAATACCACCAAGGTATGCAACTCATTAATTGATAAATTTTGTTGATAATTTTGTGTTTTAATTGAAGTTATGTGTATATACTCATAATTAATTACAAATTATTAGTTTAACTCATATAAAACTTATTAAATATACGTATTAGTTTGCTTGTTAATTGATAATTTTTTTATGAAACTGTCATTTAGAAAAAGTCCAATAAGACAAGTCAAAGCATGTAACTGATTAATCGAACAAATCGGCCGATTTAATAGACTAAACAACACAATATATAACAGACCATGACCTAATCAATAACCGACTAAAAAGCCTAGGGGTCTTGTAATCACAAAAAATAGCCTAAACGGTAATAAACGACCGATTAAACGAGAATAAACTGAAATAATTATGAATAAATAGAAATATTTGGGAATAATCGGTAAAATCCGCAAAATATTCTTAGCAGTTTGTCACAGACTAAACGGCCGATTAAGGCGGGTTTTTTACAACACTGACTCTATGTCTAAGAATGTCTTTTTCAATTTTTGAACGCTATAAGCAATCAAAATTAATTACACTAACATGTGAATTAAATATGATACTAATTAAATAAGATACTAATCAAAATTAATTACACTAACATGTGAATTATATATGATATTAATAAAAATTAATTTTTGAACGCTAAAAGCAATCAAAATTAATTACTCTTTATCTCGATAATTTATGATACTGATTAAATATGTTCACAGACACTAACATGTGATTAATAATTAATAAAGCTAATTAAAGTTAAATGAAAATGGTATCACAGTTGTACATTTGGTAAAAACAATATTATTTTTCATTATTTTGCAAGGAGAACAATCATTTGAGATGCATGTTTTGGTCACATTTTTGTTATTTTATAGAAATAAAAGATGTGAGTAAATAACGAAAATTATGATTATAAAATATGATCTAACTTAGTATCAATCTTGGACCCTTATTTTAAACTAAGTAAAAAAGGAAGTATTATTTACCAAAAGTGTAATCATGCTAGAAAGAATGACAACAATGGAAAGAGTACTTTAAAAATAGTGAAAATATTATTTACTAATAAATAAATTTTGAATAATTTTAAATCATTTTAAAATATCAGAGATAAATTAAACACACAAAAAAATATATGGAATCAATGAACATTGTTCTTAATTCCATGTCATAGACCTCACACAGTGCTTTTGAAATTAACTTAAATTAATTTCTATTATTATAATTTCAATTCAATTTCATACATATGTATATATATATATATATAGTATTTTATTTACTAATACACATATACTGTTAGTATTGTGCTCTCAGTTCCCGTGCATAGATTTAGTTATGAAGTGGTGCCCCAATATCCTCCACATACATGCAGTGCTCACATACTCCGTTTATTCTGGATTAAATTTTTATTGGTTTTGTATTATATATAATACGTAAAATATCTTAATTGTAGCCCCATATTACCAAATTAAAAAGAATAAAAAACAAAATAACAAAATAACCATTCTTGTCGTTTAAAATACATTATTATTCAATATTATATATGGAGAAAAAAAGTAACATCAGGAATCAACCCTCTAACCAGGTATGTTCATTAATGTGTTAAATTAGCCTCATAAGTTTATTCTTTTAATTTTTTTTTTAATCTTCAATGTTCTTGCATCATTCCTCTTTAACATTTTTTTAACGAGTTGCACATGTCTCGCTTATTTAATGTAATGGAAGCAAATGGACATTCTTATTCATAATTTTATAAAAATGTGATTATTATCGCCTCGATCACCCACAATTTGTAATTCTGGGTTGTTCTCTATATTGATTATGTACCTCTATTAATCTCTATAATTTTGTTTCTGAATAAAAAAAGTTGTTATATTTATTTTTGTTCGTAATTTAACTTAGATATTTTATTCTTTTTTCTTATGTAGCAATAGCCAGAATACTCAACCATCGAGTCATTAATAGAATATGAAAGAACCGTGATTATTATGATAAATGCAAAGCAATGCAATTTGCTCCCAATTTCAGCAATTTTATTGAACATGCTGATGGACATGATGATCTATACATGAAACATCTTTTGTGATATTTGCAAAGCAATGCAATTTGCTCCCAATTTCAGCAATTTTAAAAAATCACAATGGCCCTGTGAAAACTGAAATGATGTTATAGTTCTACTTGACTTGAGGAAAAGAAACTACTTTTTTTCTTAAACACGACTTACTGGCAACATTACTCATCCGATGTAACAGTTTTACCATTTTATAGAATATAGAAGGCACATGATTCATCATATAGAACCTCCATTCGTTATAAAACCTACAAGTACCATGTCCCAAGAAAAGAAAGAAACAACTGGTTGATGTAATCAGGTACCAAAATGGAACCTATATACTAAAGTTGAGCAAGTTGCTGGACATTTATTGGATAGACGTCAGTCTGGTTCCCGGTGTAGGCTCTCTGAGCTAAGATCAAATTGACTGACTCAGTCGGGTGGAAAGCATCCCAGAACACATAGTCGGTCCTGTTGGGGCACGGGTCCGAAAGCGGTAAACATGTGAACTGCCCCTGATTCTGCCCGATCCCACAGCAACCACGGTCCAGCACATTAAACCCTATAAAAATAAAAATAAAAACCCTCTTTGTATTATTATTGATCCAAATCAACCTTAGAATTTAGATATGTGTTTAATTCACTGAATCAGTCGCAGCATTTTTCTTTTATCTTTTCTTCTGCGTTAATGCAAGAAATTCAAGGTAGAATTTAACGGTGATCGATGTACCATAAGTCGCAGGATTGTTTAGGATGTCTCCTACAGCAGCATATGTGTTGCCATAGACAAAAATGGCACCGGGGTGGTCGGTGTTTAGTTGTTGAACGAGCGATCTGAGCCCTTCATTGAAGAACCTTACCATCCCATTTACCTGGTCAACACATCGGTCTCGCGGAGCAGCACCTGAGGCCCTTTGGTTAGGTATGCAACCCAAGGGGCCCACCCCAGCCAGCAAGAACTTCCTTAGGCCTACGCTGTACAATGCCTGTGACAAAATAATATATCATGTGTACTTAAATTACTACTATTAAATTAAATGGTGAATTTTGCTCGGATGCTTACTAGTATCTGTCTGGTGTAGTGATTAAGCAACAGGTTGGCAAATTGCTCGGGTGTGTAGGTGTAGCCTGAATTGTACAGAGAAGGCAAGAGATAGTTATTGATGTAGTCATTGCTTCCAAACACCATCACTGCAATTGATCTTGCTAGGAACTGGTCGTAGCTCCTCCCCGTGCCCAGCACTGCCCTTATGCTGTCAAGGTTGCTCTCGAAGTTTAGCACCTGTTGGTTCAGGCTGTACCTGTCACCCTGTTAATTATCATAAAAAAATATACATACACAGACATCAATTAAGGGCATCGGTTAATCGTTCGTCAGCAGGAATATATTTATATATTACACTAGGAACAAAGTTTCATCATAAAGACAGTAATTATGTATTAAAATGTCTTGTTAATTAATTTAAGTCCAAGTTTGTATGTACATTTGTTTCCGAGAATAGTTTTCGTGTGTGTGTGCGTGTGTGTGTGAGAGAGAGAGAGACTACAAGGTGTTGGCCAGTCTCATCAAGGATGCCACCAGCAGCAGAGGCATGGTTAACTCCACCAAGTAGCCTTGTTCCATTCAGACCAGTTGTTATGTATGCTGGTATGTATGGTAGCTCAAGTAAATCACCTAAAAGGAAACCATAGGGACTGTAATTTTTTTTAATTAAATTAAATAAAAGCACTGTTCAATCATTGAGGTAAGCCATGTGAAAAGGACAAGAAAGGGAGGGAGCATACACAGGGCATCAACAACAGTTTTGCCATTGCAGAATCTGCCGGTGGCGCCTTGGTAGAAATCAATCCCATACGGGTAGTAATTTGACTTAGCAAGCGAATTCAACCCGTTATTATTTCCATTGTCAATCAGGGAGTCTCCAAATGCAAATATTGCTGGGATTTGTGGTGAGGCAAGTACAGCTCCATTTGTTAGACACAGGTAACCTAACATTACCGGTATAAGTGTCACGTTGCCGCCGCCACACTGGTTTCGAGTGATTTTTCGCCTCATCTTGATTTTTTGCTGTTAGAGCGCTTTACTGTAATATGACTTGTTCTGTATATATATATAGCACATAGCCTGTCACAGAGTTCATGTATGGATCATGATTGGAATGTGATAAGGTCAAAGAGAGCTTCAGAAATTGCTCTTGTTTTTTGAGAGGCTTGTCAAAGGGCTTCCCTTCATCAATTCAATTGGCGTTTTCTGGTAACGTTCTTGTGCATTTCATATGAAACATGATATAAAGTTTCGTTTTGTTTTACCGGATTCTCGGTTTCATTGCTGCTGCTGCACATGATCACCTTTTTATTTGATAATATAACAACAAGAAATAAAAGAAGAGAATTTGAAATTACAATTTTTTACAAGTAGAAAGTCGTCATTTATTGTTTGCGAACTAATTTTCGGCTCGTAGACATTAATTATTCACAAATCCGTTATATGTAATGTAGAACAACTGTAGTTTGAGAACTTTTATATTCTTACAAAAAAAATTAAATCATTTCAAATTCATTACCGCCATATAGTTGAGCCTCCCTCAAAAAGAGAATAAGAGAAACATTCATAGCTTCCCAAAGTATCCTCCATATGAAAGTACCCCTCTTCCCATGTAAAACTGACGCTCCTCAGGAAAATAAGCCTTTATCAATGGTCATTGACGTAGATACTTATTATATATATACTGTTTTTCACGCTCCTCGTGAAAATAAGCTCAAAATTTGCAATTTTGTTTACCGAGGTTGTGGCTAAAGTAATATTAAGAGGTTGCTTGTTCGAAATATGATTGACTTTTTTTATGAATATTTAAAGTTAAAAGGTTTGATTCTTAACTTTATATAAAAAAAAAAAAAATAGGTAGATAGATCTCATTTGTATGATTTTATTTGATATGTAGGTCTTGTATATTAAATATTGTAAGTTTTTATAATAGACATTCCTCACTTTGCAAGATTATATACACATAATTATTTGAAAAAGTTCATTGGCATTTATCCAATTTAGCTGTCAGAAAGCAAGCTGCAGGGGGCAAAAATTACATTCATTTGGAAATCATGTGTACCATTGCAAATCTCAAAGCATCATGAAGACCACAGCAAAAGTTAGGTTGCTGCAACAACAACTAAAAAAATGAAGAAGAAGAAAGAAATATTTATGATCCTCTACAAAATAAAATTAAATAAAAACCATAGCATAGACTTCTGACATTTTATGAGCAGGGCCAGCAGGTGCTACTTGGCGATTTCCTCCAGAAAATGATCCGAATTGCCTCTCCCTCTTTTTTCTGCACAAATCAGGGAAAATAAATAAATAGTAGTTTCAACATTATAGAGAAATAAAAAAATTAAAAAAATGAGGATTAAGAACTTAAGATTATAAAAAACATGGGTATTTATTTGGAATTTATCACATTTGAAAGGCGTGAAGAAAGTAGAACTGCACTTTTTTCTTTTCTTTTTTAGCGACAGTTAGAGCGAATTTTCTTGATTATGATGTTCTCCAGATTTAATATATTTGCCAAAAAAAAATTTATGACTGAAAGCTTAAAAACGACATTTCCATTAACAAAGATAAACTGACAGCGTATTTTTATGCGCATGCTGATGCAGATAAAAGGAATTAGTCTAATACGAACTGTATTTCGTAATAATATAATTGGCCATAGAAATACAATGTAAGTGTTAGAAAATATTAAATTATTAAAACAGACATAATGTGGATTTGAACAACGTCATTTTGGCTTAAATAGTGCTGAATTAAGAAGAAAAAAAAAATCAGATTGTACTACACTTCGCTGCGCAAAATAAAAGATACGCTGTTAAAATCTGCATAAAAAAAAATAAAACGTGCAATTCTATATATGGGGTTGCATTGTACGGAAATGGTTTTTTTTTTTTTATCGCCAATATGGAACATATTCATCATCAACACAGACTTTGATGCCCATAAATTAGCGAAATGATAATAGTTGCATATTAAATTAAGTTTAAATTTTGTATTTTTTGGTTAATTGTCAATGTTATTAATTTTGAATTCGAGCATCAATACTTATATTAAAAAATTTGAACACAATTAATTTTTATTAAGTACAAAAGTATTACAAATTTTAAGTATAAATACGCTTAATTTATAATTTTACAAGTTAAAATAATCAACGACGGATAAAAAAACCTCCGTTGAATAATTATAAGATCTCAGCAACTCAATTGAGTTTCTAAATAACTGTTAACTATTTTCTAGAAATTAAGATCTCTAAAGTTTCTAACTCTCACATCTCTGAAATTAATTTTAAAATTTCTATTAAGCCACGTCAGCAACAAATTAAAAAGGAGAAATAATTTGAGCCGATCATTTAGTCGGCATGGAGTTTATAAACAGTTTCTTAATAAAAATAAACTTTATTGCATAGTTTCTAAATAAGAAACTATCTCACGTCTCTGAAACTAGATTAAAAACTGTCACATCAGATTAAAAACTCTAATAGTTTCATATATGTAGATGCTCTAAGTCTTGCACAGGACCCATTTTAGTTTATTAATGATCATCTGACTTTGTGATGTAATCATCTAATAATCAATAAGAAACATCCTCCATTATAGAATTAGATTTCATGATCTCGGATCATCAATATAATTAAAATAAAAAAATAAAAATGAAGAACAATTCATAATACTGTTTATTCCTGTAAGATAGGGCCACTTTCCTTTTTGGAACTAGTCGCAATTTTCAGCTGTAAGACTATTATTTAATAAATGAGCAGTGTTTTGGCGGCAAAAAAATTAAAATACAGAAAATTAATCTGAACCATTTGATCAGGTGGGGCAAAATTGGAATCCCAGAATAACAATAGCTTAATACTATGTTGGCTGTGCAGTGTCGACGTGTCGTGTCAGTGTCGTTCTCGACACTTGGCTGTGCAGTACTATATTGTGCTTCTTAATCCGATCCCTCTATCATGGACGCTTCTAGCGACATGGACACGTGAACATCTGTGCCGTGTCCAGAACTGTGCAATCTGTGCCGTGTCTAAACTATCTGAATTCCAACATTAATTCGCTACTGACAGCAGATCTATTAGCAATCTTGGACCAGTCAATAATGAAAGTCTATGTAGGCGTATATTATTAATTATTCTAGTTCCAGATTTCATAAGATTCTAGTCTTATTAAATAAGTTATTTAATAATTTCTTCCAGAGAAAGTGCGGAGGCATTGCATTTGACATCTGACAGAACATAATTGAATTTATAAATTATTAAAATTAAACATGATCTTTTTTTTTACATTACGTCATTAACTTGTCATTACCTTATCACAATTAATGAAACTAAACATAATGTCACATCCCCAATCATGACGTTTTGAATGCTAATAAAATAATTTCATCTATCATCATTAACCTGTGTACGTCGTCAACGCAGAGATCAAAAGCAACATTTCAAGAAAAAAAGGAAAAAAAAAGTTAGCTCGGAAGCTTGATGACAGTTATTTTACCATGCATCATTTCTGCAACAATTATATAAACAAAACAGAAAAGTGATGTCAATTATATGGATAGTCCATGTAAATGAGTTTATGTAGTTCACTTGCACGAGGCACCTTCAGTTGATTAATTGCCGAAATTTTTATTAATACCCAAAAAAATTATAAATTTACAAAATATATCCAACTTTTCAGAGGAATTCAAAATCTACCTCTTTCGGTGACTAAATAACTGGACAAAGCACCTCATTCTGGTTATTTAGTCACCGGATCTAGAAATTGGTCCGGTGACTAAGTAGCCGGTCTCAAGATATAGGTCCGGTGACTAAATAACCGGTTTTGTATTTTCCTTTTTTTTTACAAAACATAAATTTTTTGTATTGAAATATTAGAAATATTGAATATATTTCTTTGAAAATAGATGAAATACAATATAATTTGATTTATTACAACGACTGCGACAAATAATCCGAATCAACATTTTTCAGGCCAGATTTTTTGCGACTGTAAGAAAAATTAATATATTTCTTTATGTGTTATTGAAAAAAATAAAAATGCTTGGATTCTGAGTTATTGATCCCGGTTCAAAAGTCACCTATAGGTAAATACAAAAAATATTGTCATCCTTCTAATATATTTAATTTCTAAAAAGTTGTATCTATTTTTTTAAAAAAATAAAAACTTCAAGTTATTTAATGATTGTTATTCAAAAAGAATTCTCCAAAATAGATACATTTTTTTATAAATTAAATGTACTAGAAGGATCACAATATTTTCTGTATTATCTAGAAGTGACTTTTGAACAGCGATCAATAACTCACATTCAAAATATATTTATTTTTTCCCAATAACGAATAAAGAAATATATTAATTTTTATTACAACTATCAAAAATACGGTCATTCAAAATGTTGATCCGGGTTATTTATCGCAGTAATTCTAATAAATTAAATTATATTATATTTCATCTATTTTCAAAGAAATATATTAAACATTTCTAATATTTCAATAAAAAAAATTGTTTTGTAAAAAAAAAAATCCGGTTATTTAGTCACCGGACCTATATCTTGAAACCAGTTATTTAGTCACCAGACCAATTTCTGGATCCAGTAACTAAATAACCGAAAAGAGAGGCTTTGTCCGGTTATTTCGTCACCGAAAGAGGCAGATTTCAAATTCCTCCGAAAAGTTGGATAGATTTTTTAATTTTTTTTGGGTATTAATAAAAATTTCGGAATTAATTGTTTGGATGCGCAAATTTCTTTACATGGATTACAAAAATGTGATTCATTTAAATAATTATTCTATGTAATAAATTTTGCACTCATACGAATATATCCTACGTAGAATGTGTTTTTTTTTTGCGTGAAATTTATTTTATGATGTAATTGTTTTTCATTATCCATAATAGTAATGAATTTTAAATTTTTAACAGTGAACCTAAATTTTTTACAATCAATGAGGACCAAAGACCAAAGTGAAGACGGCCTATCATTTTATTTTAACAGCAATACATGTATTAAAATGAAGTCAACGGCGTATAATATATTTTATACTAAAAACTATCAATTTGTTTGTTTAACACCAATACATGTATTAAAATGAAGTCAACAGGCCAACAGCGTATATTATATCTCTGTTCTTATGTTAAGCACGTAAATATACTACCAACGATTTTGATTAAAAGATTAAATTTTAAATTAAATATCACCTCTCCGATCAAATATTATGATTCCGTATTATTTTATATTTATCTATGTGTAGAAGTCTAAATTTACTTAGACACGCACTACGCGTATTCTCTACATGCAATTTGCATCATCTTTCTGATCGGTCCTAATTTCTTTCTTTTCTTAAATGTAATTTAAGGAATTTTTGAATTTGATCGGTCATGTCTCCATTTCTTTCAAATGTTTTATATCATTTAAAGAATTTTATTTTGTCATTTTGTATGTCAAGATATATTTATGAAAATATATAAAAAAAAACACATGTTATTTAATATGTTATTTAAAAAATATTATTTATATGTAAATGTCATTTAATATGCCATTTGAAAATTATTAATTGTCATTTAATCTATTTTTTTTATAAACTTATGTTATTTTGTATGATTTTTGTCTTGCTTGTAATAATATGTTTATGTTGCAATGCACATATACACATATACGATACTAGTTTTATACTAAAAACTACCACTTTGGTATCCTCCAACTCATTAATTTTCAAATAAAAAAAGAGTAGTTTTTTGGAAATTGGTATTTCAATATCATATGTCCGATCCTCTTAGAATTCATTCAAATTTGCTATTGCGTATACTAATTAATAGCTGATAATTACTGATTAAAAACAATTATCAGACGCTCCCTCGTGAACTCCGCGCAAAATCCTCAGAGATATCGCATCGATGTCTAAGACAAATTGTATTTTTCAGAGTCATAACACCAGTCATCTGGCTGTTCCGCCGTGCTCACTTCATCTTCTCGTCTGTTCGGTCCATCTTGTCCTATTTTATTTGAGCGAATGATTCAGTTCAAGGGTTTCGTCTCTTGTCGTCTCGCTCATCTATCTCGACATTTTGGATTTGGTTGAGAGTATTGTAAATTCGTCCCACCCTATAGTATCTATTACTATATGTGAATAGGGTATGCACTTTTATGGTTAATTCCGATGGCGAGAATGTAAAGAGTTGTCTCATTTTTCTTCTTTCACTTCTTCTATCTCCTCTCTGAGTGGTAACTGTCATGGTCTGGTTGATTCAGTTTTCGGCCTGGTTTGATTTGGTGTCTTCTTGGCTCAGTGGTGACTGTCTCGGTCCGGTTTGATTCAGTGCCCTCTTCTTCTTCCTCTTTGAGTGATGATTGTCCCAGTCGGTTTGATTCAATGCCTCTCAGCTGTGCATTCCTCTAAACGGCGTTAATTTTGGAAAGAAGAAGTCATTTCATCCTCAAGGAAGGATGCGATGTGGCATAGTCCGCCAGTCATGCAACTCGAAAAAATTACTGTTGTGTCTATATTCTTAGAGAAGAAAATCGAAAGGTCCACCTACTTGTTAATTGGATGCAAATAGACTAATTCGCATTCTCTGGCTTCACATATCTGTTATTTTCAGACAGAGCAAATTAGATGATGTTATAAGTAGCTCAATGTATATATTTTTATTTAAATAAAGAAAAATATATATAATAAGCTACTTGTAAATCGTTGGATCAATGCAATTGTCTACGGACTTAAAAAAAAAAAAAAAAAAAGCTGATAATCACTGTCAGTCATATTTAACTACTCAATATATTAATTAAATGTCATTAATTTCAAGACAAAGCAATAGAAAATAACTATCGAAATTACAAATGACATACGATAGAATGTCGAATAAATCAATGAATGCTTGCTCGAGACCTTTTATACATAATTAATTATATTATATTTTTTTTTCTCGGTAAACAAAGGAGAGAGACGAGCATCTATTAAAAGGAATACATGACATCATATCAAATTCGGTTCATTTTCAATAGGGTTGTCCGATGTATATCAGAGATTCAAATGGACAATTTTAAGAATTGTACATATTACGTGCACACGAATTTTGAAGCAAACTGGATAGCTCCGGCCGATCATCGATCAAACCGACCCCACTCCATATTAAAATGAGATTGAGAGTGGGGGATTGTAGATTTAGATCCAGTAGAATAATGTACAGTGTAGAATGAGGAATCTACACCGTTCGTTTTAACTTTTACAAATTTTAAATAACTTGACACAAATCTTAAAGACCCCTGTCCATCTATTTAGATGATTCAATTTTCCAGATTTAACGGAAATTTACCAGCAAGACAAGCAATTATTCTTTCATTAGATATATAGAAAATGCGAAACCGCAGATGATCTTTCTTGGATCTTGGAAGGGAACCTTTTTTATACGCACTTGTCAAACCAAATTTTCAAGTTGAGATATTTTTAACTTAAAAAATTCTCAGCTAAAAAGAGAAGACTTCAAAACACTAATCAACACAGTTTGGAACTTCATTCCAGTTGCAATGAATCCAGATGCTTAACGCAAAAGGCTCATGCGACTAAATAATAAAATGTTAAAGCAAAGGAAAGGAGCATGTGACACCACACAAAACACAATGATCAGTTAAAGCTCTGCAAGGACTGTTTGCAAATGGTTGACACAGCAAGCAGAAGCAGGAGAGTTTAATACGCGTTCAATATGCATACACATTACTCATTACTGGTAAAATGTGAATTCAATAAATTTTAAAATTACATTTGCTAAACTTTACTACTAGTGAGTTTAATACGCGTTAATTGTGCTCACGTAGACATCGTTCTTCTGTTACCATTTTGGTACAGTTTATGTCGCCTCTGAACTCTGAAGTTAGTAAAAATATTCGCTCCTTTCAGCAGCCAGCAAGCCAGCAACACGGAAGCAGACAGCTCACGATATTTTAATATTTTTAAGTTTTGTCTTTTTTTCTTCTGTCGTTATCGGCACTTTTCAATCTTTCTTCTTTAAGAATTATTTTGATTCCATCAATCAGCGCGGTCAACAGCAAACCTTTACACAGAAATGGCCGATTATTTTTGGTTAGAGAAAAAAATACAGAGTTGAGATAAGATTATTATTATTTTTTTTTTCAAAATTACTTAGTACATAGATATTATCTGAATACTATCTTAAAAGTGACACACAATTATAATATACACACCACACAAATATTGTCAATTTTTTTTTTTGTTTGCTTTCTTGACGGCCCGTAGGCCTGTCAATTTTTTTAGTAATGCGCGGATAATATAGGCAGGCCATTTATGAATGACATTCATATAATATCTATGTACCAAATAATATTGAGCTATTTTTTAATTTCATGTTAACTTTATATATATTTTTTCTTTATTGACAATATAAGCAAAGAGGAAGATAATTATTAAGGATAAAACTGGTATCAAGACAAAAATAAATTCTTTAGCACTGAATATAGTGTTTTGAGATCTGAAAATAGCACTGCCCAAAATAAATCGGCAAAAATGGAACTCTCCAAAATAATAATGATCATAGCGATGATTGCCAACAATTCTCACAATAAAAGACTACAAAAGGTTAAAAAAAATTATAACGTTTTTTTTTTAAAGCCCTTGAATATAATAAACATGACAAATTCTAATATTTTGGCGTGATCTACTACTGATATTTTTAATAATTACAATGATCATCATTATTTTTAGAATTAAACTTAATAACGTTGTATAATTGATTTGAATAGAAATTGATCAAGCACTAAATAAAAAGAATAAATAAAATTAAATAGTGAAGAGATTTTGAACCGGTTTTGACCTAATGAAACAATCTATGTACTTTTGAGTTCAATTAAATAGTGGAGAATAGGAGGTCCTCCTTTTCTCAAGGCTTCCTTTCAGAACTATCTCTGTGTTATCTTCTGTAGCAAACTGTGAAAGTATTCATGCTGTGACTATTGACTATTTGAGTAGAAAAAGTTATGAAAAAAGTTACTTTGAGATTCGTTCTAAAAAAATAAACGGTTATATTTAGAAAAACAGAGATAGTAGCGTTACTGTTCACTAGAAGAGAATAAGAGCGGATTTGATTCCATTAGATGTACCATATTATTTTAAAAATGTTGTATCCGACAAAAGATAAAATCAACCCAGTTTAACACGACAGCATAATTATGTATCAACACAGCACACAGCACACGGCACAGGGTAACACAACTAACGACAACAAGTCAATAGTAGCTAGCATGAATTAATTGGCTCATAAAACGAGTCCATATTTTGGCGTTAGCGTTACACTTGTTTTCTTTTGTTCCCCGAACTTTTCTTATATTATTATAGAAAAAAGGTCACTGTTGACTCGCGCCAGCGCGGCAGCGCCTTACTTACAAAAGTTATTAAGAAAAAACAGAGGATACTGATACTCATACTCCCCAAGTTAATTAAATTTATCATTCTTTGATCAGAATCTGATAAAGACATAAAATTACGATAGATTGTGTTTTTCTAATATTTTATGTTTTATGAAATTATGACTTATCACCCACGCTAAAGTGAAAATTTTGAAAAGGGAAAGAAAACGAGAGAAACGAACACGGAAAGACTTGTAATTTGGATTTTAGCCATCCAGAGTCCACCACTAATCATATTGTATATATTATCCACGTTTTCACATTGTGAAAAATATATTTATTTTTGAATGATTCAATTCAAAATTTATTCATGTGAACTGTCTCGTTTTACAATTTATTCAAAACATAATGTTGTTATTTTTTTAAATACGGATGTTGTTGTAATTCATTACAAAATCCGGGACTGACATTAAAAAAATCCCAATCCGCATTGAAGAAGTCAAACTGCTGAGTAAGCGGCCGTGCTGTCTGCTTTAATTTCGTTCAATATTTTCTCCATTTATTTTCTTACTGGATGAATCCAGTACGTCATACGGTTAGGGGTGTCAACGCATGCGGTAAGGACCAGATGGAAGCATTTTCATATCTGTACCCGTTACAAATTGTTCTTACTCAGATTCTATCATTATCTGCTACAAATTATCTTATTCGTAATTTAATCTTAACTATTATGGTTGTCGAATAATAAAACAGTAACGGATAAATAACGAATAATATTAATAACGAGTATGAAATAGACTTTATCTGTATTCTTACTCGTTTTTATTTAAATAACGAAAAAAAAAGTTTATCTTATACATATTTCCAGTAAATTTACAGAGAGAAAAAGATAATCAAATAAATAAATAAAAGGTTGCCATTGACAACCCAAACTGCGGTACCACCGTATCGGGTAATTCTAAATTGGAGACATCGATTTGGATTTATGCCAAAGAAATTTCAAAACTATACGCACCAACCAGTTAAAGAAACAGAAGAAAAGTTGTTTCTGCGATTCTATTTCTAATTAATATGAACTGAGAGGAAGTGAGCAACTCTGCCACGCTGTTGTATCTCATCTCCCAACCACCGAGACTTCACACGAGGCAGACGAGAAAATAGTTATTGTTTCCATAAATGCCCTCGTATTGCTTGCTCATTTTGTTAAGGCCCTTTATATATCAATTTGCCAGCTAACAAAAATGAAACATTCCAACGCGCAACATGCCGAAAAACTTTGTACATAAATTTTCTTATTAATGAAATTGGCAGCTTATGCTGACCTTCAAAATAAAAATAAAAATAAAAACTACCACTTAGGCCCTCGATAGAAATAAATATAAAACTCCATCTTTGAGAGGGCTTACTTGTAAAATTGTCCTGACAAAGACCAACAGCTTAAAGTAAATACTATAAACTATTATAATGACAATAATAAAGGAGAATAAAGAAAGAAAGTAGACCAGGGCAGCCATAATCAAATTAGAATTTCATCAATTCAATTGAAAGGTTTGTTTTCTTTGCTACATTTCTTCCGAACCTAGAAATTCATCTCCTCTCCCTCAAATCTGCAGCGCTTAAAAAATCCGAGGTTTTCCTTCTTCACTTGCTTATTCCGGATTTACGCAAAAATGCTCGATACTCTTACTTGTAGATAGTATGTTCTTGTGCGAAAGCAAAAGTTTTGTCCATTTTTCTATGCATGAGCCACGCTGTTTGGTATTGTCGATCTCCTTGCTTTGTAAAAAAAGGCTAATTTTGAGTCGATCTGTGGTTTTAAGTCCTTTTTATTTATCAATCTTTTCTTTATGTTTCCTTTTCACTCTTATTAGTTTTGGAGAAGAAGCATTGAATTCTATGGTTTACTCGAAATCCGTGGTTCAGTGGTTCCGTTTCTCTAGAAAGGAGTCCACTCTCCTGCTTTTTAGTTGAAAGATTAAAAATAAATTTCACATTCAACGTATTGCGTCATTTAGAATCCTATTTTCTATTGAAAAGTTAGCTACTCGTCAAATTCAGCTTTTATCCCAACAATATTTAGTGTGCTATTAGTAGAATTCATCTCATCTATTTCATAATCTCTCTATCTGGGCTGGAAAGGAAAATAGCGACTCATTATTTTAACAATTTTCAGTTTGCTATTGGAATTTATCTCAACTATTTCACAATTCTCTCTAGCTGGGCTGGAAAAAGAAAAGAGCTGCTAATTTCATTTATCAGGAGGTTCGAATGAAGAATCGATAAAAAAAAAAAGGCAAACCAAAAAATACAGATATGGCATTAAAGGCATCTCCGTTGAAAGCGGCTGAAGTGGCAATTGATTCAATTGGACTAGGATATGATGTGGCAGCAGATCTCAGGCTCAAATTTTGCAAGAGAAGTGTCACAGATTCATGCCTGATTGAAATTGACCGTAGCAATTCACAAGAGATTATAATACCCGGTGGAATTGTCGTTTCCAATGTGCCTAAAGCTATAAAATGTGACAAAGGGGAGAGAACCAAGTTTCAATCCGATGTTCTGACATTTCAACAGGTATGCTTGGCCTATATTTACCTATTTTTTTGTTTAGTTTTGATAAATGGAGCTGTAAGAGAACAAAAATGTATACCATTATAGTTACATTTTCTGGTGGATGCCATGAAGAAAATTGTCACATAGGTTTTGACATCTCATCAGTAGTGCATTTTGTGAACCTGACTGAGCTCCTAGGGTGCTGATTCTGCAATTGTGCAACTAAATCTACCAATAAATGTAAGCAAGTGAACCTGACTGAGCTCCTATGGTACATAAATGTTAAATTAACTGTAAATGACTTGGTTGTTTGTCCTCCTCTTATCAATAATTGGAACTCAAGTTACCACAGTTGTGCACTTAAGTACCACACAACCCTATTGGAGGAAAGAACTGGCCTGACTTTTACTAAAAGTGGAATCACCAGTACTCCAGCTTTTCCTCAGCTTGGGCTAGCATAATGAAGCTTCCTTGTTAAGTTGCCACATTAAATGCTTACTCAAATATTGATGATCTGTGGGCTGGCATAATGTTGCACATTTTGTTTTGGTACATATTTTATTTTCATCTCTTTAGGCTTTAGCTATAGCAAAATGGGGAGTCTGGTGTGTACCTTTATGTGTTCTTGTTCCAAAAAATGGTGCAGATGTCGGAGCAGTTCAACCAGGAGATGTCACTGTCGGGGAAGATTCCGTCAGGGCACTTCAACCACGTGTTTGAGTTCTCAAGCAGCTGGCAGAAGGACGCTGCCAACACCAAGTCCTTGGCCTTTGAGGGCCACTTCATCACCCTCTACACTGTTGCCCTCTCACAACCACACATCCTGCTTTGCAATCATGTCAAGCAGGCTGTCCCCGCCACCTGGGATCCTGCTGCTCTTGCCAAGTACGTATACTTCTTGCTTTGAACTGGGTCAGCCTCTTGTTCGGTCATGTCTGTTTTGGGTCATTGACTGATCAAATTTTCCTTTCTGGCGTTTGATTGAGGTAGGGGTAGGTTTGCTGGGTAATTTTTAGATTTTCTCAGATCAAGCAGCTATGGAACTCATTCTTGAACCACATAAGACTTAAATGGATTGAATATTGCTTCCTGGTTTCCCATGTATCTTTCAGTCAAAATTGTTGTGCCTTTAGCAAGGTGAACACTGGAAGGCTTGGTGTTGTGGACATTGTATGAGGTCCTGTACTGATCAGACAAGTTGTTTGCTGATTTCATGCTAAAATGGCCAGTAAAGGATTTATTGATGCTTGAGAAGGCCATTTAGCATTCTTCAAAGTCGATATTTGATCTCAGTGAGGCTAATAGAGGTTTTGTTGCTTAAATGGATTCGATACCTGACTGTGCTGTTGAGAGGTTCTGGCCTATTAGATGATAAAATCCTTCCATGGTCATTGGTCACTAGTCCTGATATTTAATTTTATTCTAATTCTACTTCCTTGTCACTGCAGGTTTATTGAAAAATTTGGGACCCATATTGTGATAGGTGTTAAGATGGGGGGCAAAGATGTAGTGTACATAAGACAGCAGCACTCTTCTAGCCTACAGGCTGTAGAAGTTCAGAAGAGGTTGAAGGCATTAGCAGACAGACGTTTCTCTCGCAAAGCAGACGGTCAATTTGATGCAAATTTCCAGGGGCAGAGGGAGGTGAGGGAAAAGGGGGGCCTATTAATTGAAAAATTGTAATTTTTGCATGCACCAATACTTTTCAGCCCCTCTTACAAAATAAAGTTACACTACATTAGATTATCCAACCCCCCAATTTCAATTTCTGGCTTCGCTCCTGCAATCTTCAGTTTTAGGTTTTCATAATTTCTCATACGTAGTTGGTTGACTGGTCAACTTAGGAAAAAGTGAAAGAATAAAAGGTTAAGCTGATGTTTGATTTAGCTACTTGAAGATGCAATATATGTTGAGGGAGTTTCTTGATGATGAGTTTCAGCCAGTGCGCACTGGTAGAATTTTTAAACTGCAAAATTTACCCCCATCTGGCCAGCCTCAATGCAATTAAGCCTTATTTAACCTTGATCTGCACTAATAACACATTTATACAATGGGCCATGAAGCAAGACAACTGAAGAACAAAAAAAGGGCCATAGAGGGTTTAATGTACCTGTCAGAATGCAAATGTACTAACCTTTATTGAACTTTCTGGGTTGTTCCAAACCCAAGATATAAATGCTTTTATTTTACTAACACATTTTGTAAATATGATACACAGATGGATCCAAGAGAGCAACGATTGAGATTTACAGAATCCAGCCCATCAAGCTCTTATGCTTCAAGGGATGTATGTATACTACCTATCACCTATGTCCAAATCACTAATTAAGTATATATCCAAACTAAGTGTCAGGTCTCTATCATCTTGTTGTGGGGCTTTACTTAAGTATAATACCACTCTAACAGATGAAATTTTATATTTAAGTGGTCGTAATATTCAGCAACTAGTTTCTGAACTCGCCTTAATGTTTAGAATGCGGTACTTAATAGCGAGGTATTGTACTAGTAATGCATGTTGTTTCCACTACTTTTTTGTTGTCAGTCAGAGTTTCAACTAGTTTCAAACTACTTATTTGTTTAGTCATGATCTGCATCGATCCATTGTCAGTGCTGATTTGATATTAACAAACTATCTGTAAAAGCTTAAACTTGATAGAGAAGGTTGTCATCCCTTTGTTTAATCATCATCAGGATATAGTGGTGATACATAAGAGGAGAGGAGGTAAAGACAACAAGGAAATAAGCCATGAGGAGTGGCTTAACACCGTTCAAGGCGAGCCCGATGTTATATCAATGTCTTTCTTGCCTATTACTTCTCTCTTGAATGGTGTGCCTGGCAGTGGTTTCTTGAGTCATGCTATCAATCTCTATCTACGCTGTAATAATCTTTTATTTTAATATTTCGGTGTGATTTTGTTTTTTCTCAGCTTATATTGTTTGTTCTTGAGTAATTTGCGTATCATTTCCTTCAAGTTTTAGAAATTTCCATTTTGTTTGGTCAAAGTACCAAACTGCTTACAAGTCTGGATGTTGTAAGACATCCAATGCCATTTCAAGGAATGGTAAAAGTACCACCAACACAGATGCACCACATTCCCAGTTGTATGAATTCCCAGAGTTTATGATACATAGTAAAACCACTCAGAGAAGAATTTATGATTGAAGGGTAATGAAATTGTACAAAACATTTCATGTATACCATATTTTTCCATGTTGGTCTTCGAAAACATACTAGCATGATATTTGATAATAAAAAAAATGCAATTTATAAAATCCGATGATCAGTCTAATAAATTTTAGAGAGTAGAACTAGGGTGTTCTTAAGCTTACCAAAGTGTTTGGTGAGCTTAACTTCGAAACTCATCAAATCGGTTTCAAATGACGAATCCGAACCGTTGGAACCCGCCTATCTTATGTTTGATGCATCTACATATGAAATTTTTAAACATTCGAATTACTTTAGTATAAAGTCAATCAGTCAAAATTAGAAGGTTAATAAATTAATTTTAGTGCATTCATTTTTTGAACACTTTTTGACCGCTTGACTTTATACTAAATTAATTCGAATGTTTAAAATTTTCACATGTAGACTCATCACTCGTAAGGTAGGTGGGTTTCAACCGTTCAGATTCGTCATTTGAAACCGATTTGATGGATTTTGGAGTTAAGTTCACCAAAGTGTTTGGTGAGCTTACGAACACCCTAGTTCTACTCAATTTTAGATGTATAAATGCAACAGTACATGTTGAAACTTGAAGGAACTACACAATTTTTTAGGGTCTTTGGTTTTGTTTAATTAGTTAAAATTTTCTGGCTGAAGTGCACTTTCTACCTTGAAACTTGTTCTGATGTTTAATTTGATGAACAATCCCAGAGGTCATAGATGGCGCAAAACTGACCACCTTAAGTAGTCATAGGATTTTCATGAAGTTGGTTGAACAACAAACTTGGGAATTCTTGTGTCCAAGAATAATTGAAAGTTGGTAAATTTTCTTGAAGCAAAGTTGAAATCCAATGGTACTCCAGAATTAAGGACAAACCAAAATTTTGGACGATTGAAATTTAATAACAAAAATTTGTCAAGCTTTTCGATCCTCAGTTCTGCAATTGTCAATAAAAGGCACTTTCGGAATAATTCAAAGATGA